>NC_134356.1:132667462-132992462 GCF_048569485.1 Anomaloglossus baeobatrachus
CCACGCTGCAATGCCAGGCGCGGGGACCACGGTGTTGCTGGTCGGACTCAGCATCTTTAGCAGCGGCCTCTTCCAGGAACCAGTCAATGGCCGCAGGGTCCTGGCGTCCCTGCTTCCATAGCCGCGCTTACATGCGGCCAGCCGCCATTTCGTCCCCCTTAGCTCTTTCCGGCCCCTCCTCTCTCGGGGCGGAGTTTTGGCCTTCGCGCTTCTACTGCTCGAGAAGACGCTCGAGCGGGAACTTTTCGCGCCAAAGATGGCGGCTTCTGAAATTTTTCTGCCGGATGCCTCCGGCGGTAACAAGGCGCACCTCTACCTGACGGCAGAGCGGTAAGATCCTGTTCGTGACGCCAAGTTGTCGCGGGCGGGGAGGAGGGTGTCAGCACACCGCGCTCACCCCTTCTGCTCGGGTCCGGCAGCTGCTCCTGGTGGCTCGAGCTGTGGGCCGGATCCCGGGGTTTCTCGAGCGACACTCCTCGCCCGTGAGTGAAAGGGGGTGTTTGTGGTTGGGGATTGTTATAATTCGTGACGCCACCCACGGTTGTGGTGATTGCACCACCGCTGCTCAGTGTGGGGGTCCCGGGGATGGTGATGCGGAGCAGCCAGGTGTTGTGTTGCCCCTCCGTGGGTAGGGGTTGGTGATCCCGGGGCCCGGTGATGAGATGTAAAGTGTAGGGCCTGGAGGGTGCAGGGACGCGGGGGCAGCGCTGTGCCTTGCGGCACTATGGTACTCACTCAGCCTGACACACAGACACAGTTTGTACGGTAAACCAACGGCTGGTAGGACGGTCCCACAGACGGCTGCACCTGCACTCCCGGTAGGTGACGGTGATGTCCCTCTTCCTTGCACCTGTGTTGACTGATGGTAGCGGTGGATTCCCTCCGGTTACCCGCTCCCCGGCTGCAATCTGGGCCGGAGGAGCTCTACACTTTGCCCGCAGGCGCTGGCCCTGAGAAACTCGTGCCGTGGCGGTGGCGGTGTCTCTCCAATACGGGTTGGGCTGTTGCCTTCAATCGGGACTTGGTTGTTGGGGGATCTGCGTCCCCGTCACTGACGGATTTGGCAAATCTGGCGACTCCTAGCCTTGCCGGGGTCCGAGAGGCCCCTGCCCTGGTGCTGACTGTCCTTCGGAACACTGCTCCAGACCACCGGGCACACAGCCAACGGGGTCCTTCCAGGAACTTCCAAACGGTCCCCCTCCAGACAGTCACCGCCGTTGCTGACCTTGCTGTTCTGGCCCTCACAAAGCTGGACCCTTCAGGCTGTCTTTCTCTTCTGTCACTTTACTTGCTTTTCCTCCTTTACTACTTTCCTTCCTTCACTTTCATTTAGTTGTTTACTTTAGCCCTGTCTAGACTACTCCTCCACTCCTTACACTTCCTCCTCCCTGACTAGACTGCCTGGTCTCTTCCTGCCTCCAGAGCTGTGAGCTCCTTGGTGGGCGGAGCCAACCGCCTGGCCCACCCTCTGGTGTGCATCATCAACCTCTGGAGGAAGGCAACAAGGATTTGTGGTTAGCTGTGATGTGCCTACCTGGAGTGTGGGGTGTGGTGGTGTTGTGACCTGTGTCCCCTGGCTTGCCCAGGGCGACACACAGGCAACAAACAGAAGAGACTTGTTTGGGCTAAAGAACACAAGGAATGGACATTAGATCAGTGGAAATCTGTGCTTTGGTCTGATGAGTCAAAATTTGAGATCTTTGTATCCAACCACCGTGTCTTTGTAGAAAAGGTAAACGGATGGACTCTACATTGCTGGTTCACACCATGAAGCATAGAGGAGGAGGTGTGATGGTGTGGGGGTGCTTTGCTGGTGATACTATTGGGGTTTTATTCAAAATTGAAGGCATAGAGAACCAGCATAGCTACCACAGCATCTTGCAGCGGCGTTCTATTCCATCCGGTTTGCGTTTAGTTGGACCATCATTTATTTTTCAACAGGACAATGACCCCAAACACCCCTCCAGGCTGTGTAAGGGCTATTTGACTAAGAAGAAGAGTGATGGGGGGCTACGCCAGATGACCTGGTCTCCACAGTCACCAGACCTGAACCCAATCGAGATGGTTTGGGGTGAGCTGGACCGCAGAGTGAAGACAAAAAGGGCCAACAAGTGCTAAGCATCTCTGGGAACTCCTTCAAGACTGTTGGAAAACCATTTCCGGTGACTACCTGTTGAAGCTCATCAAGAGAATGCCAAGAGTGTGCAAAGTAGTAATGAAAGCAAAAGGTGGCTACTTTGAAGAACCTAGAATATGAGACATATTTCAGTTGCTTCACACTTTAAGTATTTCATTCCACATGTTTTAATTCATAGTTTTATGTCTTCAATGTGAATCTACAATGCTCAGAGTCATGAAAATAAAGAAAGCTCATTGAATGAGAAGGTGTGTCCAAACTTTTGGTCTGTACTGAGATTATATATATATATATATATATATATATATATATATAGAGATATATATACACACACACACACACACACACACACACACACACACACACACACACACGAGGGGCTGCTGATAAGTCTTTGGCTTTACCCAGAAAGAAACAAAATCGGATGATGAAATTTTACATTTATTCAACATATCCTCCACTGAGGTCAACACACTTCTTACATCGGTATTCCAAGTTCTGTAAGCCTAGCAAAAAGAAGGATTTCGGTTGTGCCTCAAACCAGGCATCTGTAGTAGCCGTGGCATCAGAAATGGTGTGAAATTTGGTACACTTGAAGTGTTTCTTCAGGTTTGCAAACAGATGATAGTCGGAGGGAGCTGGTTCTGGTGAATAAGGTGGGTGGTCAACCAGCTGAAAGCTCAGCTCTGCCAGTTTTGCCGTGGTTACTTGTGCAGTGTGAGCGGAGGCGTTGTCTTGCAGGAATAAGATTCCTTTGGACAGCTTGCCGCGACTTTTGGCCTTCAAAGCTGCCTTCACTTGGTCCAAAAGTTCAATGTAATACCTTGCTTTGATGGTGGAACCCTTTTGAAGGCAGCACACCCTCCTTACCCAAAACACAGACACCATCACCTTAGTGGCTGATTTTTCCACCCTGACCTTCTTTGGATGAAGATAACCACTGTGTCTCCACTCTTTTGACTGCTTCTTGTTTTCAGGGTCATACAAATAAATCCAGGTCTCATCCATAGTGATCAGTCGATCCAGGAACTTCGTATCAGTCCCGAAACGCTGACAGATAGACTGGGAAGTTTTCACTTGCATGCTTCTCTGATCTGTTGTCAAATATTTGGGGACCCACTTTGCAGATAGCTTCCTTATGTCCAAATGTTCATGGATAATAACACAAACACATTTACGGGAAATCCCGATGATGTCTGCTATTGTTTTAGCTGAAATTCGTCAATTCTCCAGTATGAGGTTGTGCACAGCATCGACGATCACCGGGATAAGAACCACTCTTGGTTGTCCAGGACATTCCTCATCATTGGTGCTGAAGAGGCCTGTTTTAAATTTGGCAATCCTGTTCTTAACTATGGAGTATGAAGGACATTGATCCCCCAATGTCTGAAACATATCACCATGAATATCCTTTGTGGACTTTTCTTGCAGAAACAAGAATTTTATCACTCCTCCGCTCTCAGTTGCTATGAATATTGCATTACACTATGCCATTTTGTTTCCCGCATGCGTAGAACACTGTTGCCAAAAGCAACAAACACAAAATTTTAAAAACATATATTAGACACATAAGGCTTTCATATGATGTAACATTCGATACCATAGAAACAAAAAAAAGTCACAAAGCCAAAGACTTATCAGCAACCCCGTGTGTGTGTATATATATATATATATATATATATATATATATTGTAACGATGTGGGGCCCCGAGTGTATGGGGGCCACACGTCAGGTATCGGGATTAACGCACACCGGAACAATTTGTCTCTTTAACAGACCATATGGTTTATTAACAGCTCAAATAAACCATGCTAGGTCCCATAACAGAAAGATGCCATGCCTTGGCTTTATCCTCAAAGTCCAACACATAACGTAAAGTCCACACACTCTTGGACTTCCTCACACGTGTCACTGACCCCAGTCAGTACTTGGCTTTATCCTTAAAGTCCAAACACGTGTCACTGACCCTTGTCAGTACTTGGCTTTATCCTTAAAGTCCAATCCGGGTTACCTTCCTCTGAAGGCGGCTAGTGTCCTTACCAAGTTCCCCTGGCTCCAGCCAGGCTGTGCACATGGACCTAAAAGCCCCTTCCTTCAGGAGAAGGTCTCTTGAGCAGAGCAAAACACCCTGCTTCTGCTCTCCCCATCTCCAGTACACACACTGGAAGTCTAGAGCCAGTCTCTATCTAGACTGCCCTAGATACACTCCACCCAGGTTCAGAGACAGGATTGCTTTAACCCCTGGAGCCACACCCACAGGTGGTAAGGAGTGTGTAATCAGCAGCACACACCCTTCCATGGCTCTGCATGTAATGCAATCCTGTGGAACCACAGGTCCCAGCCAGCTTCACATTGCAGAGCACCCATGCTTCTGCAAAACATACCGCCCTTTGTAATACATCCGGTTGATACGTCACATAATATATATATATACACTACAGTTCAAAAGTTTGGGGTAACCCAGACAATTTTATCTTTTCCATGAAATATCATACTTTTATTTATCAAATGAGTTGCATAATGAATAGAAAATATAGTCCAGACATTGATTAGGTTGGAAATGATGATTTTTACTTGAAATAATTTTCTCCTTCACACTTTGTTTTCCTCATAGAATGCTCCTTTGCAGCAATTCCAGTTTTACAGACCTTTGGCATTCTAGCTGTTAATTTGCTGCGGTAATCTGGAGATATTTCACCCCATGCTTCCAGAAGCCTCTGTGATGCCCTGGACCCCCAGGGGTCACAGTACACTAACATCACACACACACCCCCTCCCCTGGGTGGGTGACACCAGTCAATCAAATCCTTGTTGCCACCCTCCAGGCTTGATGTCCACACCAGGTGGGGCGGAGCCAGGCAGTTGACCCCACCCACCAAGGAGTTCACAGGCCTGGAGGCGGGAAGAGTTAGTTAGTGAGTTGGTGGTAGACAGTGAAAGTGAGAGGAGTGAAAACTGTTGGTGTCTGGGTTGGAGCCCAGGCACATTCAACAAGGTCGGCAAACGGTGGTGGCCGTCTGCAGGAGTTGGTGGAGGTCAGCGGAACCATAGGACCGGGGTCGGGTGGTGGCCCGCCGGTACCGAACCGGGGAGCAGATTGAAGGCAAGCACCAAGGCAGGGTACTCAGACCCTGACCAGGCTAGGAGCCGCCGAAAAGGTCAAATTATCTGATTGCGGTCTGGACCTCAGGGGTTCATTCCACCGCCAAGGGCCAGAGATCCAAGGCCCAGCGCCTGTGAGCAAACGGGCTCTCCCGACACGTACACACCGGGGAGCGGACTACCCGTGGGAAGCCATAGGAGTCAAATACACTTCCACAGGTGCAGGAAAACAATAGCCACCATCAACCCGTCCAGGGAGAGTGAGAACACCGCAGCCGGCTGTGGGCCCTTTCCATCCAGCCATTTGGTTTACCAGAGACTCTGTCCTTCTGTGTCTGAGTGAGTACAACAGTGCCATCTGGCACCGCACCGCACCGTTGCACCTGCGCCCACGTTGCCTCCCCGCCTCGGCACCTGCACCTATACCTCCCCCTAACTCCCCAACCGGGGCCCCGGGACCTACAGCCCCTACCCACGGAGGGGTCAACACCTTAGCTGCTCTCCGCCATCGCTCCCGGGATCCCCTGTCACCAGCAGCGGTGGTGCCCACCATCACCACAACCCGTTGGTGGCGTCACTACCGACATTCCCAAATACTCACCAAAAACCTTCCCTTTTCACTCGTGGGCGAGGAGGCGCTGCTCGAGCCCTGGGTCCGGCCCCGTGCTTGAGCCACCGAGGAGCAGAAGCACCGGACCCGAGCGCCAGCGATTCCAGACGAGCGGCGTTCCCACCCCTCCGCCCGCGACACCTCTCCCAATTGATGGGCACTTTTTGCGTACCAAAGCTGCTCCCACAACAGCTCAATAGGGTTGAGATCTGGTGACTGGGCTGGCCAGTCCATTACAGATAGAATACCAGATGCCTGCTTCTTCCCTAGATAGTTCATGCATAATTTGGAGGTGTGCTTTGGGTTATTGTCTGTTGTAGGATGAAATTGGCTCCAATCAAGCGCTGTCCACAGAGTATGGCAAGTCATTGCAAAATTAAGTGATAGCCTTCCTTATTCAAAATCACTTTTACCTTGTACAAATCTCCCACTTTACCAGCACCAAAGCAACCCCAGACCATCACATTACCTTCACCAAGCTTATCAGATGGCATCAGGCACTCTTCCAGCATCTTTTCAGTTGTTCTGCGCTTCTCAAAAATATTCTTCCATGTATTCCAAACACCTCAGACTTCGATTCGTCTGTCCATAACACTTTTTTCCAATCTTCCTCTGTCCAATGTCTATGTTCTTTTGTCCATACTAATCTTTTCCTTTTATTAGCCAGTCTCAGATATGGCTTTTTCTTTGCCACTCTGTCCTGAAGGCCAGCATCCCGGAGTCGCCTCTTCCCTGTAGATGTTTACACTGGCGTTTTGCCGGTACTATTTAATGAAACTGCCAGTTGAGGACCTGTGAGGCGTTGATTTCTCAAACTAGAGACTCTAATGTACTTGTCTTGTTGCTCAGTTGTTCAGCGGGGCCTCACACTTCTCTTTCTACTCTGGTTAGAGCCTGTTTGTGCTCTCCTCTTAAGGGAGTAGTACACACCGTTGTAGGAAATCTTCAGTTTCTTGGCAATTTCCCGCATGGAATATCCTTCATTTCTAAAACAAGAATAGACTGTCGCGTTTTACATGAAAGTTCTCTTTTTCTGGCCATTTTGAGAGGTTAATGGAACTAACAAATGTAATGTTCCAGATTCTCAACTAGTTAACAAAAAAAACAAAGAAAGTACATATGACCCATATTAAAGCTTACTGCCACTCAAAAATGTATTGAAACCAAGGAAAACACTGAGTTTTAAATGCAGTTACAAAAGTGTGTATATTACTACATGTATGAGGAGATAAAAAAAACGACTAATAAAAACTGATTGTGAAAAGCAAAAAAGCAATTTTATTATTAATAGTCATAGAAAAAGATCCATACAGAAAACACACATAATAAAAAACAATGGTAAAAAGGGACAGATCAGGGAAAAGAGGGAGTGGAAAGATGACCCTGCATATTGATGGACAGGTGATGTGAGCACGGACTAGAAGGTGAAGGTTTATTTAAACCTATGTACACATGTCGCGGGCGGAGGAGGGGACGCTGCGCTCACCCACTGCTCAGGTCCGGCTGCTACTGCTCGGTGGCTTGAGCAGTGGGCCGGATCCCGGGGACTCGAGCGGCGTTCCTCGCCCGTGAATGAAAGGGGGTGGTTTGGTTTAGGGATATTGTCCGTGACGCCACCCACGGTTGTGGTGAGGTTGTGACACCACCGATGCTCTGGACGGGGATCCCGGGAGCGATGACAGGGAGCAGCTTGGATGTTGGTTCTCCCCTCCGTGGGTAGGGGGGTTGGTAGTCCCGGGGCCCGGTGAGGGGTAGGGATGGATGGCAGGCGGGTTACGGGGCCTGGTGAGGTGCAGGGTCGCGGGGTCAGCGCTGTGCCGCACGGCATGGTGGTACTCACTCAGCCAATGATGAATGCAAAGTCTCCGGTAAAACAAACGGCTGGATGGACGGGTCCCACAAACGGCTGCGGTAGCTCTCCCGGTAGGTTGATGGTAACTGCCTTTCCCTGCACCTGTGTTGTGTTTTTGGTACTGATGGCTTCCCACCGGTAACCCGCTCCCCAGCTTGGATGGATGCTGAGGGAGCCCCTTTTGCCCGCAGGCTCTGGCCCTGGGAACTATAGCCTTGGTGGTGACTGTGTTTCCCTTCACGGTGTGAGCTGTTGCCTTCAATCGGGTCTTGACTGCTGGGAAACCCCAGAGGTTCCCTTCGCTAACGGATTTGACCAGTTTTACGGCGACTCCTAGCCTGGTCGGGGTCCGTAAGCCCTGCCGAATGGTGCTGGCTTCTCTTTGCTCCCTGATCCGGTACCGTCGGGCCACCGCCCGTCCCCGGTCCTTACGGTTTGCTCCAATCGGCCTCTCCTACAGACGGTCACCACCATCTGCCAACCTTGCTGTTCCGTCCGGGCCGCACACCCGGACGCCTTCAGTCTCCTCTACTGCCACTTCACTTCACTCCTCACTTCTCAAACTTCAAACTCTATCTGACTCCTTTTCCCGCCTCCAGGACTGTGAACTCCTTGCTGGGCGGGGCCAACCGCCTGGCCCACCCCCTGGTGTGGACATCAGCCCCTGGAGGGAGGCAACAAGGATTTGTGTTTGACTTCGGTGTGCCTAGCCGGGGTGTGGGGTGTGTTGTTGTAGTATCTGTGACGACCTGGCTTGTCCAGGGCGCCACACACATATATCCTGCAAAGAGCTTATAGCATAGAGAAAGCCCACACTGCTCTGTCACCAATGTATAAATTGCAGTAAACTGGTGCAGTGTAAATGAGCAGGAGTAAGCCAGGATATAAAGTGCAGAAAAAGTCCCCGCCAGTTACCCATCATGCCACACCGGGAAAACCGTACGTCCACCAAATAGTGCAGGACCACCCTAGATTCTCAACTAGCTCAAAGGAAGGTCAGTTTTTCAGCTTCTCTAATCAGCAAAACTGTTTTCAGCTGTGCTAACATACTTGCACAAGGGTTTTCAAGGGATTTCTAAACATCTATTAGCTTTCTAACAAAGTTAGCAAACACAATGCACCATTAGGACACTGGAATGGTGGTTGTTGAAAATGGGCCTCTATACACCTATTTAGATATTGCATTAAAAACCAGACGTTTGCAGCTAGAATAGTCATTTACCACATTAATGATGTATAGAGTGTATTTCTGTTTAATTTAATGTTAGCTTCATTGAAAAAAAATGTGCTTTTCTTTCAAAAATAAGGAAATATCTAAGTGACCCGAAACTTTTGAACTGTAGTGTATATTTTAAATTTAATATGCAATTAGTTACAATACTGCTGCAGTAAAGATCTTAAGCGGCAAATATTATAATTGAGGTATGTTATTTTATTTTAGTGCTTGCTATTTTAACTTTAAGGCCATGATCCGACATAATACAAGTACTGGATTTTTGCGGTTGCTTTTTTGTGTACAGAAAATCTGCTTTCCAGGACGTCCTTACATGACAGCACCACAGGATGTTGCTCCCCTATCCTCTGTAGTGACAGGAAACACGCAAGAGGTTAAAACCCCTCCCATCCCCAACCTACTCAGTGTTTTTCCTGTCCCTACACAGGACAGGAGCATGCAAGAATGCATGTAGCGGCGCGTCTTACCGAATCCAGGGAGAGGGGGGCACAGGCCTCTTGTTCCCCGTTCAAGCGGATCCCTCTGCGGCCGAAACCGACGAGCTGGTCCCTCAGCCGCGCTGGTAGAGCGGGAGCTCTCAGCTCAGACCGCATCTCCCAACACGGGAGCGCTGGGTCCCCTGCTGCAGCGTGCGATGAGTTCTGGGACGCACTTGCGCTTTGCACGTCACTACCGGGTGCGTCACTCCACGTGGAAGTGGGAGCGGGAGATTTGAACGTAGCAGCAGCGTCGTACCAGGGACGCCGAGGATATGGTACAGTATAAAGGGGGGGATCCGGGAACGCTATGGATATGTGCTTTGTTCCTCCTGTCATGGCTGATGTCACCCTGCCTGATGCCCCCCTGGGTTCTCCCCTGGTCCATGTAAGGCGGTTTTTTATTTACTCGCCCAGTAGCCGTTTTTAGTTGGTCCACTAGCCTTATTATGCATTACTTGTATTTTCGGGCAGGGACTCCTCACCAGTGCCAGCTCCAAAAAGGCCGGCTGGCCTGAAGGTGGCTTCTAAGTCAAAACGCTGCCTTGTCTGTCATGTGAAGTTGGCAGTTTCCTATGCTAAAGACCTATGTGCAGCCTGTATTGCTACCATCATGAATGATGAACAGTAGTGATGAGCGAGCATGCTTGTAACTACTCGGTACTCGCACGAGTATCGCTGTACTCGGGCTGCTCGGCGGGCACCAAGTAATCTCGCGATACTCGTGCTGTACTCGTGGTCTTCATTTCTGCATGTTGGCGCTCTTTTGAGAGCCAGCCCTCATGCAGGGATTGGCTGGCAGACCACTGCAATGCCACAGCCCTGTTAGTTGTGGAATTGCAGTGATTGGCCGGCCTGCACAGCGTGACCGAGCCTTTATACCGGCCGGTGCGCTGTGCTCTGCTCACAACTATCCAGACAGTCAGTGCAGGGAGAGTGTCGCTGATTCAGGGAAAGCTTTGCGGCCCTTTATAGTTAGTTCCGGAGCAGGGCTGCAAACAGTGTGACCAGAAGTCCTTCTCAGGACTATTCTAGTTGTATACAGGCAGGCAGGGTATAGCCAGGTCGGAGTACAGTAGCAGAGTCCTTCTCAGGACTATTGTTGCTATATACAGGCAGGGTATAGCCAGGTCGGAATACAGGCTAGTGACCAGAAGAGTCCTTGTCAGGACTATTGTAGCAGTATACAGGCAGGCAGGCAGGCAGGGTAGTGGTGACCGTATACCAGCCTTCATCATATCTGGGGCTGGTGTACACAGTGTAAAACAGTCCAGATAGTGTCAGACTTCTCAGTAATTGTCGCTCCTAAAAACCAGTTAGGTTCTTATTGCGTCCGTGCTTGCATTTAAAAACAGCACGTGTGTGGCAGTCAGTGGCAGCGTACAGGTGCGCGTTTTGCACAAACTATTATATAACGCACAAGTCTAGTGTATAATACACGTCAGTCAGCAGTGTCTGATAGTGTTAGACTTCTCAGTAATTGTCGCTCCGAAAAACCAGTTAGGTTCTTATTGCGTCCGTGCTTGCATTTAAAAACAGCACGTGTGTGGCAGTCGGTGGCAGGGTACAGGTGCGCGTTTTGCACAAACTATTATATAACGCACAAGTCTAGTGTATAATAATACACGTCAGTCAGCAGTGTCTGTGTCAGACTTCTCAGTAATTGTCGCTCCTAAAAACCAGTTAGGTTCTTATTGCGTCCGTGGTTGCATTTAAAAACAGCACGTGTGTGGCAGTCGGTGGCAGGGTACAGGTGCGCGTTTTGCACAAACTATTATATAACGCACAAGTCTAGTGTATAATAATACACGTCAGTCAGCAGTGTCTGATAGTGTCAGACTTCTCAGTAATTGTCGCTCCTAAAAACCAGTTAGGTTCTTATTGCGTCCGTGCTTGCATTTAAAAACAGCACGTGTGTGGCAGTCGGTGGCAGGGTACAGGTGCGCGTTTTGCACAAACTATTATATAACGCACAAGTCTAGTGTATAATACACGTCAGTCAGCAGTGTCTGATAGTGTCAGACTTCTCAGTAATTGTCGCTCCGAAAAACCAGTTAGGTTCTTATTGCGTCCGTGCTTGCATTTAAAAACAGCACGTGTGTGGCAGTCGGTGGCAGGGTACAGGTGCGCGTTTTGCACAAACTATTATATAACGCACAAGTCTAGTGTATAATACACGTCAGTCAGCAGTGTCTGATAGTGTCAGACTTCTCAGTAATTGTCGCTCCTAAAAACCAGTTAGGTTCTTATTGCGTCCGTGCTTGCATTTAAAAACAGCACGTGTGTGGCAGTCGGTGGCAGGGTACAGGTGCGCGTTTTGCACAAACTATTATATAACGCACAAGTCTAGTGTATAATACACGTCAGTCAGCAGTGTCTGATAGTGTCAGACTTCTCAGTAATTGTCGCTCCTAAAAACCAGTTAGGTTCTTATTGCGTCCGTGCTTGCATTTAAAAACAGCACGTGTGTGGCAGTCGGTGGCAGGGTACAGGTGCGCGTTTTGCACAAACTATTATATAACGCACAAGTCTAGTGTATAATACACGTCAGTCAGCAGTGTCTGATAGTGTCAGACTTCTCAGTAATTGTCGCTCCTAAAAACCAGTTAGGTTCTTATTGCGTCCGTGCTTGCATTTAAAAACAGCACGTGTGTGGCAGTCGGTGGCAGGGTACAGGTGCGCGTTTTGCACAAACTATTATATAACGCACAAGTCTAGTGTATAATACACGTCAGTCAGCAGTGTCTGATAGTGTCAGACTTCTCAGTAATTGTCGCTCCTAAAAACCAGTTAGGTTCTTATTGCGTCCGTGCTTGCATTTAAAAACAGCATGTGTGTGGCAGTCGGTGGCAGCGTCAGGCTCCATATTGTCCCTGGATAGAGCCGTGCATGATGGCCTGTAAACATGAAGTGCCCATTGTAAGGAAGTGGGTCTATTGTAGTATAGCCCTTAGGCAGGGCAGCCAAAAATTTGGAGGCTCCACATTGTTCCTGGATAGAGATGTGCATGAGGGCCTCAAAACATTGTTCCCATTGCAAAGGAGCGGGTCTCCTGTCGTTGTAATGCCCATTCAGAAAGAATGGGCGAAAAAATTTACCACTGGGGGTATACCTGAAACAACGGCTTAACTATTGTAACGGTCACCATGATGGCGCATGAGGAGAAGGAGGAGCAGTCCAGCGATTAGCCAAAGTCCAGAAGTGTGTTACCATGGGTGAGTGGAGGTACATGGCAAATTCCCGTTACAAACTTTAAGTTCCGCTGTAATTTGCTGTTGGTGTGTGTGGTGAAGTCTGGCCAAATCCAACCCTTGTTCATCTTGATCAGAGTCAGCCTGTCAGCATTTACAGTTGACAGGCGGGTGCGTTTATCTGTAATGATTCCACCTGCGGCACTAAAAACACGCTCTGACAAAACGCTAGCGGCAGGGCAGGCCAGGACTTCCAAGGCGTAGAGAGCCAATTCATGCCACGTGTCCAGCTTGGATACACATTAATTGTAAGGCACAGAGGAATGTCAGAGTACAGTTGTTTGATCTGCAAGGTACTCCTTGAGCATCTGGCCAAACTTAGGATTTCTTGTGGCACTACCCCTCACCTCAGGGGCTGTGGTATGTGAGGGGCTGAGAAAACTGTCCCACATCTTAAAGACTGTTCCCCGACCTCTGGCGGATTGGACTTGTGCCCCTCTCGGCTGTACGCCTTGGTTGTCCACTGATTCCTGACCTATGCCGCTAGCGTTTTGTGAGGGGAATGCTTTGCCTACTTCCGTGACTATGGCCTTCTGGAACTGCTGCATTTTGCCTGACCTCTCCGCCTCGGGAATAAGAGACATAAAGTTCTCCTTTTAGCGTGGGTCTAACAGTGTTACCAACCAGTAATGATTGTCGGCCAAGATGTTCTTAACGCGAGGGTCACGAGACAGGCAGCTTACCATAAAGTCAGCCATGTGTGCCAGACTCTTAACAGCCATCACTTCAGTATCCTGACCAACACGATGACTGAACATGCTGTCCTCCTCCTCCTCATCATCTACCCTGTCCTCTGGCCAGCCACGCTGAACCGAGGATATGACTGCATGTCATATCCTCAATTTGGCCAGAGAGTTGCTCCATGTCTTCATCCTCCTCCTCGTCATAGTCCTCCACTGCACGTTGTGATGAGACGAGGCTGGGCTGTGTGTTATCATCACCCACACCCACTACTGTTTCTTGCTCAAACTCATCGCGCTCCGCCTGCAATGCATCATGGTTGTTTTTTGAGCAGAGACCATTTTAGAAGGCAGAGAAGCGGTATGGTGACGCTAATAATGTCGTCATCGCCGCTCACCATCTTGGTGGAGTCCTCAAAGTTTTGGCGGATGGTGCATAGGTCGGACATCCATCTCCACTCCTCAGGTGTTATGTGTGGAGTTTGACCCATTTCCCGACGGCTTAGGTGATGCAGGTACTCAACAACTGCCCTCTTCTACTCACATATCCTGACCAACTTGTGCAGAGTTGAATTCCAACGCGTGGGGACATCACACACCAGTCTGTGTGCCGGAAGATGCAAACGGCGTCTTAAGCCGGCAAGGCCGGCTGAAGCAGTAGGTGACTTTCGAAAATGTGCAGACAGGCGGCGAACTTTTACCAGCAGATCAGACAGCTCTGAGTATGACTTTAGAAACCGCTGAACAATGAGGTTGAGCACATGGGCCACGCATGGAACATGTGTCAGCTGGCCTCACCTCAAAGCCGCCACCAGGTTCCGGCCATTGTCACACACGACCTTTCCTGGCTTTAGGTTCAGAGTTGTGAGCCAGTGATCTGCCTGCTGTTTCAGAGCTGTCCACACCTCTTCTGCATTGTGGGGTTTGTCACCTATGCAGATTAGCTTCAGCACTGCCTGTTGCCGCTTCGCCGAGGCAGTGCTGCAGTGCTTCTGTGTCGCCCTGGACAAGCCAGGGGCCACAGAGCACAACACTTAAACACCCCACACTCCCTGCAGGCATATCATAGTCAAAACACAAAATCCTTGTTGCCTTCCCCAGGGGCTGTTGTCCACACCAGGGTGTGGAGCCAGGCGTTTGGTCTCCACCTACCGAGGAGGAGGGAAAACACAGGCAGTGAGAGTTAAGCTAAGGAAGTGGAAGGAGGAAAGTAGTAGAGAGGAGAAAAGTGACAGCAAAGAGCCTGAAGTTGGTCCGGGTGTGTGGCCCGGACAGGACAGCAAGGTTGGCAGGATGTGGTGACCGTCTGCAGTGGAGGCCGATTGGAGTCTGCCGTAAGGACCGTGGACGGGTGGTGACCCGGCCGTACCGGACCGGTATACAAAGAGAAGCCAGCACCATTGGCAGAGGACTTTCGGATCCCGGCAAGGCTTGGTGTCGCCGTGAATTTGACAAATCCGTTAGTGAAGGGAACCTCAGGGTTTCCAAACAGCCAAGTCCAGATAGAAGGCAACCGTACAACCGTGAAGGGGAGACACCGCCACCGCTAAGGGCAACCGTCTCCCAGGGCCAGCGCCTGTGGGCAAAAGGGGCTCCTCCGGCCCATATCCAGGTCGGGGAGCGGGTTACCGTTGGGAAACCATCACTACCAACACTTAACGTAGGTGCAGGGAGAGACAGTCATCACTAACCTGCAGGGAGGAACAACCGCAGCCGTCCGAGTGACCCGTCCATCCAGCCACTTGTTTTACCGTGAACTGTGTCATCATCATTGGGCTGAGTGAGTACCTCCGTGCCGTGCGGCACAGCGCTGCCCCTGCGACCCTGCACCTCATCAGGCCCCGCAACCCGCCTGTCATCCATGTCTACCCCATCACCAGGCCCCGGGACAACCAACCCCCCTACCCACGGAGGGGAGAAATAACAACAAAGCTGCTCCCTGTCACAGGCTCCCGGGATCCCCGTCCAGAGCAGCGGTGGTGTCCACACAATCACCACAACCGTGGGTGGCGTCACGGACAATATCCCCAAAACCCAAACCACCCCTTTTCACTCACGGACGAGTAGCGCCGCTCGAGTCCCCGGGATCCGGCCATCGCTCGAGCCAACGAGCAGCAGCAGCCGTAGAGCAGCGTCAGCCGGACCCGAGCAGTGGGAGAGCGCACCGTCCCCTCCTCCGCCCGCGACACTTCCAGCTTGGGACTGGTGTGGAGGGTAAAGTGGATCAGGATGCGCAGGAGGAGGAGGAGGCTGAGGAGCATGACATTCCGGAGCTGTAGAGTGTGTGTGAAACCCTGACTGAGGTAGGGCCTGCAAAACTTGGTGTGTGAAGGACGTGTTCCGTCCCTCGCTCAGACTGGGTCCCAGCTTGCACAATATTAACCCAGTGTGACGTCAACGAGATGTAGCGGCCTTGCCCACATGCACTTGTCCACGTGTCTGTGGTTAGGTGGACTTTGGCTGAAACAGCGTTGTTCAGGGCACGTGTGATGTTTTGTGACACGTGGTTATGCAATGCGGGGACGGCACACCGGGAGAAATAGTGGCGGCTGTGGACCGAGTAACGTGGGACAGCTGCCACCATCAGGTCGCGGAATGCTTCTGTCTCAACCAGCCTAAAAGGCAACATTTCCAGCGCAAGCAGTCGCGAAATGTTAGCATTTAGAACTGTGGCATGTGGGGTGTTGGCAGTGTATTTGCGCCTGCGTTCAAAGGTTTGCTGAATGGATAACTGAACGTTGCGCTGGGACAAGGACGTGCTTGATGATGGTGTTCTTTCTGCGTAGGCAACTGCAGGTGCAGGAGTGGAGGAGGCTTGTTCGCAGGCAGCATGGACAGGGGATTGGCTCGCATGCACAACCAGCGAAGACGTAGCAGTGACATCAGCAAGCACTGCTCCTCGACTCTGTTGTACTTCCCACAAAGTCGGGTGCTTGGCTGACATGTGCCTGATCATGCTGGTGGTGGTCAGGCTGCTAGTTTTGGTACCCCTGCTGATGCTGGCATGGCAGGTGTTGCAAATGGCCTTTTTAGAATCATCTGGAGCCAACTTAAAAAACTGCCAGTGTCAGAGTTCCGGGTTTTCCAGTTTTCTTTTGAAAGAGCTTGCCCTTTGTTAACATGGAGTTTTCTGTTCTGTTGCCCTACTTCCTGTCCATCTGTTTAAAAGCCGCCCCTAAAGCTTAGTCCAGTGCCTGAGTATACTGCTTCCTGTGTGCTCCTGCCCTGCTGCTTTTGGTTCCTGATTGTTATTCGGATCCTCTTGGAAAACAACCGACACCGACTCTGGACTTCATCTGGTATCATCTAGCTGTGCCCGGACTCCGTTTGCCGTCTTTGGTCGGCACTTCTGCCCGGTTCCTTCCGTTTAATACCACTCTGGACTCACATCACGTACGGACATTTTTGGACTTACCTATTGCCCTTTTGTGTCCCGGCTGCTGCGCATTTAGGGTTTCTGGGGTGATTGCCAGACAGTCCCTGTATAGGGGTTCGCTCTTGGTGGTCTCCCTGGGGGAGTCCGGTGCGCGGTCCCGGGAATTCCCTTTCGCTCCGTCCCTGGAAGGTATTTCCTGTATTTATGTTCTACTGTGTTTTTGTTCCGTTTATGTACATATTTGCTGGTTGCATATTATAAACGTCTTGCACCAAGAACTCGTCTCTGGTTGTCATTGCCCTAACCCAATCGAAATCCTCAATACATACAATAGTATTACAGCCAGACTCGGGAAGACCTAACATTTGTACAGGCACCTTGTGTCGTGTTGTTCCGGGGAACAGTTGCCTGACGTCTGCCTGGGGCCACCACTCTGCTTCTTACTGCCTGTTGTGATGCTACGCCACCCTCCCCCTGTGCACTGCTGTCCTCGCTCTGCATATCCTCCTGCCAGGTTGGGTCAGTTACTGGATCATCCACCACGTCGTCTTCCTCTTCCGCACCCTGCTCCTCCTCCTGACTTCCTGACAATTGTGTCTCATCATCGTCCACCCCTTGTTGAGACACGTTGCCAACTTCGTGAGAACGTGGCTGCTCAAATATTTGGGCATCTGTACATACAATCTCGTCATGGCCCACTTCAACAGGAGCTGGCGAGAGGCCAGAATTTGTGAATGGAAACGTGAACGAACAGCTCTTCCGAGTGTCCAAGTGTGGGATCAGTAATGTCCGTGGACGTGTACTCGGCCTGGTGGTAGGAAGGAGGATCAGGTTCTGAAATGTGCGGTGCAGTATCACGGCTACTGACACTTGACCGTGTGGAAGACAGAGTGTTTGTGGTGATGCCAATCTGACTGGAAGCATTATCCGCTATCCAACTAACAACCTGTTGACACTGGTCTTGGTTCAAGAGCGGTGTACTGCTGCGGTCCCCAAGAATTTGGGACAGGACGTGCGAGCGACTAGATGTGGCCCTTTGTTGTGGCGAAATTAGAGCTTGCACACAACCTCGGTCTCTGCCTGCACCACCATCACGTCCACTTCCTTGTTCGTTGACAACGCCCTTGTGCATTTTGCAATGCTGTGCTGATGTGTATTCACTAGACTTGTGCGTTATATCCAAGTTTTTGCAAAACTCACACAAATGCAGCGGAAAGCTGCCACCAACAGGCACACACGTGCGGTTTTTAAATGCAAGCACGGAGGCACTAAGAACCTAACAGGTCTTTATCCAGGGACAACGTGGAGCCTCCCAATTTTTGGCTGCCCTGCCTAAGGGCTATACTATAATACACCCACTTCCTTACAATGGGCACTTCAGGTTTACAGGCCCTCATGCACGTCTCTATCCAGGGACAATGTGGAGCCTCCCAATTTTTGGCTGCCCTGCCTAAGGGCTATACTATAATACACCCACTTCCTTACAATTGGCACTTCAGGTTTACAGGCCCTCATGCACGTCTCTATCCAGGGACAACGTGGAGCCTCCCAATTTTTGGCTGCCCTGCCTAAGGGCTATACTATAATACACCCACTTCCTTACAATGGGCACTTCAGGTTTACAGGCCCTCATGCACGTCTCTATCCAGGGACAACGTGGAGCTTCCCAATTTTTGGCTGCCCTGCCTAAGGGCTATACTATAATACACCCACTTCCTTACAATGGGCACTTCAGGTTTACAGGCCCTCATGCACGTCTCTATCCAGGGACAACGTGGAGCCTCCCAATTTTTGGCTGCCCTGCCTAAGGGCTATACTATAATACACCCACTTCCTTACAATGGGCACTTCAGGTTTACAGGCCCTCATGCACGTCTCTATCCAGGGACAATGTGGAGCCTCCCAATTTTTGGCTGCCCTGCCTAAGGGCTATACTATAATACACCCACTTCCTTACAATGGGCACTTCAGGTTTACAGGCCCTCATGCACGTCTCTATCCAGGGACAACGTGGAGCCTCCCAATTTTTGGCTGCCCTGCCTAAGGGCTATACTACAATAGACCCACTTCCTTACAATGGGCACTTCAGGTTTACAGGCCCTCATGCACGTCTCTATCCAGGGACAACGTGGAGCCTCCCAATTTTTGGCTGCCCTGCCTAAGGGCTATACTACAATCGACCCACTTCCTTACAATGGGCACTTCAGGTTTACAGGCCCTCATGCACGTCTCTATCCAGGGACAACGTGGAGCCTCCCAATTTTTGGCTGCCCTGCCTAAGGGCTATACTACAATAGACCCACTTCCTTACAATGGGCACTTCAGGTTTACAGGCCATCATGCACGTCTCTATCCAGGGACAATGTGTAGCCTCCCAATTTTTGGCTGCCCTGCCTAAGGGCTATACTATAATACACCCACTTCCTTACAATGGGCACTTCAGGTTTACAGGCCATCATGCACGTCTCTATCCAGGGACAATGTGGAGCCTCCCAATTTTTGGCTGCCCTGGCAAAGGGCTATACTAAAATAGACCCACTTCCTTACAATGGGCACTTCAGGTTTACAGGCCATCATGCACGTCTCTATCCAGGGACAATGTGGAGCCTCCCAATTTTTGGCTGCCCTGGCAAAGGGCTATACTAAAATAGACCCACTTCCTTACAATGGGCACTTCAGGTTTACAGGCCCTCATGCACGTCTGTATGCAGGGGCATTGGTGAACCTCACAATTTTGGACTGCCCTGGCAAAGGAAAATACTACAAAGACTCACTTCCTCAAAATGGGCACATTAGACTCAAGAGGCCTTCATGTACGTCTCTTCTCAGGGACATCGGAGTGCCACACAATGTTTTCACGTAAAATCTTTCATGTATTAATCTCAAAAAGTAACATACACCAGCTCTATCTCACTATTGGGTATGTGCCCTTAACATTTCCGCCATGAAAAATCATTTTGGGGTCATTTTGGAAGGTTTTCTGGTGAGTCCGTAAAAATGGCGTAAAACGCGGACACAATTGTTCACAGCTGTGACTTTTCAGTGATAAATGCTTCAAGGGGTCTTCCCCATGCTGTTGCCATGTCATTTGAGCACTCTTCTGAGACTTTTATGACATTTTTAGGGTTTCTCCATGCTGCCGGGGGGTCATTTCGCAAAAATACTCGGGTCTCCCATAGGATAACATTGGGCTCGTTGCTCGGCCCGAGTACACGAGTATCTTGGGAGGCTCGGCCCGAGCTTCGAGCACCCGAGCTTTTTAGTACTCGCTCATCACTAATGAACAGTCCTCCTGTGTCGCCCTGGGCAAGCCAGGGGACACGGGTCACAACACCACCACACCCCACACTCCAGGTAGGCACATCACAGCTAACCACAAATCCTTGTTGCCTTCCTCCAGAGGTTGATGATGCACACCAGAGGGTGGGCCAGGCGGTTGGCTCCGCCCACCAAGGAGCTCACAGCTCTGGAGGCAGGAAGTAACCAGGCAGATAGCCCAGGCAGGGCAAGTGTGAGGAGCTAAGTGAAAGTGAAGGAAGGAAAGCAGTAAAGGAGGAAAAGCAAGTAAAGTGACAGAAGAGAAAGACAGCCTGAAGGGTCCAGCTTTGTGAGGGCCAGAACAGCAAGGTCAGCAACGGCGGTGACTGTCTGGAGGGGGACCGTTTGGAAGTTCCTGGAAGGACCCCGTTGGCTGTGTGCCCGGTGGTCTGGAGCAGTGTTCCGAAGGACAGTCAGCACCAGGGCAGGGGCCTCTCGGACCCCGGCAAGGCTAGGAGTCGCCAGATTTGCCAAATCCGTCAGTGACGGGGACGCAGCTCCCCCAACAACCAAGTCCCGATTGAAGGCAACAGCCCAACCCGTATTGGAGAGACACCGCCACCGCCACGGCACCAGTTTCTCAGGGCCAGCGCCTGCGGGCAAAGTGTAGAGCTCCTCCGGCCCAGATTGCAGTCGTGGAGCGGGTAACCGGAGGGAATCCACCGCTACCATCAGTCAACACAGGTGCAAGGAAGAGAGACATCACCGTCACCTACCGGGAGTGCAGGTGCAGCCGTCTGTGGGACCGTCCTACCAGCCGTTGGTTTACCGTACAAACTGTGTCCGTGTGTCAGGCTGAGTGAGTACCATAGTGCCGCAAGGCACAGCGCTGCCCCCGCGTCCCTGCGCCCTCCAGGCCCTACACTTCACATCTCATCACCGGGCCCCGGGATCACCAACCCCTACCCACGGAGGGGCAACACAACACCTGGCTGCTCCGCATCACCATCCCCGGGACCCCCACACTGAGCAGCGGTGGTGCAATCACCACAACCGTGGGTGGCGTCACGAACTATAACAATCCCCACACCCAACAAACATCCCCTTTCACTCACGGGCGAGGAGTGTCGCTCGAGAAACCCCGGGATCCGGCCCACAGCTCGAGCCACCAGGAGCAGCTGCCGGACCCGAGCAGAAGGGGTGAGCGCGGTGTGCTGACACCCTCCTCCCCGCCCGCGACACTCCCTTCTGGCACATATGAGAAGCATGATTCGGGAGGAGGTGCAGGCGTCCATGGTCTCCCTGACTTCATCCTCTTCCACCTCCCAGGGGACCCATAAAAGACCCCGACGGGAAATGGACTTGTCCTCCGACGAGGAGGGCTCTCGCTCCGTATCATCCTCGGAGGACGGGAGTAGCCATTCTTCATCCCCAGCAGGGGAACAGAAGCATTATATCTTCAATTCCGGGGATTCAGATGTTCTGCTTAAAATGGTCAGGCACATCATGCAGGTGGATGAACCTGAGGACATTGCGTCGGTGCAGGATAAAATGTTTGCAGGACTGCGCTCCCGCCGCTCTATGGTTTTCCCGGTCAATTCCTAGTTACAGGAAATGATCCTGGAAGAAGCTGTAGTGGGAGAGAACAAGCGCAATAGGGTTTTACCCGATTTACAGGGCAAAAGAAAAAGAGTAATGCACTCACCTGGCTGGGTTGTGCCAGTCACAACCCCTTTGAAAACATGGATGGGTACTTAGGTGGTTCAGCAGCGGCCCCGTGTCAGAGCAGAAGGCCTCATCTGCCTCATTGAGCAGGATGTCCCAGTGTTTGGAGAGAACATCCTTAATGGTGCCATTATCTCCACTAAAGGTGGTAATGAAGTTTAAGGCAAAATCTTGTTTATCCCTTTTTGTGTTCATGGATTTTTTCCCCGGTGGGTTGCCCTGAAGTAAGGTGATCCCTGGCCTTCCTAATCAGATCAGATTGTTTGAGTTTGGAGGTCTCTTGATAGGCTCTACAGACCAGTGACTTCGGATAACTCCTCATTGCCTGTAAGATTCTTTTCCCTGAGGAAGGAGGCAGATGAGTCTCCGAAACGCGTTGGAATGATCTAAATAAAAGAATAACTTCATGCATATCCATGCTCGTGGTTTCCTAGCGCGGCTTTAAACCCGTTTTCCTCCAGTCTTCACTATGATACCTTAGGAAATGATCCTGGAAGAGTGGGAAAACCCTGAGCGTAGTCTCTTCATATCTCGAGACTTTAAGTCCTGTCTTCCTTTCAATCCGGAGGACATGGTGCCCAAAATTGATGTCCCAATTGTAAAAATTGCTGAAAAGACCTCGATTCCTTTCGAGGATTCTTCGAGTCTGAAGGACACCATGGACAGCAAGGCCGACGCTTTGCTGAAAAAGACCTGGGAATCGTCGGCCGCGACCATTAAGACCAATATTGCCGCCACCTCGGTTGCCAGATCTATGGGCTTCTGGCTCAATGATTTGGAGGACCATCTTAGGCAGGGTACTCCCACTAAGAGTCTCCTGGAGGCTTTACCGCTGTTGAAAATTGCAACTGCCTTCTTGGCTGATGCTTCAGCCGAATCGGTTAGGTTTGCAGCCAAGAACAGCATATTATCTAATACAGCCAGGAGATCTATCTGGCTAAGGTCCTGGTCCGGTGACCTTGCATCTAAGCAAAAGTTATGTTCCATTCCCTTCTTGGGATTACAGGTGTTTGGGCCAGCATTGGATGAGATACTGGAGAAAGCCTCTGACAAAAAGAAGGGTTTCCCGGAGGAAAGACGCAGGTTATTACCCCATAATAAACCGTCCTCTTCCCGTAGGCAGTCCTTTCGAGGCAGAAAAGGTTTTCCTTCCTGGTCCGATAGAGGTCCTAGAGTTTCAAAACCCACTCCGGATTACCGGCCAAAATCCAAACAGTCCTGATGGTTTTCCAGTGGGGGGGTCGGTTATCCCATTTTCTAGAGGGCTGGAAGGGAGTAACCGCCAAGCCATGGGTTCTATCACTAATTGCTCAGGGGCACAGGATAGAATTTTCCCATCCCCCCCCAGTCGATTCGTCATTACACGAGGTTCCACCTCCTCCATGACTCGTCTTTGGGCAGATGTCATGGACCTTTTACAGAAAGGTGCAGTTTTCCCAGTTCCTCAGGCCGAGAAACTTCGGGGTCATTATTCCCGTCTGTTCTCCGTCAAAAAGCCTTCTGGACAGTACCATACAATAATCAACTTGAAAACTCTAAACCAGTGGGTCATCTACAAGAGGTTTCGGATGGAATCCATCCATTCGGCGGTTCCCCTGATATCCCCGGGATCCTTAATGTGCACCATAGACTTGTGAGATGCTTACTACCATCTTCCCATTCATCCCGCAAGTCAACGCTACCTACGGTTTGCCCTTCAGAAAGGCAGGGAGGTGTTCCATTTCCAGTTCTGTTGCCTCCCTTTCGGCCTCTCCTCCGCCCCACGCATCTTTTCAAAGGTCATGGTGGAAATGGTGGCTTACCTTCGGCTCAAAAACGTACAACTGATTCCGTATCTGGACGATTTTCTCCTGGTGGTAGACTCCGTTCCAGCTATGGAATTTCATCTTCAGCTAGTCACACAAACCCTGGCCGATTTAGGCTGGATGATCAATCTCGAAAAGTCAGAATTACGGCTGCACCCGCGGCGAATATTTCTGGGAACTGTTTTGGACTCTACCAGTCAGTGTTCATTTCTTCCGGCAGAGAAGGTGTCCTCAATCAGTCAACAGATTGGAAGGTTCGCCACACGACCCAGGATGTCAGTGAGACGGGCCATGCAGATTCTAGGTCTCATGACTTCATGCATTCACTGCATGCAGTGGAGTCAGTACCATTCCAGGGCGCTGCAAAGAGATATCCTGGCAGTCTCTGGCGGTCACCACAAGAATTTGGAACTGCGCTTTTCTCTGACGGACGTGGCCCGAGAGTCTCTGCACTGGTGGTGCGACACGCGCAATCTCCTACAAGGAGTCCATTGGGGCGCGTCACCATGCGTCCTGATTACCACAGACGCAAGTCTTTCGGGTTGGGGTGCCAAGGTGAACCAGTCTTACCTTCAGGGACCATGGCCCCATCACGTGACATTCCGGTCCTCGAATTTCAGGGAACTGCGAGCAATTCTAGAGGCTCTGCTGCGGTGTCGGCGTTGGATCATGAACAAACATGTGCGGATCCTTTCCGACAACACGACAGCGGTATCCTTTATTTGCCATCAGGGAGGTGCACGACACCCACCTCTACAGCAGCTGGCGGACAAGATATTTCAGGTCTTGGAGACGACGGTCCTTTTGGTGTCTGCAGTTCACTTGAGGGGAGTAGAGAACACAGAAGCGGACTATCTCAGCCGTCACCAGGTTCATCCTTCAGAATGGTTTCTCAACCCAGTGGTTTTTCAGAGTCTCGTCCGGAGATGGGGACAGCCGAAGATGGATCTGTTCGCTACCCGGCGGAATTCGAAGCTGCCTCACTTCTTCTCATTCAATCCGGCAGACCGGCCGTTTGCAGTGGACACTCTCTCCCAATCCTGGGGGGACGGTCTGCATTATGCCTTCCCTCCGATTCCCCTCATCCCCAGGGTCTTACGGAAGATTCAAGTTGATCAGGCTCACGTGATTATGGTGATTCCCTTCTGGCCAAAGCGGAGTTGGTTCTCTCTTCTGCATATTCTGGCCCAGGACGCCCCGCTTATTCTCCCTCTCCGGAGGGATCTCCTCTCCCAAGGGCCTCTACTACATCAGAACCTTCAACAGCTTCAGTTGTCAGCATGGATCCTGAATGGCAAGTCTTGAATCCAAGGGTCTTTAAGATCCGGTCATAGCCACAATGCTGTGCAGCAGAAAACCAGTCACGAATTCCATATATCGGAAGCTTTGGAAGACGTTTTGTGCCCATGAGGATACCAGTCTCTTGCCCACAGGCACCATCAGTATTGCCGGGGTGCTGGATTTTCTCCAAGCAGGTTTCAGTAAAGGCCTGATGCCTAGTACCCTGAAGGTTCAAGTGGCAGCCCTTAGTGTATACCTGGACATGCGCCTGGCTGTTCATCCCTGGATCGCTCGTTTTATTAAGGCTACACAGCGTCTTCGGCCTATGATTCGTGTTTCCTCGCCTCCGTGGGACCTGAGTCTAGTTCTTCAGTTCCTGTGTTCACCGCCTTTCCAATCGGGAGATGTGTTGTCCATCAAAGACCTCACTTACAAGGCGGTGTTTCTTGTCGCCATTACTACGGCAAAACGAATTGGCGAGATCCAGGCTCTATCCATATCGGAGCCTTATCTACAGTTACGCAATGACTGCATCATTCTCAAATTGGATCCTGGGTTCTCTCCTAAAGTTGTGTCTCCGGCTACCCTCAATCAAGAGATTGTTCTTCCGTCTTTCTGCACCACTCCTGCAACTCCTAGAGAACAAGAGCTTAGTTACTTGGACGTGCGCAGCATACTGTTGGCCTATCTGGAGGCAACTAAGAGCTGGGGATTGGACCATTGTCTATTTGTTCAATTCGGTGGAAAAAACAGAGGCAAAAAGGCTTCCAAGGCTACACTGGCGAGATGGGTTAAATCCTTGATCTTATCGGGGTATTCCGGGGTGGGTCGGGACCCTCCCTCTTCCCTTAGGGCACACTCTACCTGGGCTATTGCCGCTTCTTGGGCTACTAAGGCGGGGGCTACCTTAGAGCAGGTCTGTGACGCAGCTACTTGGTCAGGGCCCAGTACCTTCTGTAAACACTACAAGCTAGATTTGTCGGCTGACGAACGTTTTGCCTTTGGTAGGAAGGTGCTTCAGGCAGTCAACCCCCCCCTAAGTCAGATTCCTTTGGTACTCTCCTGTGGTGCTGTCATTTAAGGACGTCCTGGAAAATAAGAATTAGACCTACCGGTAATGATGTTTCCAGCACCCTTATTCCCTCCCTTTTCCGGCTTGTCTGGTATTACTGTCTTGTATTGCACAGTTTTTTGTTACTTTGCTTTAAATAAAATGGCGTTGTACCCATCCTGCGGTGGTTCTTGGAAAGTCACTGAGTAGGTTGGGGATGGGAGGGGTTTTAACCTCTTGCGTGTTTCCTGTCCCTACAGAGGATGGGGGAGCAACCTCCTGTGGTGCTGTCATGACGGACTCCTGGAAACATCATTATCGGTAGGTCTAATTCTTATTTTTATATGCCCAAGCAATGTGGATTTAACTAAAACGTATGCTTGCTGTGCATTTCAATATGCTGTTGATGTTTATTTTTTGGGGGGTTTATTTTTCTCTACGGGCCTGAAAAAGTGCATGTAAAACAATGCAGCTGCATCTTTTAGTGCAGAATCAAAGCTTCAAATATGTACTAACAAATCATCAAACAAAAAGGAAAACAAATGAAAGTAAAAAACACAAGAAAATAAACATCAGAAGATTATAGTTGTGTATTTTTGTGCAGACATCTGCAAAAGAAATGCAGATAAAAAGCAGCAATAAAGCACAATTTTTGCTGTGTGAACATGGCCTTAGGTTACATATTTAAGGGCTGTCCAGGCTCTCTGCAATACCACTCTAGAAGATAGAATAAAGTGCATTGTGACTATTTTAATTCCATGTCATTATTGCTGTAAATCAGTTTTCAGTATAAATTTATCATTTGTTAATTTGAAAATAATTTTACTAACAAATCCTTTATGTTTTAATAAAAAAATATATCAATTCAAGAATTCTTCACACTGCAGTCTGCAAACCTTTCATAAATAATAATAATAATTTTTATTTCTATAGTGCCAACATATTCCACAACGCTTTACAATAAATGGCAGGATTTTACTACAGAATGTAATTCTAAAGGGAATCTGTTAGTGTGCTTTTGCTGTCCCAACTGATAGCGGCATGATTAAAGGCCCCGTCACACTAAGCAACATCGCTAGCAACATCGCTGCTAACGAACAACTTTTGTGACGTAGCAGCGATGTTGCTAGTGATGTTGCTGTGTGTGACATCCAGCAACAACCTGGCCCCTGCTGTGAGGTCGTTGGTTGTTGCTGAATGTCCTGGGCCATTTTTTAGTTGTTGCTGTCCCGCTGTGAAGCACAGATTGCTGTGTGTGACAGCAACAAAGCAACAACTAAATGTGCAGTGAGCAGGGAGCCGGCTTCTGCGGACACTGGTAACCACGGTAAACAGCGGGTAACCAAGAAGCCCTGTCCTTGGTTACCCAATATTTACCTTCGTTACCAGCCTCCGCCGCTCTCACTGTCAGTGCCGGCTCCTGCTCCTTGCACGTGTAGCAGAGTACACATCAGGTAATTAACCCGATGTGTGCTGTAACTAGGAGAGCAAGGAGCCAGCGCTAAGTGTGATGCCCTGGGCAAGCCAGGGGTCGCAGGTCACAACACCACCACACCCTACATCCCAGTAGGAACATCAAAGCTACCAAAATCCTTGTTGCCTTCCTCCAGGGGCTGATGTCCACACCAGGGGGTGGGCCAGGCGGTTGGCTCCGCCCACCGAGGAGTACACAGCCCTGGAGGTGGGAAGAACCAGGCAGTTGAAGCCAGACTAGAGTCTGAGGAAAGAGTTTAGCTCAGGCAGAGCTTGAGTCTAGTTAGGGGAGTGAAGGAGTAAACAACAGAGTTGAGTAAGAGAAGTGTAAGTGGAAGTAGTAGAGAAACAGAAGAAAAGAGTAAAAGTGTCAGTAAGAAAGCCTGAAGTTGGTCCGGCTAAGTGCAGGACAGTGTCAGCAAGGTCAGCAACAGCGGTGATTGTCTGGAGGGGGACTGCTCGGAGGTTGCTGGAAGGACTGCGGACGGGTAGTGGCCCGGCGGTCTGGAGCAGTATACAAAGGACAGTCAGCACCAAGGCAGGGGCCTCTTGGACCCCGGCAAGGCTAGGAGTCGCCATAATTTGCCGAATCCGTCAGTGAAGGGGACGTCTGTCTCCAAACAACTAAGTCCCGATTGAAGACAACCGTCCAACCATTAAAGAGGAACACCGCCACCGCCAGGGCACCAGTTCCTCGGGGCCAGCGTCTGCGGGCAAAGTAGGGCTCCTCCGGCCCATATCCAAGCCGGGGGGCGGGTTACCATTGGGAACCCATCGCTACCAACTTAGAAACATCAGGTGCAGGTCAAAGGGACATCACCGTTACCTACTGGGAGAACAACCGCAGCCGTCTGTGGGTACCCGTCCATCCAGCCGAGTGTTTTACCAAGAACTGTGTCCTGATTACTGGCTGAGTGAGTACCACAGTGCCGCAAGGCACAGCGCTGCCCCGCGTCCCTGCGCCCACCAGGCCCTGCATCTCCCACCTCCTCACTGGGCCCCGGGATCACCAACCCCTACCCACGGAGGGGCAACACAACAACTGGCTGCTCCACACCACCATCCCCGGGATCCCCATATAGAGCAGCGGTGGTGTACACTCAATCACCACAACCGTGGGTGGCGTCACGGACAATAAACAATCCCCACACCCAAACATCCCCCTTTCACTCACGGGCGAGGAGCGCCGCTCGAGAACCCCCGGGATCCGGCCCACCGCTCGAGCCACCACTCTGAGCAGCAGCAGCCGGACCCGAGCAGTGGGGGTGAGCGCAGTGCTGACACCCTCCTCCCCGCCCGCGACAACTTGGCGTCACGAACAGGATCTTACCGCTCTGCCGTTGGGTAGAGGTGCGCCTTGTGACCGCCGGAGGTGTCCGGCCGAAAAATTTCAGAAGTCGCCATCTTTGGCGCGAAAAGTCCCCGCTCGAGCGTCTTCTCGAGTAGCAGAGGCGCGAAGGCCAAAACCCCGCCCCGATAGAGGAGGGGCCGAAAAGAAGCTAAGGGGGATGCGATGGCGGCTGGCTGCATGTGAGCGCAGCTATAAAAGGAGGGACGCCAGGACCCTGCAGTCACTCCGTTCCTGGAAGAAGTCACCATGTGGATGCCGTCCCGAAACACCGTGGCCCCCGCGCTGGGAACCGCAGCGTGGGTGGAAATCCGGACCGCGCAGCTCCACCTCAGGCTGCAGGTCAAGATGCAGCTCCTCTTGGAGGAGTGGGAGACCGATATGGTGGACGTTATAGCCATCGTGCGGAGACGCGAGGAGGAGGCGGAGGAAGGGAGGGTGAGTGACCCACGCCCCTATGTCCCCGAGGGACCGGTCGCTGCGGCTGAGGGACCCAGTCCAAGCCCTCTCCCCCCGTTGCCTCCCTCGCCACCCGTCTCGGAGGCCGTGACCCCGCCACTAGGCCCGCTACCACCGCAACCGGTAGCGATACCCAGCCCGTCCGCCCCAGCGGACCGACCTGTAGCCGGAGCCTGTAGCAAGCTGGAGGTGTTGCCATAGAAGGCTCCGAAGCTTGCACCAGAGGCAGTCCCCGAGAAGTTTCCCGAGCCGGAGCCGATGACCCGCTCCGAGCTAAAGGCCAAGCCGCGGAAAGCCCCTGTGCCCATCCCCCACACCTCGGCTGAGGTAGCGCCAGGTTGTAGCTGTAAGGCAGCGCCCAAGGCCAAGACACCGCGGGACCTGACGCCCAGAGCCCTGACAGTGGGCAATGTCCAGGATGTCCCGCGGGGTCCGATCCGTGCGCTGGAGCTCGCAGCAGCCCCGTATTGGGATAGGGAGCCGACACCGCTGGGCCTGGAGATCGGTGAACGGGAAAGGAAGAAGGCCGAGCTGGTGGCCCGAGCTATAAGGGAGAAAGAAAATCTCCGCCAGGCCACGTTCCGTGTCCGGGGCCCGCTGTACGAGGGGCAGGTGAGGCGGTTTGATGTCCGCCGGGGCTACGGGTTTATCTATGAACCGGGCCTGGAGGCCGAAGTGTTTGTAGCCCGGCGGGATGTAAATGCCCACCTGCCTGAAGAGCACTCCGGCCGCAACCTAATGCCGGGGGATATTGTGCAGTATACCCGGCACTGTGGAGAGAGGGGGTGGTTTGCCCTGGATGTGAAACTGCGGGGCAGCCAGGAGAGCAGAGTGAGTCCTGCACCCCCTCCCTCGGATGAAGCAGAAGAATCTGAGTAGGGCAGCGGATGCCCGCTGCAGCAGTCCCCGTTGGGACCATCACTGAGTTGTTTGTTTGTTGGAAAAAGTTTGGAAAATGATAAGTAAAATGAAACCGTGTACTTCACCAGATTATCTACCGTGCTTGAACCGGCCGGAGCCGGCACCGCTGTCCCCGTGGGGACCGTTTAAAAAGTTTAGCATGGGACCTATCCATGGACAAGCCCGTGAACTTGCAGGGCAACCACAAACATTAGTGGCTTGTAAATAAGTTGTTTTACCGTACCGTTTCCGCATTGCCGCCTCCGGAGAGGCAGGTTGGAGGGAGGGCCCCCAGCAGAGCAGGCTGAGGCCCAGCCACCACAGGAACCGGTGGCTACCCTCTGGAGGGGAAGGACAGATCCCGCTCGGATGACTGGTGCTGGACTTGGGTAAAGGGGTGCTGCCTGGGCTTTAGGGGCAGCATCAGGGCCAGGTTGCTTGGGTGGGAGAGAGCGGAAACCGTACCCGTAAAATCGTTAGTAACGTTTAAGAATGAACCTCCCGCTGTGGGATGATGCCATAATTTATATTTGTGTTACCGTTTCTTTTTATATATTTTCAGAAAAATAAAACCGGTGATGGATGGGCAGCCCGCGGACGGTCTGCATTTTGCTAAGGGAGAATGTGACGCCCTGGGCAAGCCAGGGGTCACAGGTCATAACACCACCACACCCTACATCCCAGTAGGAACATCAAAGCTACCAAAATCCTTGTTGCCTTCCTCCAGGGGCTGATGTCCACACCAGGGGGTGGGCCAGGCGGTTGGCTCCGCCCACCGAGGAGTACACAGCCCTGGAGGCGGGAAGAACCAGGCAGTTGAAGCCAGACTAGAGTCTGAGGAAGGAGTTTAGCTCAGGCAGAGCTTGAGTCTAGTTAGGGGAGTGAAGGAGTAAACAACAGAGCTGAGTAAGAGAACTGTAAGTGGAAGTAGTAGAGAAACAGAAGAAAAGAGTAAAAGTGTCAGTAAGAAAGCCTAAAGTTGGTCCGGCTAAGTGCAGGACAGTGTCAGCAAGGTCAGCAACAGCGGTGATTGTCTGGAGGGGGACTGCTCGGAGGTTGCTGGAAGGACCGTGAACGGGTAGTGGCCCGGCGGTCTGGAGCAGTATACGAAGGACAGTCAGCACCAAGGCAGGGGCCTCTCGGACCCCGGCAAGGCTAGGAGTCGCCATAATTTGCCGAATCCGTCAGTGAAGGGGACGTCTGTCTCCAAACAACTAAGTCCCGATTGAAGACAACCGTCCAACCATTAAAGAGGAACACCGCCACCGCCAGGGCACCAGTTCCTCGGGGCCAGCGTCTGCGGGCAAAGTAGGGCTCCTCCGGCCCATATCCAAACCGTGGAGCGGGTTACCGGTGGGAACCCATCGCTACCAACTTAGAAACATCAGGTGCAGGTCAAAGGGACATCACCGTTACCTACTGGGAGAACAACCGCAGCCGTCTGTGGGTACCCGTCCATCCAGCCGAGTGTTTTACCAAGAACTGTGTTCTGATTACTGGCTGAGTGAGTACCACAGTGCCGCAAGGCACAGCGCTGCCCCCGCGTCCCTGCGCCCACCAGGCCCTGCATCTCCCACCTCCTCACTGGGCCCCGGGATCACCAACCCCTACGCACGGAGGGGCAACACAACAACTGGCTGCTCCACACCACCATCCCCGGGATCCCCATATAGAACAGCGGTGGTGTACACTCAATCACCACAACCGTGGGTGGCGTCACGGACAATAAACAATCCCCACACCCAAACATCCCCCTTTCACTCACGGGCGAGGAGCGCCGCTCGAGAACCCCCGGGATCCGGCCCACCGCTCGAACCACCACTGAGCAGCAGCAGCCGGACCCGAGCAGTGGGGGTGAGCGCAGTGCTGACACCCTCCTCCCCGCCCGCGACACTAAGCGGTGTGTGCTGCTCCCTGCTCTGTGCACATGTAGCTGCAGCACACATCGGGTAATTAACCCGATGTGTGCTGTAACTAGGAGAGCAGGGAGCCAGCGCTAAGCGGTGTGCGCTGCTCCCTGCTCTCTGCACGTGTAGCTGCGTGCGCTGGTTACCCGATATTTACCTTAGTTACCAAGCGCAGCATCGCTTCAGTGCGTCGCTGCTGGCTGGGGGCTGGTCACTGGTTGCTGGTGACAGCTTACCAGCAACCCGTGAAGCGATGCTCCAGCGATCCCTGCCAGGTCAGGTTGCTGGTGGGATCGCTGGAGCGTCTGACTGTGTGACCTCTCACCAGCAACCTCCTAGCAACTTACCAGCGATCCCTATCAGGTTGTATCGTTGTTGGGATCGCTGGTAAGTTGTTTAGTGTGATGGTACCTTTAGAGGCAGGTATCAAGATTCCAGTGATATGTCACTTACTGGGCTTTTTGCGGACGTTTTGATAGTCACTGTTTATTTGCTGCAGATCTACCAGTTTTCTGAATATTGAGCTATGTACAACCGCACCCACACCACTGAGTGACAGCTCTCTATACACTGTGCGTAGGCAGAAACCTGACAATCAGTGGAGGGGGTGGTGTTATAGACTGTGTCACGCTAGGCATGGGGAAGTACTAAGCAAATGGCGAAAGGGAACGGAAATTCAGCGTCTATGGCAAGGGGAAGATGGTGACTCCTGACCAAGCCTACCACTGGGCCCTGGCTTTCCTCACCACTCTGGATACCTGACCCTAGATGACCCTGAAATAGGCCCTAGATAGGGAATGGATGGGATGAGCACTTAGTCAACCCCACTAGGCTCTATAAATCACACAGGAAATAAGACACAGGGGAAAGTAAACAAATAACTTATCTCCAGATGACTCAGGGAGAGGAACTGCAAATCCAAAAAGTTTTCTCCAGATAAATAAAAGACGGCTGCTTGCATTCAAGATGTGTTATGGGTGTTAGACCTATCACCAGCACAGTGTAAAGGTCCAGTCACACATAACGAGATTGTTAACGAGATCGTTACTACGTTACAGTTTCCAGATCGTTGTTAAATCGTTGGTGAGATCAATTGTGAGATGTCACACAGTCATTTTCCCAACGACTTTAGTAACGATGCAGCAACCTGTATAACGATCTCGTTGGCCATTGGGACCCTGTCACACAGCAGCTATGTAACGATACCGACCTCGAATAAGGGTGTAGTATTTGACGCTGTAAGCCATGTAGACGCGCATATGCGTCGCCTTTTCCACACCCCTCCGCTCCGATTGGTGGCCAATACTGCGTTCTGATTAGGCGGCCGGCCTAGAAAGCAACTTTGTATCGCTTCATCCTTTGTCCCTTTTTGAGTCTTACTTTGAGGATAGAACCTACAACTCCACCCGGAGTCATTTGTACTTTGATCCCGGTTGCTTGCTTGCTTTTCGAATCGAAGCTGCATCTGCACCCAGATGCATCCCTCCTTCGTTACTGAGTGTTTGCTTATTGTTCTCAGTGGGAACCAATCGGTGCAGAGGGGTCGCGGAAAAGGTGACGCAACTACACGCCTACGTGTCACACTTTAAGTTCTCATCTAGGTCGTTAACGAGATCGTTGGTAGGTGTCAAACATACAGATCCATCCTGCCCAGCAGGACTCTAATGAGACAAAAATGCCCCAGGACATTCAGCAATGACCAACGATCTCACAGCAGGGTGCGGATCATTGGTACATGTCAAACATAACGAGATCGCTGGTGAAGTCGTTGTTTCGTCACAGAAACTGTGCCGAAGCAATGATGTCGTTAGTAGAGTTGAGCGCGGTTCGCGGTTCGAGGTTCTCCAGTTCGCGGCTCCAGTGATTTTGGGGGCTGTTCTAGATCAAACTAGAACTCGAGCTTTTTGCTAAAGCTCGATAGTTCTAGATACGTTCGAGAACGGTTCTAGCAGCAAAAAGACCAGCTAATTACTTGCTGGCTTTCTGCTGTAATAGTGTAAGTCACTCTGTGATTCACACTATTATGACATTTCAGTGTATAGTGTGCGGGAACAGCGCATTCAGATCACTGCTCTATGGATAATGGCGATCGCGATTTTTTTTTTCCTTGTCTTCCTTCCCTAAGAGCGCGCGTGTAGTGGGGCGGGCCAGCATGTCAGCCAATCCCAGACACACACACAGCTAAGTGGACTTTTAGCCAGAGAAGCAACGGCATGTGTGATAGGATGTCCATGTCACATGTCGCTGCATTATAAAAACGGACATTTTCCTCCAGCACGCCATTATCTGCCTTCTGCATCTTTGGTGTCAGTCACCGCTGGCGCAGCTCCTATCTCCGATACTGCTGTGTACGCTCTATACACAGCGCTGTACAGCATAGGGATAGAAGTTTCTATCAGTCCTTTTAAGGGCTAATACCGGCAGGGCCAGAGCCATAGGTGACAGGTCCGTGAAAACAGAGTTTAACGGCTACACAAGATGACAGCGTCTGTGTAGCTAAGGTCAGGGATTTCCTCGCTGCATTTCCCCATTAGGAGGGATAGAAAGGCAGGCTTCCTTTCCTCTACCCAGAGACCCACAACCCTGCCACTGTACCCTCCTGCCCGTTGCACACTCAAACTCATTGTTACTAAGCCATTATACTAGCAAACACTGAGTGAACTTAGTGGCATCCTAAACGTGGCTGTTGGACTTCTGTATTGTCCCACTAGTGCAAAGATATTTGCAGCACGTCTGCCTGCATTGCACACTCAAACTCAATGTTACTAAGCCATTATACTAGCAAACACTGAGTGAACTTAGTGGCATCCTAAAAGTGGCTGTTGGACTTCTGTATTGTCCCACTAGTGCAAAGATATTTGCAGCACGTCTGCCTGCATTGCACACTCAAACTCATTGTTACTAAGCCATTATACTAGCAAACACTGAGTGAACTTAGTAGCATCCTAAACGTGGCTGTTGGACTTCTGTATTGTCCTACTAGTGCAAAGATATTTGCAGCACGTCTGCCTGCATTGCACACTCAAACTCATTGTTACTAAGCCATTATACTAGCAAACACTGAGTGAACTTAGTGGCATCCTAAACGTGGCTGTTGGACTGCTGTATTGTCCCACTAGTGCAAAGATATTTGCAGCACGTCTACCTGCATTGCACACTGAAACTCATTCTTACTAAGCCATTATACTAGCAAACACTGAGTGAACTTAGTGGCATCCTAAACGTGGCTGTTGGACTTCTGTATTGTCCCACTAGTGCAAAGATATTTGCAGCACGTCTGCCTGCATTGCACACTCAAACTCATTGTTACTAAGCCATTACACTAGCAAACACTGAGTAAACTTAGTGGCATCCTAAACATGGCTGTTGGACTTCTGTATTATCCCACTAGTGCAAAGATATTTGCAGCACGTCTGCCTGCATTGCACACTCAAACTCATTATTACGAAGCCATTATACTAGCAAACACTGAGTGAACTTAGTGGCATCCTAAAAGTGGCTGTTGGACTTCTGTATTGTCCCACTAGTGCAAAGATATTTGCAGCACGTCTGCCTGCATTGCACACTCAAACTCATTGTTACTAAGTCATTATACTAGAAAACACTGAGTGAACTTAGTGGCATCCTAAACGTGGCTGTTGGACTTCTGTATTGTCCCACTAGTGCAAAGATATTTGCAGCACGTCTGCCTGCATTGCACACTCAAACTCATTGTTACTAAGCCATTATACTAGCAAACACTGAGTGAACTTAGTGGCATCCTAAACGTGGCTGTTGGACTGCTGTATTTTCCCACTAGTGCAAAGATATTTGCAGCACGTCTGCCTGCATTGCACACTGAAACTCATTCTTACTAAGCCATTATACTAGCAAACACTGAGTGAACTTAGTGGCATCCTAAACGTGGCTGTTGGACTTCTGCATTGTCCCACTAGTGCAAAGATATTTGCAGCACGTCTGCCTGCATTGCACACTCAAACTCAATGTTACTAAGCCATTATACTAGCAAACACTGAGTGAACTTAGTGGCATCCTAAAAGTGGCTGTTGGCCTTCTGTATTGTCCCACTAGTGCAAAGATATTTGCAGCACGTCTGCCTGCATTGCACACTCAAACTCATTGTTACTAAGCCATTATACTAGCAAACACTGAGTGAACTTAGTAGCATCGTAAACGTGGCTGTTGGACTTCTGTATTGTCCCACTAGTGCAAAGATATTTGCAGCACGTCTGCCTGCATTGCACACTCAAACTCATTGTTACTAAGCCATTATACTAGCAAACACTGAGTGAACTTAGTGGCATCCTAAACGTGGCTGTTGGACTGCTGTATTGTCCCACTAGTGCAAAGATATTTGCAGCACGTCTACCTGCATTGCACACTGAAACTCATTCTTACTAAGCCATTATACTAGCAAACACTGAGTGAACTTAGTGGCATCCTAAACGTGGCTGTTGGACTTCTGTATTGTCCCACTAGTGCAAAGATATTTGCAGCACGTCTGCCTGCATTGCACACTCAAACTCATTGGTACTAAGTCATTACACTAGCAAACACTGAGTAAACTTAGTGGCATCCTAAACATGGCTGTTGGACTTCTGTATTGTCCCACTAGTGCAAAGATATTTGCAGCACGTCTGCCTGCATTGCACACTCAAACTCATTGGTACTAAGTCATTACACTAGCAAACACTGAGTGAACTTAGTGGCATCCTAAACGTGGCTGTTGGACTGCTGTATTGTCCCACTAGTGCAAAGATATTTGCAGCACGTCTACCTGCATTGCACACTGAAACTCATTGGTACTAAGTCATTATACTAGAAAACACTGAGTGAACTTAGTGGCATCCTAAACGTGGCTGTTGGACTTCTGTATTGTCCCACTAGTGCAAAGATATTTGCAGCACGTCTGCCTGCATTGCACACTCAAACTCATTGTTACTAAGCCATTATACTAGCAAACACTGAGTGAACTTAGTGGCATCCTAAACGTGGCTGTTGGACTGCTGTATTTTCCCACTAGTGCAAAGATATTTGCAGCACGTCTGCCTGCATTGCACACTGAAACTCATTCTTACTAAGCCATTATACTAGCAAACACTGAGTGAACTTAGTGGCATCCTAAACGTGGCTGTTGGACTGCTGTATTGTCCCACTAGTGCAAAGATATTTGCAGCACGTCTGCCTGCATTGCACACTGAAACTCATTCTTACTAAGCCATTATACTAGCAAACACTGAGTGAACTTAGTGGCATCCTAAACATGGCTGTTGGACTTCTGTATTGTCCCACTAGTGCAAAGATATTTGCAGCACGTCTGCCTGCATTGCACACTCAAACTCAATGTTACTAAGTCATTATACTAGCAAACACTGAGTGAACTTAGTGGCATCCTAAAAGTGGCTGTTGGACTTCTGTATTGTCCCACTAGTGCAAAGATATTTGCAGCACGTCTGCCTGCATTGCACACTCAAACTCATTGTTACTAAGCCATTATACTAGCAAACACTGAGTGAACTTAGTAGCATCCTAAACGTGGCTGTTGGACTTCTGTATTGTCCCACTAGTGCAAAGATATTTGCAGCACGTCTACCTGCATTGCACACTGAAACTCATTCTTACTAAGCCATTATACTAGCAAACACTGAGTGAACTTAGTGGCATCCTAAACGTGGCTGTTGGACTTCTGTATTGTCCCACTAGTGCAAAGATATTTGCAGCACGTCTGCCTGCATTGCACACTCAAACTCATTGTTACTAAGTCATTACACTAGCAAACACTGAGTAAACTTAGTGGCATCCTAAACATGGCTGTTGGACTTCTGTATTATCCCACTAGTGCAAAGATATTTGCAGCACGTCTGCCTGTGTGAAGCCCTGCCGGTGCTGTGTCGGTGCATACCTTCAGGGACTCCACGTAGCTGGTGCTGGTCACAGGTAGGAAATCTTCGGTTTTTGATCGTGACGCCACTCTCAGTATTGCGGCCAGTAGGGACCGCCACTGCAGGTTAGGGGACGCCTGGGGCTGATGGTGTGTGCAGTTAGTTGGAATAGCCTCCTGAGAGTGAGGCAAGCCCCAGGGCCCGGTGTAGGTTTGTAGTACCACAAGGCGCAGAATAACTCCACACAGGCAGAATTGTCTTTCAAGGGCTTTACTCACATTTGATGGCAGGGTGAGTAGCCCGGGCGTAGCTGAGATGAACCAGATGGGAACCAGGTATCCTTCAGGCTGACTTTATGAGGGTGACTACTGACTCGCCTTCCTTAGCCCTTGGTGGTTTGGGGTGACCCCGACTTTTAGTCCCTATGGGGGTCGCCCAGGGAAGATGCTGCAGCCTCTCTCCCCCTTTTGTTTGCCGTTTGCTTGTTCCCCGGACCAGGCCACTCCAGCTTCTTGCCTCCTGTGACCTATGGGCCCTCACTGCGGTTACGTGGCTGCGGCTTTTGTGGTGTTGTGGTGTGGGCTTTGAGAGCCCCACACCGGCAGGTTTAGTAGAAGAAAGCTGGATCTATCTTCGCTTCGGGATCTGCCGCCCGGTTGGGCCTGGTGCTCTCTAGCAGTCTCCTTACTTCCCACTCCGTGCTTTCTCTCTAGCTGAAGCTGGCTTTCAGGCAGCACTCCTAGTTGACCGTTCTCCCCCGTCAGTAGCCACTGCGTGGGCGCTGTTAGACAGCATCAGCCCCACAGGTCTGCTCCTCACCGAGCCCTCTGGAGTTCTCTTCTAACTGACTCACTGCCCCTCCTCTCCTGTTCTTGCCTACGCCACCTAGCAACCAGACTCTCTTACCACACCCCTTGAGAGGAGATGGAGGCTTTTGGCCCCCTCCACTATTCCAGTGAAGGTCAAGGCTTTTCCCCCTCCTGGGATCCCCAGGGGTCCTCTCATGGGTACATGTGTGAGACCTGATCACTATGCGCCTGTGTTCCACACCCCTGTCAGCCTTCTGGATTACCTGTATTGTACTGTCCCCAGCATGGGTGCAGTACTCAGTGGTGCCTGACCAGGTCAGGGGCGCCACATTCCCCCTTAGTTATCACCAGCACGTCCTCGGGCTGCAAGACAACATTTTAAAATGCATAAAACATTAAAACATGTAAAACATTTTTAAAAGCACCAGGTACCATACATCACCACCCTCCACCCACAAGTCCGTTAACCCACCCAAAACCCTCTCACGTTGGCCGCGGCTTCAGCCACTTCTGGCAGGATGTAGAGGCGGCTTACATGGGCTGGTGGTTTCAGGGTATACCTGGCCTGGTGGATCCGCGCCTTCAGCCTCTTCTGGCAGGATGCAGAGGCGGCCTCCACAGTTGGTGCTGACCAGGTACCCTCTTTGTGGTGGTGAGCCAAGGCCCCATAAACAGGCGTGCTCTCTGGTTGCAGGTGAGCCAAGGCCCTATATACGGACGGGCTCCTCCTGGTTGCAGACGAGCCAAGCCCCTAAACAGGCTGACTCTGGTGGTGGTGGTGCCCTCTGGTGTAACTATTTACACTGCGAGAGTTTGTGGCTATAGCCAGTTCATAGCCTTAAGGTTTATTTCTCACAATAGTTTTTGTGGGCACATGCTTAAACGTTGCAAAACAAACTTTTCAAAACTTCAACTGGTAACTTCTTTCTTTACTTTACTTTACTCCTCTTTACCAGGGCTTGAGCCTGTATGGCGGTGGCACCTGCTGCTTTCTTGCTCTTTATCGTCCTCTGAGGTCGTTTCATCTGTAGGTTCCTTATCTTTTCTTTCTTGATCTTCATCTGTGTCTTTATCTCTGTCTTTTCTTTCTTGTATCTGTTTCTCTTTCCTGTAGCATGGGGTGGCTGTAAGGTTTGCTGGTACATAGTGCTACGTCAAGCGCGTACAGTCCTCTTTCGCCTTGATGCATGGTAAACTGTACTGCGTCTCCAATTTTCAAATTTCTGCCGAATGTCCTCTGGGCAGGTGGGCTTGAACATCTCTCCGATTCACAAATATGCCCTCTTTTATTCCTCTTGCTACAATAAAGCCGTATCCGCTTTTCAAATTGAAGTCCTCTACTACTCCTCTGTAAAGGGGTCCTCTGACCTGGGCTCTAGACCTTCTCAGTAATCTTTTCTCCTGCAGGTCTCTGGCTGTGACCTCTCTCTGCTCTGGAGACTGTGGTGTTGGAGGATACTTTGCTCTGCTGCGCCGTGTCTTGCGGGCTGGGTTCTGCTGGATGCAGCTCACAAACTCCCAGGTAAGGCTTTTGGGCAGTTCTTCATCTGCAGACGGTGTCAAATCCTCTTCATCCCAGCGGGAATAGGGCAACATCTCCGGTTCTGAGTATAGATCCACTGCTGGTGGCTCCGGAGTCAGCTCCTCAGCTTCCTGGCCTCCTCTCCCCCTTAGTTCTTCTTGGCACTCCTTTGGTGGCAGTGCTGGGGATGGGCTTTCTTCAGCTGGTCTGGGCGGTGGACTCTCTGGCGCGGCTGCAGGGGTTGCCTGAATCTCCTTGGGGGTATGCGGAGGGAGCAGATACCGATCCACCATCTCTTGTGGGAACTGGGCCTCTAGGTCAGCCTTCAGCTTCCAGTATTCGGGGTCCTCTCCTATCAGGGTCTTCCTAGCAGGGACCTCTTCGGACTGGGGAGCGGTGTCTGCTCTGGCCTTGCAGGCCGGGGTAAATGATGAGGTAATCTCTTCTTGGCGGGCCGCGCCTGGCATGGCGGCGGCCTGGTCTTGGCGGGCCGCGCCCTGGATGGCGGCGGCCTGGTCTTGGCGGGCCGCGCCCTGGCTGGCGGCGGCCTGGTCTTGGCGGGCCGGGCCTGGCATGACGGCGGCCTGGATCTGTGTCGCTGTTGCAGGGGGCTCTGTGCAGGCTGGGCTGGACGTCGCTGCAGCAGTCTGGGCTTGGCGGGCCGCGCCTGGCGTGGCTGCGGCCTGGTTCAGCACCTCACTTGCGGCGCAGACGAGCGTTGCTGCGGCGGTGTGGTCTCGGCGGGCCGGGCCTAGCAGGGCGGCGGCCTGGGTCAGCGTTACGCCTGCGACGCGGATGAGGGTCGCGGTGGCAGCCGGTTCTTTGCGGGCCGGACTGGGCGTTGCTGCAGGGACCGGGTCTTGGTGGGCCGAGCAGGGCATCGCTGCGGCCGCTGGGGCTTGGAAGGCCGCACCTGGCGTGGCTGCGGCCTGCTTCAGCGTCGCCGCACCGGACGCCTCTTCGGGGACCGCGGGCGTGGCAGCAGGGGTCGGGGCACTTGCGCTGGCCGGGGCATCACTCGACTCACCCACCGGTGGCAGCATCGGGGTCTGCGTCATCGCCGTCCTGTCTGGCACTCGGCGCGCGGCTCTCCTTTCATAGGCCCGAACCGCCGCGGTCATCTCCAGCATTTCCATTCGTTCTTCCCGGATCTGCTCCACAACCCGGTTCTCCAGTCGGTCGCAGAACTGGGCCAGCTCCCGATACCACCAGGCAGCGGAGCCCGGTTCTGGATTTCTGCGGTCAGACGCCATTTCTTCTGCGCCCTCTTCTGCACGACTCTCCAGCTGTGGACTCGCCGTTGCCTCTGATAGCAAGCTGTTCAGTTTCTGCTCTGCCTCTTTCAGCAGCTCCTCTCCCAGCAGCAGGCTTGTGGCTCCCTTTCTTTCCCGCCGTCTCTGGACGCTTCCACTCTCATAGCTGGCAAGGTCAGAACTCTGCAGGGGATCTCTGGGTAGCCACACCTCTTCGTGGGCGGTAACTTCTCCCAGCGCGGGCTGCTGTTGTTTTTCAGCGCGCTTTTCATGGTGGCAATATGGCGGCGCTTCCAATTTTTCAAGCGGACCGCCCAGGCACATGGTCACCTGTCTGAACAGGTCTAGTCCTTATCCTGTTCGTGACGCCAGATGTGAAGCCCCACAGGTGCAGTGTCGGTGCATTACCTTCAGGGACTCCACTCGGCTGGATCTGGTCACAGGTAGGAAATCTTCGGTTTTTGATCGTGACGCCACTCTCAGTATTGCGGCCAGTAGGGACCGCCACTGCAGGTTAGGGGACGCCTGGGGCTGATGGTGTGTGCAGTTAGTTGGAATAGCCTCCTGAGAGTGAGGCAAGCCCCAGGGCCCGGTGTAGGTTTGTAGTACCACAAGGCGCAGAATAACTCCACACAGGCAGAATTGTCTTTCAAGGGCTTTACTCACATTTGATGGCAGGGTGAGTAGCCCGGGCGTAGCTGAGATGAACCAGATGGGAACCAGGTATCCTTCAGGCTGACTTTATGAGGGTGACTACTGACTCGCCTTCCTTAGCCCTTGGTGGTTTGGGGTGACCCCGACTTTTAGTCCCTATGGGGGTCGCCCAGGGAAGATGCTGCAGCCTCTCTCCCCCTTTTGTTTGCCGTTTGCTTGTTCCCCGGACCAGGCCACTCCAGCTTCTTGCCTCCTGTGACCTATGGGCCCTCACTGCGGTTACGTGGCTGCGGCTTTTGTGGTGTTGTGGTGTGGGCTTTGAGAGCCCCACACCGGCAGGTTTAGCAGAAGAAAGCTGGATCTATCTTCGCTTCGGGATCTGCCGCCCGGTTGGGCCTGGTGCTCTCTAGCAGTCTCCTTACTTCCCACTCCGTGCTTTCTCTCTAGCTGAAGCTGGCTTTCAGGCAGCACTCCTAGTTGACCGTTCTCCCCCGTCAGTAGCCACTGCGCGGGCGCTGTTAGACAGCATCAGCCCCACAGGTCTGCTCCTCACCGAGCCCTCTGGAGTTCTCTTCTAACTGACTCACTGCCCCTCCTCTCCTGTTCTTGCCTACGCCACCTAGCAACCAGACTCTCTTACCACACCCCTTGAGAGGAGATGGAGGCTTTTGGCCCCCTCCACTATTCCAGTGAAGGTCAAGGCTTTTCCCCCTCCTGGGATCCCCAGGGGTCCTCTCATGGGTACATGTGTGAGACCTGATCACTATGCGCCTGTGTTCCACACCCCTGTCAGCCTTCTGGATTACCTGTATTGTACTGTCCCCAGCATGGGTGCAGTACTCAGTGGTGCCTGACCAGGTCAGGGGCGCCACACCTGCATTGCACACTCAAACTCATTATTACTAAGCCATTATACTAGAAAACACTGAGTGAACTTAGTGGCATCCTAAAAGTGGCTGTTGGACTTCTGTATTGTCCCACTAGTGCAAAGATATTTGCAGCACGTCTGCCTGCATTGCACACTCAAACTCATTGGTACTAAGTCATTATACTAGAAAACACTGAGTGAACTTAGTGGCATCCTAAACGTGGCTGTTGGACTTCTGTATTGTCCCACTAGTGCAAAGATATTTGCAGCACGTCTGCCTGCATTGCACACTCAAACTCATTGTTACTAAGCCATTATACTAGCAAACACTGAGTGAACTTAGTGGCATCCTAAACGTGGCTGTTGGACTGCTGTATTTTCCCACTAGTGCAAAGATATTTGCAGCACGTCTGCCTGCATTGCACACTAAAACTCATTCTTACTAAGCCATTATACTAGCAAACACTGAGTGAACTTAGTGGCATCCTAAACGTGGCTGTTGGACTTCTGTATTGTCCCACTAGTGCAAAGATATTTGCAGCACGTCTGCCTGCATTGCACACTGAAACTCATTCTTACTAAGCCATTATACTAGCAAACACTGAGTGAACTTAGTGGCATCCTAAACGTGGCTGTTGGACTTCTGTATTGTCCCACTAGTGCAAAGATATTTGCAGCACGTCTGCCTGCATTGCACACTCAAACTCATTGTTACTAAGCCATTATACTAGCAAACACTGAGTGAACTTAGTGGCATCCTAAACGTGGCTGTTGGACTTCTGTATTGTCCCACTAGTGCAAAGATATTTGCAGCACGTTTGCCTGCATTGCACACTGAAACTCATTTTTACTAAGCCATTATACTAGCAAACACTGAGTGAACTTAGTGGCATCCTAAACGTGGCTGTTGGACTGCTGTATTGTCCCACTAGTGCAAAGATATTTGCAGCACGTCTGCCTGCATTGCACACTGAAACTCATTCTTACTAAGCCATTATACTAGCAAACACTGAGTGAACTTAGTGGCATCCTAAACGTGGCTGTTGGATTTCTGTATTGTCCCACTAGTGCAAAGATATTTGCAGCACGTCTGCCTGCATTGCACACTGAAACTCATTCTTACTAAGCCATTATACTAGCAAACACTGAGTGAACTTAGTGGCATCCTAAACGTGGCTGTTGGACTTCTGTATTGTCCCACTAGTGCAAAGATATTTGCAGCACGTCTGCCTGCATTGCACACTTAAACTCATTCTTACTAAGCCATTATACTAGCAAACACTGAGTGAACTTAGTGGCATCCTAAACGTGGCTGTTGGACTTCTGTATTGTCCCACTAGTGCAAAGATATTTGCAGCACGTCTGCCTGCATTGCACACTGAAACTCATTCTTACTAAGCCATTATACTAGCAAACACTGAGTGAACTTAGTGGCATCCTAAACGTGGCTGTTGGACTTCTGTATTGTCCCACTAGTGCAAAGATATTTGCAGCACGTCTGCCTGCATTGCACACTCAAGCTCATTGTTACTAAGCCATTATACTAGCAATTTATGCGGCCAGTTTAAGGGCCGTAGTTGCATTGTCAGGGATATTTATTCTTTATTTTTCTGCTGTTAATAAAGCTAGACCACCGCTGCAATCTACACCTCCTCTCAATTTTTACTACCACATTTTAAGTGCACAATCTTGTCGCAATCAACATGAGTGGCAAAATGACAGATGCTGGTGAAAATGGGAAGAGGCGTGTTGGAAAAGGAAAAAAAGGGTTTGTCCGTGGGGAAGGTGGCAAAGCTCCATTAACATCTGCTGAAGATAGACCATCTTCCAGCAAAAGTAAGATGTCTACTACTTACCGTGGACAATCCGATGTGCTCCCTTTTTTACGGACACGAACAACTGGAACAAAGGTAGATGATGGCCAAAAAAGGAAAATGCTTGAATGGATCTCAAGTGGTCCAACAAGTGCCCTCTCCGCCACCTCAACTACCGCATCCAAAAAACACCAGTCCTCTGAGTTGTCATCCCAATCAAACTTGCTTTCTCCCAGCTCTGAAGTCTCCATCCGCCCTGCACAGAATGGGGGAACTGAGATGGGTGAGTCTGCAGAGCTGTTCAGTCACACTATAGCCTGGGAATCAGAGGTCTGCTCCCAAGCTATAGTGAGTACAGACCAGGAAATGGTCTGCTGTGATGCCCAGAACCTTTGTGAGTCTGATTCAGGCCGTGAGGACCAAGTTTCTGAGCATAATGTTGACCCTTTTTCACAAACTGTAACATCTGTTGTTATAGACAATGAGGAACATACTGATGACGATGAGACACAGATACCAGATTGGGATGACAACTTAAATATTCGGTCAGGGCAAGTAGAGGCTCGGTCTGAGGGTGAGGGGAGTGTAAACACAACAATTGATGAGGAAGTTCTAGATCCCACCTACTGTCAACCCACAGTCAGGCACTCGAGGAGGTCAACAGAGGCGGTGGAGGAGGATGCAACCGACGACGAAGTTACCTTGCGCCTTCCTGGACAGAGGAGGAGCCATGGTAGCACGTCTACAACTGCATCCTCAGCCACCACTCTGCCTCTGAGCACTAGTCGGGGGGGCTCAGCAGGTCACATGCCCTCTAAGCCTTGCCTAGCCTGGTCCTTTTTTGAAATAGCAAAAGATCGCCCAAATTATGTGATCTGTAAAATTTGTCATGATTCTGTTAGTAGAGGGCAAAACCTCAGCAGTTTGACATTTTCTTCCATGAACCGTCACATGAATAAATATCATATGTCCCAGTGGGAAGCTCACCGTGCTGCAATGCGGCCTAGCGGAGCGAACCATCCACCGCCTGCCACTTCCAGTGCATCGCGCGCTCTTCATCTTCTAGGACTGTGGGGACAGCTGTCACACCTGGTTTTCCACGCACAACTTCCACCACTGTAACCGCAACAGGCAGTTTGCTTGGTAGGTCGTCAGTTGCTTTGGAAGGGGAAACAAGTGCGTGTGTACAGCTCTCTCAGACATCGATAGCACCAACGTTGAATGAAGGCAACATCATGTCTCCGCCTGTACTTTCCTCACAAACCTGCATTTTTCCAGGGACACCCTACTCAACACCGTCTACACACAGCAGCCAGATCTCTGTCCCTCAAAATGTGGACAAATAAAAGGCCATTTCCTGCGACCCATGACAAAGCTAAGAGGTTGACTTTATCCCTCTGTAAGCTCTTGGCTACCGAAATGCTGCCTTTCCGCCTGGTGGACACATAGGATTTTAGAGACCTTATGTCTGTCGCTGTGCCCCAGTACCAGATGCCCAGTCGCCACTACGTCTCTAAGAAAGGTGTGCCCGCGCTACACCAACATGTTGCACACAACATCACCGCTTCCTTGAGAAACTCTGTGTGTGAACGGGTGCATTTCACCACCGATACTTGGACCAGTAAGCTTGGACAGGGACGTTACATGTCGCTGACTGGGCACTGGGTAACTATGGTGATAGATGGTGAAGGGTCTGCTGCACAAGTCTTGCCGTCCCCACGACTTGTGTGTCAATCCTCTGTCTGTCCAAGTTCCGCCACTGCTTCTGCCTCCTCCACCTCATCTGTGTCCTCCACCTCCGCCCCAAGCCTGCCTGGTCAGGCCACCAGCGTTCTCACTGCGCAGAAGGAAGCACGTAGCCCTCATTACTATGCTGGCAGCAAAGCGCAACGGCATCAGGCGGTCTTTAGCTTGACATGTCTTGGGAATAGGAGTCACACAGCTGAGGAGTTGTGGTCAGCACTGCGGTCCGAGTTTAATAAATGGTTGTCTCCACTCAACCTGCAGCCTGGTAAGGCCGTGTGCGACAATGCTGCAAACCTGGGTGCGGCCCTTCGCCTGGGCAAGGTGACACACGTGCCTTGTATGGCTCACGTGTTGAACCTTGTTGTCCAGCAATTCTTAACACACTATCCTGGCCTAGATGGCCTTCTGACCAGGGCACGAAAACTGTCTGCTCACTTCCGCCGTTCAACCGCCGCAGCTGAGCGACTTGCATCGCTCCAGAAGTCTTTCGGCCTGCCGGTTCATCGCCTGAAATGCGATGTGGCGACACGCTGGAATTCGACTCTCCACGTGTTACAGCGACTGTGGCAGCACCGCCGAGTCCTGGTGCAATACGTCATGACGTATAGCCTGGGCCAACGAGATGCAGAGGTGGGGCAGATCACCCTGATGGAGTGGTCTCAGATCAAGGACCTATGCACCCTTCTGCACAGTTTCGACATGGCGACGAATATGTTTAGCGCTGACAATGCCATTATCAGCATGACAATTCCAGTCATTTACATGCTGGAGCACACGCTAAACACTATTCGGAGTCAGGGGGTAGGACAACAGGAAGGGGAGGAACTACAGGAGGATTCATATGCGCAAGACACAACAACATCACCAAGGTCCAGACGTTCATCATCACCAACGCGGCAGGCATGGGACCATGGGGGACAGGGCTCAACATGGGCGCATGGTAGCCGGCGAAATGTTGAGGAAGGTGCAGGAGAACATGAAGAAATGGAGGACGAACTGTCCATGGACATGGAAGACTCAGCGGATGAGGGAGACCTTGGTCAAATTTCAGTTGAAAGAGGTTGGGGGGAGATGTCAGAGAAAGAAAGAACGGTTAGCACCTCTACGCCACAAACACAGCGTGGACTTCGTCCGCATGGCTGCGCAAGACACATGAGCGCCTTCTTGCTGCACTACCTCCAACATGACCCTCGTATTGTCAAAATTAGAAGTGATGATGACTACTGGCTTGCCACACTATTAGATCCCCGGTACAAGTCCAAATTTTGTGACATAATTCCAGCCATAGAAAGGGACGCACGTATGCAGGACTATCAGCAGAAGCTGTTACTCGATCTTAGCTCGGCTTTTCCACCAAACAACTGTGCAGGTGCAGGGAGTGAATCTCCCAGTTGTAACTTGACAAACATGGGACGGTCTCGTCATCTTCAACAGTCTACCCATACCAGTAGCACCGTATCTGGTGCTGGTAACAGCAATTCTATGGAATCTTTTCATAATTTTTTTAGACTGTCCTTTGCAAGGCCACCAGAGACAACAAGTCTGACACATAGTCAACAGCTGGAGAGGATGATACAGGAGTATCTCCAAATGAACATCGATGCCATGACTTTGCAAATGGAGCCTTGCTCATTTTGGGCTTCAAATCTTGAAAAATGGCCAGAGCTCTCCACTTACGCCTTGGAGATTTTGTCGTGTCCAGCTGCCAGCGTTGTCTCTGAACGTGTCTTCAGTGCTGCTGGGTGTGTGCTGACAAATAAGCGCACGCATCTGTCCAGTGACAATGTGGACAGACTAACGTTCATCAAAATGAACAAGTCATGGATCCACAAGGAATTTACTACCCCTGTGTCATCCTGGGGAGAGTAAATGCTTGTGGATTTGGAATGTGCTTGATGCAAATCAAAACATCCTGTTTGCAACTAGGGCAGATGTTCAATGATATTCAGGTCTGGGGACTGGGATGGCCATTCCAGAATATTGTAATTGTTCCTCTGCATGAATGCCTGAGTAGATTTGGAGCTGTGTTTTGGATCATTGTCTTGCTAAATATCCATCCCCTGCGTAACTTCAACTTCGTCACTGATTCTTGCACATTATTGTCAAGAATCTGCTGATACTGAGTTGAATCCATGCGACCCTCAACTTTAACAATATTCCCGGTGCCGGCATTGGCTACACAGCACCAAAGCATGATGGAACCTCCACCAAAATTTGACTGTGGGTAGCAAACGCTTTCCTTGGAATGCTGTGTTTTTTTGCCTCCATGCATAATGCCTTTTTGTATGACCAAACAACTCAATCTTTGTTTCATCAGTCCACAAGACCTTCTTCCAAAATGTAACTGGCTTGTCCAAATCTGCTTTTGCATACCTCAGGCGACTCTGTTTTTGGCATTCTTGCAGAAACGGCTTCTTTCACATCACTCTCCCATACAGCTTTTCCTTGTGCAACGTGCGCTGTATTGTTGACCGATGAACATTGATACCATCTGCAGCAAGATGAAGCTGCAGGTCTTTGGAGGTGGTCTGTGGATTGTCCTTGACTGTTCTCACCATTCTTCTTCTCTGCCTTTCTGATATTTTTCTTGGCCTGCCACTTCTTGGCTTAACAAGAACTTTACCTGTGTTCTTCCATTTCCTTACTATGTTCCTCACAGTGGAAACTGACAGTTTAAACCTCTGAGACAACTTTTTGTATCCTTCCCCTGAACAACTATGTTGAATAATCTTTGTTTTCAGATCATTTGAGAGTTGTTTTGAGGAGACCATGATGCCCCTCTTCATAGGAGATTCAAATAGGAGAACAACTTGCAAGTGGCCACCTTAAATACCTTTTCTCATGATTGGATACACCTGCCTATGAAGTTCAAAGCTCAATGAGGTTAAAAAAACAATTTAGTCCTTTAGTAGGTCAGTAAAAAGTAGTTAGAAGTGTTTAAATCAAGAAATTGATAAGGGTGCTTATACTTTTGCACAGGTCAAATTTTGTTTAAATGCGGATTGCACATTTTCTGTTAGTACAATAAACCTCATTTTAATCCAGAAATATTACTCAGTCCATCAGTTATTAGATATATGAAACTGAAATAGCTGTTGCAAAAACCCAAATTGTTATAAAGAAAAAAGGTTAACATTAATAGGGGTGCCCAAACTTTTTCATATGACTGTATATCCAATAATTGCAAAACCACTACATTTATATATAAAGTGCTTAAAGTATGGATAACATCTATAGTGCTTAAAGCGCATAGTGCATAAATTTATCCTGAATATTATGATTTTAGACTAAATACAAAAAGCTGAATATATAGAGTACTTATCATAGAGATAACATTGGGTACGTATGACACATAGTGCATGCATATACCACTAATGCGACAATTGGACCAATATATACCAACAAATTGTTTAACTACTAAATATATACGATGGTTGTTATAATGTAACATAAAGCACAAAAAAACGCAGTGTAGATATTTCATTAATCAGCCCAGCAATGAACAATGAAACAAAAGTCACAGTCTATATGGCCACAATCCTAATTGCATAAACAGGATTTAATGAACACCGGTAGACACCCTGTTGCACCGACATTCATATACCACAAGTGTGGATAGAAATAAAACACAATTATAGCTATGCAAACAGGTGTCAACACGAGGAGATAAAAACTGCCGGCCAATGCACTATACTAATTTTGTAATATACGACATGTTTCAAAGTTTTCCTTCAATATGATCGTAATTCTTTCAGGAGGACCTAGTCACGTGTCCCTCCACCCCTAGGTACTCCTGAAAGAATTATGATTGAGTAATTGCGTAGTCTACTGATTTTACACATCCCCACATCAGACAGCACCACAATCCTATACAAAACCAGAAAATACTATTACAAAAGCATTTTTGGACAGTGTTCGGGGGCAGAAAACGAACAAAAATGAACATTAATGTGCCACCCTGGTAGACCTCTGATATCATGGTGGTCCAAGTAGCGATGTGGCCATGCCGGGCATGAGCGAGAGGCTTTTGTAATGGGGGAAATAATATTTTAAAAGGGAGAAAGAAAATAAGAAAATAAATTAAGAGTTTGTGACGCCAGTTGAAATGTTCGGCTTTGGTGTGGCCGGGCACTGTTGGAGGTCCCCAGGAGTTAGGTGGTGATGCGTAGTGCCAGAGGGTTATCCTTTTGCCCCTTTAACCCCTTAACGACCGCGGGCTCTAAAATTACGTCCTAGCGGTCATAATGTTACTGCCCGCGGTCTGCCGGCAGCATCATGCTGCGATCGGCACACATCTCTGCTGATTTTCACAGCTGAGATGTGTGCCTGGGTTCCCTGAAAAATGCCCACAGGAAAATTGCCCACAGGAAAAATGCCCACAGGAAAATTGCCCACAGGAAAAATGCCCACAGGAAAAATGCCCACATGGAAAATTGCCCACATGGAAAATTGCCCACACGGAAAATTGCCCACACGGAAAATTGCCCACACTGAAAATTGCCCACACTGAAAATTGCCCACACTGAAAATTACCCACACTGAAAATTGCCCACATGGAAAATTGCCCACACAGAAAATCGCCAATTGCAGCATCACAAAGTTTCAGATCTATGATATTTGAGGTGCAAGGTGAGGATGTTCACATTATAGGTCATCAACTTGTGATTTACAGTTGACCTAGTGCAAAACTGCAAAAATGCTGAAGATCTGTGGTTTGTAGCAGTCTGTCATTATCAGCAAATAGATAGATACAGTCTGCTCTAATCTCACTGATTCTGCCTTACTCCTTCCACCAGCCCAAAACAGCAGCACATGCAGAACCAGCAGCAGTGTGATCAAGAGGAGCAATCACTACTATCTGTACTCACAAAAGTATCACTGTATTATCTGTTGAGTTACATGTGACTGCAGGTCACATCTAATACATTATCATCTCAGGGGAGCCCACCAAAATCAGGGTGCTGCTGGCAGAGATAGGGTTCTTTCACACTTGCGTTCATCGCAATTCACCACTATGGAAAATAGCGCAGTCCGTTAACGGACTGCGCTATTCTCCATAGACTTATATTGACAATGCACTGTGACGCAGTGTCTGCGTTTCATCCGCTGGCCGACACTGAGTCGTTATTTTGACTGAGCACCGGGAGGAGGGAACGCAGCATGTAGCATTTTAGACGGCCAGAGAGCCCCATAGGGGTGAACAGGCCCATGACGATCGGGAGGGTTAGGGTAGGAAAGAGTTAAGTGCTAAGGTTGGAGGCACGTAGGGGCTGCCTGATTGGTGGGAGAGTCGGGAAAAGGGATTGGGTGAGGGACAAGATATGGGAGGGTTGGTGTGTGGGTATAAAGGGGGCTGTGCAGAGGTCACTGCCCCTTTTGACCTACAGACAGCGTGTCCCCCCTGCGCTGCTGCCTCCCTGACTGAAGAATGGTGGCGGTGCTGGAGCTGGGGGGGGGGCATCTGAGGACATCTGCGAGGACGCGTCTGCGGGGCTGGAGCGGCTTCTCTGCTCCTGCGCCCGGACCTGTGCTGCGCGCTCGGCGGGCGCGACCGCCGGAGCGCTACTCCCCCGTCGGGGGGGGGGAGAAGACAGATTTAGGAGCCCCTTCGGGGACCCTCCGGGGCAGCGGAGTGCACCTCACCTTCAGACGTGTCTCCGGCCGCCGGGAGAAATCCTCGTCGGAGATTCCGCGGGCCGGGGGTGGGCGGAGCTTATGCGAGGCCTACTTCCGGTCTGCGGCCTGCACGGCCACGGACCAGAGCAGCGGCAGCCCCCAGTGAGGTGCGGGCTGGGGGTGGCGCCCGGCACCACAGAGCGGACGGGGAGACTCCCTGCAGACGGCAGGGGAGAGAGCATGGATGGAGGGGCGGCACGGATCGGAGCGGTAGTCGGAGGGGGCTGGTGGCAGGGTCATGCGGTCGGCATGGCCCTTGCGGCGGTCTGTTATTACGGTACCTCCCAGCAGGGATCAGGCTGGGGGGTGTTCCTGGCATCCGGACGGAGAGGCACGGCCTTCCTGCAGTCGGCAGGGAGGGGGACCACCGGGAGCTACAGAGATTACAGCGGTGCAGCAGGAGGGGGCAGCAAAGAAGGATGGCGGCAGGACACCGTGCCGCGGCATGAAACAGAGGACAAACAGGAGGTGCACGGAGGAGCAGGGTGCGGTGACCGTGGGGGTTGACGGCCGCAAGGTGCGGGCTGTCCCCTCGCTGGTCCCCCCAGCGGACTTCAGCAGCTCTTCTTATTCGGGCGAGGAAGAAGGGCCGGAGGAGGCGGCAGGACGGATGAACGGCAGCAGGATGTTCGCGGTACGGCTGCTCCGGATTCGGTTCAGAGGCAGCCCGGTGAGAAAACAACCAATATGTTTAATGTTGTGGGTAGTGTTAGCGGGGACGGGGGTTCCACCGCGGGGAGTGGTTTGCCGGGGGTTTTAGTGCGGTCGGTCAGTCGGGGTTACCCGGGGCGGAGTTTTGGGGGCAGCTGCTAGGGGTGTTGCAGGGATTGTCGGCTGAGCGGTCAGGTCGAAGCGGGCCTGGGTCCCTGGCGGGGGGCGTGGGTCCCACGGTCGGGGTGGCTGCCGGTGGTACCGGTGCGCGAGGTAGAGACTTAGGAGGTTGTGCCGGCGGTCGTTGCGGGTCAGGCGGACGGCGCGGCGGCCATGGCGTTGGTTAGCGAGGACGTGGAAAAGGATGATGAGGTTGTGCGTTTGGATGTTAGGGCTCGGAGCGAAGTTACGGGTGCTTTGGGAGTCCGTTAGGGGTGCAGTTAAAAAAGGAGGTGAGGGAGTAGATAAGAAAAGGGGAGTATGGGGAAATATTTTCACTGCTTCACTTGGAAAAGTTTAATTTGGATACAGTGAAGGCAAGTGAATCTGAAAGATAAGGAGGATAAAAAAAAAAAAAAAAAAAGGGGGAGGTGTAGGTTGATCCCGAGGACGTTTACTAACTGGCATTGGAAGGCTATGCGGCCGGGCATCTGGTGGGAACACAAAGATATATGTTTTGGGGATGCGTTTGATAACGGCTCCGGCGCAGCCCTTTTGAGGTGGTGCCAGGGGCCCGGGTGCGAGTGGCGGGTCTTTGGCTGGAAAAAAGAAAGGGGCGTGTTGGAAATTTAGTGAGGGGCAATGTAAGTTTGGGGGCAGCGTGTCAGTTCAAACACGAGTGTTCCGGTTGTGGAGGTTTCCCACTCTTTGGCCAGGTGTTTCAAAGGGGGAAAGAAAGGTCGGGGGAAGGTTTTGGTAACAGGGAGGATGCTAGTGAGGGTCGAGGGATGCGTCCCTATTTAAATAAATATCCGGATGACCGGGCGGTGGAGCTGTTTGCTACGGGTTTTATGGAAGGTTTCCGGGTTCCGTTTGATTTTGGGGCGCCGGTGTTTCGCCCGGGTAATTCGGGGTCCGGAAAAGGACATCCGGAGGTGGTGACGGAAAGGCTGCAGAAGGAGGTGGAGCGGGATGGATGGCGGGTTCTGGTCCAGGACCCGTCACTCCCCAACTTGAGGGTTTTCGCTGCTGGGAGTGGTACCCAAGAAGGAGTCGAACGAGTATTGGCTCCTTCATCATCTCTCTTACCCGGCTGGGTTGTTGGTGAACGGCGGGATTTCACCCGAGTGCCGGCGGTCTGTTATGTATCGTTTGACAAGGCGTTGGGGTTAGTGTGGGTAGTGGGCAAGGGGCCCCGATGACCAAGGCGGACGTGGAAGCAGCTTTACGGTTACTTCCGGTGCACCCGGAGGGTTTTTTCACCTTCGGGGTGCAGGTGGGATGGGCAATATTATGTGGATCAGTGCCTGCCCATGGGTTGTTCTATTTCGTGCGCTTAGTTTGAAGCGTCAGTTCGTTTGTGGAATGGGTAGTCAGGGATGTGGCGGGTGTCCACTCAGGGATACACTATTTGGATGATTTCTTTGGCGTGGGCCCAGTGGGCTCCTCGGTTTGTTCCTTGCTGTTATTTACATGAGAACGCATTGCAGGAAGCCTGGGATTCCGGTGGCACGGGGGAAGACAGAAGGGCCAGTGACGTCCCTGTGTTTCTTGGGCATTGAAATTGACACGGTGGCCATGGAATGCCGATTGCCGGAGGACGAGCTGCGTGTTTTGAAGGTGTCGGTGCAGTTGTTGCACTGGGCTAAGAATGTGCGGTTACAGGATTTCAGTCGGTCCTTGGGAAGTTGAATTTTGCCGGTCGCACTAGGCCTATGGGGCGAATATTTAACAGGCGTCTGGCAAGCGCAATGGCAGGGGTGATTGCTACAAATTATTTGTCAGAGTGACAATGACAATGAAAGGAGGTTTGCTGGTGTGGGGCTGCATTCCTTGAATGATACAACGGACGGACGTTATGGGTGAACAGGGCAGTATCAGATAGCCAGCTGGAACTGTTTATTGATGCGGCGGGGGCATCAGGTTTTGGGGCAATTTTAGGACGCATTGGTGTGTGGGCTAATGGCCACGGCTTTGGGTGGAAAAAGGGGTTTATGACATATTTGGTGCTGGTGGAAATGTTCCCCCATCATAGTGGCGATGGAGTTTTTGGGGCCCAGAATTTGCGGGCAAGAAGCTTGGTGGGCATTGTAATGACATGGCAGTGGTGTATTTCGATCAATTCATGGTCGTCAAAATCGCCCCCGGTGGTGTGCTACTTGAGACATCTGGTGTTGGGTTGCTTAGAACTCAACAGGTGCGTGGTGGCGCAGCATGTGCCCGGAGTGCAAAGTGAAGTGGCTGATTCGCTCTCGGTTTCAGCCCACAGGTTCAGGCGACTGGTGCCAGGAGCGGACAAGGTTGGAGAACTATGCCCGGCATGGCTGTGTGACCTGGCGTCGGGTAGCATTTGAGGGAATCAGGAGACCGGTGACTGAGGCTACTTGTGCCGATACCAGGCTGTGTGGCGGGAATGGGAGGAATTGGAGAAGGCGGATTTTATGGAGCTTGGTTAGACAGGCCGAGTGCTGGGGGTTTTGTCAGTGATTAGCTGGGATTTTTCAGCAGGCCGGTCCGTTTCGGTGATGATTACAAGTTGGGCGGTGTTGGCCTTCTTGTTAAAATGCAAGGGGTTCGGGACGTGGCAAAGGATTTTCTGGTGCGGTAGGGGATAAAGGGTTTTCAAAGGACGCGTGGTCGCGAGACAGGAGACGGCCACTATTGTTTCCGTCGTTGATTGGTTGGTGATGGGTTTGGGGGATATATGCTCGTCCGATTAGGTACGAGGCTGTTTAAGGTTGCCTTCGTATTGGTATTTTCGGGGCTTTCTGCATCAGAGAATTTGGTAGCCCTGCCAGGCATGCGGTAGGCGGGCTGTTATTAGAGGTTGTTACGCTTGGTAAGGATGGCGCGAGTGCCGGTATGGTTTTCGATAGACAGACCAAATAGGTGGGGGACGTCTGGTGACATTGTTTGAATTGCCAGGGCACCACCTATGCCCAGTGGTTCAGGTGGCGGAATTCTTGCAGGTGTGGGGTGGCTACCCCGGTGTTTCTTTAGACATGTGGATGGATCTGCCTTATCGTGATTCCAGTATGGCAGTGTTGAAGACGGCTTTAGTAAGGGCCGGGGGAGTAGCCAAGGGATTATGGGTCCCACTCCTTTCGGATTGGGGCAGCGACCGAAGTGGCTACGTGGGGGGGCTGAGTGAGGATTGGACCCGGTGGATTGGGAGCTGGGATTCCTCCAGGTTTCGTTTGTATATTAGACCACATCTGATTAGGTGATGTTTGGTGACAGGGGGGGGGGGTCCTTTATTGAGGATGGTTTGGTGGGCAGTCTCTTCGTGCGGAGCGGCGATGTAGGAAGCCCGTGTGAAATGGCTCGGAGTTCGGGGCATGACTTGGAGTAGAGTTCGCCCTGAATTGGTGTATTATAACCGGATTGACAAGGAACCTGTTGTTTTAATGCTGCATGTGGGGGGGAATGACTTTGGAGTGTGGACGGCGTGAGAGTTAAAAGGGAGAGCAAGTTGGACTTACTTCATTTGTGGAGGGCGTTCCATGGCATTGTGATTGTGAGGTCCGATATGGTAGCCCGAAGGCAGTGGCGTTTTAGGAGTGGATCGGATTAACAGGGCCTGGGAAAAATGGAACCGGGCGATTGGCAGGTTTGGAGCGTGGAACGGAGGTTGGTGGTTCGATTCGAGGAGTTGGAGAAGTCCACTGAGCAGTATTTGAGGCGTGATGGGGTCCATTCTCACGGATGGCGGTTGGATTTGTGGACGTTGGGTTTGAAGGATGGAATAGAACGAGCATTGGGGATGTGGGGGGCCCGGGCCAAGTAAGGTGTCACTTGGCCGGTCTGTGGCGGGGTGATAGGTCCGTTCAGAGAGGTTTGGTGTACCGACAGTAGGTTTGTTGGTATGAAGCCACTCAGGGGGAGTGGCGTTGAGTTGGATGGGAACTTGTAGGCGGAGGTCCTGCAGGTTCTGGGGAGGGGTAATTAACGATGGAACGTTAATTACCCTACACCTCGGGTCGGTTGGTCACGGCCGAGGTGGTCCCCTGGGCCGGTTGGAGGTTACGGCCGGGGGATAGGAATGATGGTTTGGCTCTCGGATGGACCTATCAGGTGTCATTTTGTGGAGAATATGTATATATGTACAGGTTCAGGTGTTAATGGGGTGGCATGTTGAGCCACAAGTTTGGTACATATATACTGTTGAATAAAGCTGTGGCCATTCGGCAATAAAGTTGGAGTCTGTGTCGTTACTAATATGTTTAAATTAACGGGAAGTTTGTCACTGGAGACCCGTTTATCCCTTATAGATACGTCAAGACGGCCAGAGAGCCCCATAGGGGTGAACAGGCCCATGACGATCGGGAGGGTTAGGGTAAGAAAGAGTTAAGTGCTAAGGTTGGAGGCACGTAGGGGCTGCCTGACTGGTGGGAGAGTCGGGAAAAGGGATTGGGTGAGGGACAAGATATGGGAGGGTTGGTGTGTGGGTATAAAGGGGGCTGTGCATAGGTCACTGCCCCTTTTGACCTACAGACAGCGTGTCCCGCCCACCCGCCCTGCAATAATATAAAAAAAAAAAAAAAAAATTATCTAAATAAATAAATAAATAAAAATGAGAATAATAATAAAAAGAATAAAGAGTATATATAAAAAAAAAAAAAAAAAAAGAAATTAATACAAAATGGAAAATAAATGTGAAATATATCAAAAAAAAAAAAAAAAAAAGGATGTTGTTTTCTTTTGAGTTGTTGTCACAGCGGGGTGATTGGTCCGTTCAGAGAGGTTTGGTGTACCGACAGTAGGTTTGTTGGTATGAAGCCACTCAGGGGGAGTGGCGTTGAGTTGGATGGGAACTTGTAGGCGGAGGTCCTGCAGGTTCTGGGGAGGGGTAATTAACGATGGAACGTTAATTACCCTACACCTCAGGTCGGTTGGTCACGGTCGAGGTGGTCCCCTGGGCCGGTTGGAGGTTACGGCCGGGGGATAGGAATGATGGTTTGGCTCTCAGATGGACCTATCAGGTGTCATTTTGTGGAGAATATGTATATATGTACAGGTTCAGGTGTTAATGGGGTGGCATGTTGAGCCACAAGTTTGGTACATATATACTGTTGAATAAAGCTGTGGCCATTCGGCAATAAAGTTGGAGTCTGTGTCGTTACTAATATGTTTAAATTAACGGGAAGTTTGTCACTGGAGACCCGTTTATCCCTTATAGATACGTCATGGTGTCGTTAAAACAACTCACCTTGGCGGATTCCGTTAGAACCCGCCAAAGTGTCTAATGATCGTCTATGGTTGCGGATTCCGCCGCTATGCGCTAAGCAGCGGAATCCGCTGATGGATTCCATCACATTCTACTGAGCATATGTACCGCCCCGGGGCTTGGCCGGCTGCCGAGACGCTCGGATCCTTGCTCATCGGTGGGTGGCTCGAGCTCCTCCTGGACCCGGGGGTCACGTCATTCTGAAGGGATGCTGACGCTACGTGAGGGGTGGTGTTCGGTGGGGAGGTCCACGGCCGAGGCTGCGGTTGTTTTTGGGGGTTAAGTTCGTGACGCCACCCACGGCTTGTGGTGAATGGATGGACACCACCGCTGCCGTTGACTAGGTTCCCGGGGATGGTGTTGCGCAGCTTGGTGTTGACCCCTCCGTGGGTAGGGGGTGATGGTCCCGGGGGCCCGAGGGTGCTGAGGAGGGGGGATGCGTGCTGGCTTGTTTGTGCGATGCGGTGCGCGGCCCGAGGGAACTGTTGTACTCACTATTACAGACACACTGGAGTCTCTGGTAAACCAAACAAGATGGTGGATGATGCCCGCAGGCGGCTGCGCTTCTCCCCTTTTTTCAGGTTGGTGGTTTCCGCCTTTCTCCTGCACCTTTTAGTAGAATGGTGACTCCTATGCCTGAGCAACAGTAGTCCGCTCCCCAGCTTTGTGTGTGCCAGTAGAGCCCGTTTGCCCGCAGACGCTGGCCCGTGGGATCTCGATGCCTGGGCGGTGGCTTTCTATCCCTCTGGTTGGGCTGTTGTCTTCAGTCGGGTCTTGGGTGGGAAAGGACCTAAAGTCCAGACCCCAATCAGTGAATTCAACTCGGTCCAGTGGCTTCTGGGCCTCGTACTGGGTCTGAGTACCCCTCCTGGTCCTCTGGTTTCCAATCGGTTCCCCGGTTCGGTACCGGCGGGCCACTACCCGGTCCCGGTTCCTTACGGTTCCACCGGCTGTAATCCCTGCTCCTGTAGGCGGCCACCATCGTCTGCCCTCTGGCCACAGGGTATCCGGGCTCCAACCCAGATCCCTGACAGATGTGCACACTTTGCTACCACTCTCCTCCACTCCTGTCACTGAACTCTCTGTTTTTCCCGCCTCAGGCTCTCCGAACTCCTTGGTGGGCGTGGCCAACCGCCTGGCTCCACCCCCCGGGTGTGAAAGTCAAGTCCTGAGAGGGGTGACTCAGGGTTTTAAGGTTGGCTGCTGGTACCTTTTTAGGGGAAGGTGTTTGTGCAAGGGCCTACCTGTGACTACCTGGCTAATCCAGGGTGTCACACATGCTCAGCATGTCCAGCAGAACAATCTAAATTGTTTAAAATCACTCCTGCTCTCTCTATCACTCTCTGTCGGTCAGTCTCTCCCTCTCACCCCCTCTCTCATACTCACCAATCATGGGCGCGGCGCTGCACAGCTGTCACCATGCTCTGGTGGCTTCTCTTTTGAAAATGTCAGCCGCTCATTATTCCATCTCGTGCTTCCCCTGCCCACCGGTGCTTATGATTGGTTGCAGTCAGATGCGCCCCCACGCTGAGTGACAGCTGTCTCACTGCAACCAATCACAGCCACTGGTGGGCGGGTCTATATCATGCAGTACAATAAATAAATAAATCATTTTAAAAAAACGGCATGCGGTCCCCCCCAATTTTGACACCAGCCAAGGTAAAGCCACACGGCTGAAGGCTGCTATTCTCAGGATGGGGAGCCCCACGTTAGCCTAAAAATATCAGCCAGCAGCCGCTCGAAATTGCCGCATCCATTAGATGCGACAGTCCCGGGACTCTACCCGGCTCATCCCAAATTGCCCTGGTGCGGTGGCAATCGGGGTAATTAGGAGTTAATTGCAGCCCATAGCTGCCACTAAGTCCTAGGTTAATCATGGCAGGCGTCTATGAGAAACCCCCCATGATTAACCTGTAAGTGAAAGTAAATATACACATACACCCAAAAAAATCCTTTATTTGAAATAAAAGACAAAATACACCCTTTTTCACCACTTTATTAAAATCCCCAAATCCCCCTCCAGATCCGACGTGATCCACAGAGGTCCCATGACGCTTTCAGCTCTGCTACATGAAGCTGACAGGAGCGGCCACAGACCATTACCGCTCTCTGTCAGCTCCACACAGCAACTGAAGTGAATCGCGCTGTCAGCGGGGATGTCACTGAGGTAGTGCTGGTGTGCATTAATGATGGGGGCGGTAGTACCTGCGTGTGTGCGATGATGATGGGGGCGGTAGTGCCGGTGTGTGCGGTGATGATGGGTGCGGTAGTGCCGGGGTGTGCGGCGGTGATGATGGGGATGGTAGTGCCGGGGTGTGTGCGGTGATGATGGGGGCGGTAGTGCCAGGGTGGGGGCGGTGATGATTAGTGCAGTAGTTCTGGGGTGTGTGCGGTGATGATGGGGGCGGTATTGCCTGCGTGTGTGTGGTGATGATAGGGGCGGTAGTGCTGTGGTGTGTGCGGTGATGATGGGGCGGTAGTGCTGTGGTGTGTGCGGTGATGATGGGGGCGGTACTGCCGCTGTGTGCGGTGATGATGGGGGCGGTAGTGACGGTGTGTGCTGTGATGATAGGGACGGTAGTGCGTGTGTGTGGGCGGTGATGATGCGGGCGGTAGTGCCTGCGTGTGTGTGATGATGATGGGGGCGGTAGTGCCGGGGTGTGTGCGGTGATGATGGGGGCGGTAGTGCATGCATGTGTGCGATGAAAATGAGGGCGGTAGTGCCTGTGTGTGTACGGTGATGATGGGGGCGGTAGTGCCTGTGTGTGTGCGGTGATGATGGGGGCTCTCTCTCAGCTAAAGAAAACTAACGCAATGTGTTATTTCACAGGAATCTGTTGCCTTTATTATCACATTATTTACAACGCATCCATCACATGCGTCACACAACGCATTGTGACGGATGCCAAACAATGCAATTGTGAAAGTAGCCATAGCTGGTCCTGAAAGCCCCAAAGGCACAGCAGAGAGGTGAGATTCTGTCGCTTGTACCACCTTGTGTTCGTGCTGGGAATGTATGATATGTTTTTCCATGTGGAATTTGGACCTGCCCCCCCCCCCCACTCACACATGTTCTCACATGTACGGGCCCTTGTAGTGTTCTAACTTCTATCAAGACTTATGAACTGCCTCCCCTCCCCCTTCATTATGTAGTAATGTCCTCCGTCCTGGTATATATGCCAATCATCCTGGTGAATATCTCCTCATCCTGGTGTATATGACCCAATGCTGGTATATAAGGTCCTCATCCTGGTATGTATGGTCCACGTTGTCTCCATCCTGCTATATACAGTTAGGTCCAGAAATATTTGGACAGTGACACAATTTTCGCGAGTTGGGCTCTGCATGCCACCACATTGGATTTGAAATGAAACCTCTACAACAGAATTCAAGCGCAGATTGTAACATTTAACTTGAAGGTTTGAACAAAAATATCTGATAGAAATTGTAGGAATTGTACACATTTCTTTACAAACACTCCACATTTTAGGGGGTCAAAAGTAATTGGACAAATAAACCAAACCCAAACAAAATATTTTTATTTTCAATATTTTGTTGCGAATCCTTTGGAGGCAATCACTGCCTTAAGTCTGGAACCCATGGACATCACCAAACGCTGGGTTTCCTCCTTCTTAATGCTTTGCCAGGCCTTTACAGCCGCAGCCTTCAGGTCTTGCTTGTTTGTGGGTCTTTCCGTCTTAAGTCTGGATTTGAGCAAGTGAAATGCATGCTCAATTGGGTTTAGATCTGGTGATTGACTTGGCCATTGCAGAATGTTCCACTTTTTTGCACTCATGAACTCCTGGGTAGCTTTGGCTGTATGCTTGGGGTCATTGTCCATCTGTACTATGAAGCGCCGTCCAATCAACTTTGCGGCATTTGGCTGAATCTGGGCTGAAAGTATATCCCGGTACACTTCAGAATTCATCCGGCTACTCTTGTCTGCTGTTATGTCATCAATAAACACAAGTGACCCAGTGCCATTGAAAGCCATGCATGCCCATGTCATCACGTTGCCTCCACCATGTTTTACAGAGGATGTGGTGTGCCTTGGATCATGTGCCGTTCCCTTTCTTCTCCAAACTTTTTTCTTCCCATCATTCTGGTACAGGTTGATCTTTGTCTCATCTGTCCATAGAATACTTTTCCAGAACTGAGCTGGCTTCATGAGGTGTTTTTCAGCAAATTTAACTCTGGCCTGTCTATTTTTGGAATTGATGAATGGTTTGCATCTAGATGTGAACCCTTTGTATTTACTTTCATGGAGTCTTCTCTTTACTGTTGACTTAGAGACAGATACATCTACTTCACTGAGAGTGTTCTGGACTTCAGTTGATGTTGTGAACGGGTTCTTCTTCACCAAAGACAGTATGCGGCGATCATCCACCACTGTTGTCATCCATGGACGCCCAGGCCTTTTTGAGTTCCCAAGCTCACCAGTCAATTCCTTTTTTCTCAGAATGTACCCGACTGTTGATTTTGCTACTCCAAGCATGTCTGCTATCTCTCTGATGGATTTTTTCTTTTTTTTCAGCCTCAGGATGTTCTGCTTCACCTCAATTGAGAGTTCCTTAGACCGCATGTTGTCTGGTCACAGCAACAGCTTCCAAATGAAAAACCACACACCTGTAATCAACCCCAGACCTTTTAACTACTTCATTGATTACAGGTTAACGATGGAGACGCCTTCAGAGTTAATTGCAGCCCTTAGAGTCCCTTGTCCAATTACTTTTGGTCCCTTGAAAAAGAGGAGGCTATGCATTACAGAGCTATGATTCCTAAACCCTTTCTCCGATTTGGATGTGAAAACTCTCATATTGCAGCTGGGAGTGTGCACTTTCAGCCCATATTATATATATAATTGTATTTCTGAACATGTTTTTGTAAACAGCTAAAATAACAAAACTTGTGTCACTGTCCAAATATTTCTGGCCCTGACTGTATGTTCCCATCCTGAGTTACATGGTCCCCAATCCTAGTGGGCATTCATGTCTGTTGGCAATTTTCTGTGGACATTTTTCACATATCATGTGAACATCCTCACCTTGCACCTCAAATATCATAGATCTGAAACTTTCTGATGCTGCAATTGGCAATTTTCCGTGTGGGCAATTTTCCGTGTGGGCAATTTTCCATGTGGGCAATTTTCCTGTGGGCATTTTTCCTATGGGCAATATTCATGTGGGCATTTTTCCTGTGGGAAATTTTCCTGAGGGCATTTTTCTGGTCACCGTGTGCCTGCTAGACACGAGCAGAATCGTTATCTGCTCGTGCCGTTTAACCCCTTATATGGCGCTGTCAATATGTGACAGCGCCATTATAAGCGCGATCGCGGTAAACTTTTACTTACCGCCCGATACCGGAAGTCACGTGACGCGATCACGTGACTTCCGATAGTTGTCATGGTAGCACAGGGTCATGTGATGACTCCTGTACTACACCTGACTTGCTTTCACTTTCGCTGTGCCCGCTGCACAGTGAAAAAGAAAGAAAGCGTATCTGCTGTTTACAGCCTTGTAGCTGTGATCAGCAGATACTGCAGAGCGATCGGATTGCTGATCACAATAGCCCCCTAGGGGGACTAGTAAAATAAAAAAAAAAAGTAAAAAAAAAAGTTTTAAAAAAAAACAAACAAAAAAACCCTAAAAGTTCAAATCACCCCCCCATTCGCCCCATTGAAAATTAAAGGGTTAAAAAAATAAAAAATATACACACATTTGGTATCGCCGCGTTCAGAAACGCCCGATCTATCAAAATATAGAATCAATTAATCTGATCAATATACGGCATAGCGGCAAAAAAATTCCAAACGCCAAAACGACGGGTTTTTTTGTCGCCACAACTTTTGCGCAAAATGCAATAAGAGGCGATCAAAATGTAGCATCTGCGCAAAAATGGTACCGTTAAAAACGTCAGCTTGATACGCAAAAAATAAGCCGTCACTGAGCCATAGATCCCGAAAAATGAGAACGCTAAGGGTCACGGAATATGGCGTAAACGTCCGATTTTTTTTTAACCCCTTATATAAAAGTAAACCTATACATGTTTGGTGTCTACGAACTCGCACTGACCTGAGGCATCACACCCACACATCAGTTTTGCCATATAGTGAACACAGTGAATAAAATATCTCAAAAACCATAGTGCTATCGCACTTTTTTTAGCAATTTTTCTGCATTTGGAATTTTTTTGCCGTTTTCCAGTACACTATATGGTAAAACTGATGGTTTCATTTAAAAGTACAGCTCCTTCCACAAAAAATGAGCCCTCACATGACCATATTGACTGAAAAATAAAAAAGTTACGACTCTCAGAAAAAGAATGGCGAAAAAAAAAAACGGAAAGCGAAAAATCGGCCGGTCGTGAAGGGGTTAACTAGGGCTTGTTTCTGGGGATCTTGAGGTAGGGATGGCACAGCAGAGAATACTCCAGCCAGAGACAGGACAAGGAGCTTTTACCTTTTTTTTACTGTAGCTCTGAATGTTATCCCAGCATCCAATGATGGGGGCTGCACTGATGAGAGTTGGCTCCTCTGCTGTATGCTGATAGTGTACTCTTCCCCTGCGACTAATTCCCTACCTGGGAACCTGGGAATAGGTATCTTGGTATCCTGGGATTTCGAAGACAAGAACAATCCAAATTTGTAATCCCTTCTGGCAAGCAGGTGACTGGAATCCTGAAGGAAAACTCACTATTTCTTTTAGAAGTTTCCAGACTCACACATGCCACTGTACTCCAAGGAATTCCACTGCCCCTTATAAAAAGGCTGCAGTCTCTCAGTTTGCCACTGACCTTGAAAGTACTGGGGATCTAGGGACTGGTAGCCTGCCAAGTGTAGCTGGCCCTCCAGAGGTTTTATCAGTTACCTCAGGACAGGACCACTCCATATTACACACCTCTCTTTACCTCACATGTCCACCCTGCTTGCCACTCCAACTCTGACTGAATTTACCTGAGAACTGAACTTCTGCCCCTATCTCCCTCTAGGACTCACTCTCGAGCCTTGGTTTATCTCAAGAGAACAGCCCCAGTAAGGCCCGTTTCACACGTCAGTGAAAAACACAGACGTTTTTCACTGGCGTGTAAAACACGCACATGTCCCTGCATGTGCTGTCAATCTCGGCACACGTGGGTTGTCTAAGTGCAATCTGGGCTCCGTTCTCCGTGGCCCGTGATTGCACTTAGAAATCAACTCACCTGTGCCCGCTCCCGCTCTCCATGGTGCTGAATCCTCCCGCGGTGCAGCATCCGGCCGGCGGTGACCCCCGCAGCAGCTGCTTCCGGGTCGGCTGTCTCGTGCATAATGAATATGCGCGACAGTAATCAGCCGGCTTAGAAGCAGCAGGGAGAACGGGCTGCAGAGGACATCGCTGGAGCCAGGTAAGTTAAAATGTTTTTTATTTTAAAAGCACGTTTTTTTCTGGCACGTGTTTCACGGACCACACAACTGCGTGGTCCGTGGGACATCAGTGATGCCAGAAAAAAATGGACATGTCTCCGTGCGGCAAACACGCACACGCGGGTACGCCGCACGGAGACACGTGCAGTGAAAAATCACTGACGTGTGAGCAGACCCATTCATTATAATGGGTCTGCGTATGTCAGTGATTCTGGTACATTTAAAAAAAAGCACAAACGTACCAGAATCACTGACGTGTGAAAGTGGCCGTAGGGAGTGTATGCATATGTGTGTTTTGTAGTGAACAGCAGAGAAAACCATACCTCATCAAAGCTAACAATACATGTTACACAGATAGAAATATACATGCAGTAATTATTTGTGGAGACTAGGCACAGGGTGCCACATTATTGACTTTTGGGGAAAGTGCTTAGGGTTACCGAGCCCGAACCAACATACCACATTTGTAAACCTTTACCGCTCATATCTAGTTACAACAGTTTTCTCCAAGATACCAAAGACATACTGATGAATATAGATTGTGAGCCCCAATGCAAAAGCTATGATAATATCTGTAAAGTGCTGTGGAATGTTTGGTATGATTTAATCGATTAAAATAAATTAATCGTAGCTTGAGAGGGTCCCAAAGATACATCACTATTGTATTTTTTTTTTATTTTTGCGAATACTGTTACTACTGGGGGAACAAAAGAGAGGCACCTTTACTGTGCAGTGCACCAGAGCAGTATTATTTCAATTTTCTACTTAATTTGGCACAGCATAGAAGGCATAGCAATGAGAGTGGGGGAGGGAAGATGCTGTAGAAGTGATAAATCTTAGATATATACTGTATGTGTGTGTTATCTTCTGAAGAGATGAGTCATTATGGTCTGCTGCAGATGAACAAGAAAATAATGACTCCAATTGTGTTACTGGTAACTCCCTGATTTACCTTTGTGTTTATATTTATATATACATTGTCTTAAAAAGGTAAAAATAAATGTAAACTTTCCCACATTTTTTTTCATGTTATGTCCATAAGCTTAAATATATTTTATTGGGATTTTATGTGATATACCAGTAGAAAGTAGCTCGTATGTGTGAAGTGTAAAATAAATGATACATGATTTTCAAAATATTTTAAAAATATAGATCTGAAAATTGTGACCGTGCATTTGTATTCAGCCATCTGGAGTCAATACTTTTGCAGGACCACCTTTAGTGCTGCAAGTCTTTTGAGGTATATCTCTACCAGCTTTGCACATCTGGAGGCTGAATACATATTCATGTCACAGTTTATATTTTTTAAATATTAAGAAAACTATGGATCATTTCCTTTACACTGCACAAATACCTATCTACCTGTCACTGGCGGTAATATAATACTTTTATAAGTACTTTTGTATAAAGATCAGCAAATAAGGCAAAATTCTAGTTCACTTGTTCACGTGCTTTTTCCTGTGAAATGCAAATTTAAAGTGTCTTATTATGCTCTGAGGTCTCTCCAGACTGTAGAGCATCTTAACTGTAATGCGGGCATCACACGATACGATCTATCGCACGAGCGATCGTATCTGCCCCGTCGTTTGTGCGTCACGGGCAAATCGCTGCCCATGTCGCACAAAGTCGTTAAACCCCCGTCACACGTACTTACCTGCTGAGCCACGTCGCTGTGGGCGACAAACATCCACTTCCTGAAGGGGGTGGGACATTCGGCGTCACAGCGACGTCACACAGCCGCCGGCCAATAGAACTGGATGGGTAGAGATGAGCGGGACGTAAACATCCCGCCCACCTTCTTCCTTCAGCATTGCCGGCAGCCGCAGGTAAGCTGCAGTTCATCGTTCCCGGGGTGTCACACGGAGCGATGTATGCTACCCCGGGTACGATGAACAACCAGCGCAAAGAAAAATAAACGATTTTTTAAAAACAAACGACGTGTAAACGATAAACGATTTGTAACCGATTTGCGAATGTTCTGAGACGCTCGTAGGTGTCACACGAAACGACGTCGCAAACGATGCTGGATGTGCGTCACAAAATCGTGACCCCGACGACATATCACACGATAGATCGTCTCGTGTGACGCCCGCATAAGGCTATTTGCCCATGGGGACAGTGTCCTGCGGATATATCCGAAGGATATTTGGCAGGAGCTCCCAGAAAACTGCAGCACAACTTTGTCTGTTTCAATGCTGCGGTTGTATTGCGGAATGTCCTGTGGATATGCTGCGGTCATTCTGCATTGAGGATACAGTACCATGGCTTCGGCACTACATCCTCAATGCAGATCAAGTGCTGCAGTGATCGGGGAGTTCATACTTTCCTCCATCACGCAGCACTTCACTCTCCGGCCGTGTCTGTCTGCACATTGCCGGAGAAGGTGGGTGGACCTGCACTAGCTCTGGCTGTCACATGACCGAACCTCGTGCAGACCTCACCCACCTCCTGCTCCTGGCTCCACTGCACTCCTCTGCACCGGAGGAAGTGACTCCGGTGTCTTCTATCAAGGCAGGTAAGTATAGGATCGTGGGGAAAAATCCGCAGGAATAATTGACATGCTGCAGATTTTTCCGCAGGGAAATCCGCATTATTTCCGCTGCGGAAAAAAATGCAGCATGAGCACAGCACTTCCAAAATGCCATAGAAATGACTGGGCACGAAAAAAATCGAGGCAAATTCCGCAAATTTTCCACAGCGTGGACACATAGCCTAATATGTAAGAAATGAGAAAAATCCTTATCCGTCACCTGTCCAATCCTGGAGGGGGGCATAGTCCAAATTTTGCACAAACTGATAGGTTAAGGGCTTAATGTACTTTGGACTTAAATGTTTATCTAGAAACGCACCTAAATCATGGCCAAAAGTTTGAGACTGACAAAAATGTTGGATTTTACAAAGTTTGCAGCTCCAGTGTTTTTAGATCTTTTGAATTTCATGAAATAATTAAAAAAAAAAATTGACATGGGCTTCGCCCCATTTTTGCGTCCTGCCAGGTACAACTAGGCAGCTGAGGATTGGAATCCGCAGCACAGGTTGGTCCGAGCTTTCTGGGCCCCTCTGTTGTGAATTGCAGTCTGCAGCCGCCCCAGAAAATGGCGCTTTCATGGAAGCGCCATCTTCTGGCACTGTATCCAACTCTTACAGCTGCCCTGGTGACGGGTGGCTCGCTGGGTAATAATGGGGTTAGGGTTAGCTGTATATTATCAACTGGCCCTAAGCCCGAAATTCATGGTGTCACACCAATATTAGACATGGCCACCATGAATTTCTCATACAGATAAAAAAAACACAACACACAGAAAAATATTTTTATTAGAAATAAAACACAACACAATTAGTGACTCCATCTTTATTGAAATAAAGAACCCCCCTCCGCAGTAATCCTGGGTCAAGGGTCCCGCACCGTCCAATCCGGATCCAATATCATCTGATCGGTTTGCTGGAAGGCAAAGCGATCAGATGATGTGTCAGGTTCAAGGGCCTGAATCACATGACACAGCAGCTGATTGTATAAACGGCTTTTATACAATCAGCTGATGCATCAGTGCAAAAAAAAAACAAAAAAACTACACACTTCTGTGCAGACTCCTGTCCGACAGCAGCAGCTGATAGTTTAGCCGGCCGGGCGGTAAAAAGCCGGCCTCACCGCTCGACTTTTAGTGTCAGCTGATGCTGTCAGGTGACCGCATCAGCTGATCATCGCCTGGTCGGAGAGAGAGAAAAGAGAGAGAAATAAGAGGGAAAAGAGAAGAGAGAGAGGGAGAGAAAAAGAGAGAGAGGAGAGAGAGAGAAGAGAGAGAGGAGAGAGAAGAGAGAGAGAAGAGGAGAGAAGAGGAGAGAAGAGAGAGAGAAGAGAGAGAGGAGAGAGAAGAGAGAGAGAAGAGGAGAGAAGAGGAGAGAAGAGAGAGAGAAGAGAGAGAGGAGAGAGAGAAGAGAGAGAGCAGAGAGAGAAGAGAGAGAGGAGAGAGAGGGAGAAAGAGAGAAAAAGAGAGAAAGAGAGGAAAAGAGAGAAAAAGAGAGAGAGAAAGAGAGAGAAAGAGAGAAAAAGAGAGAAAAAGAGAGATAAAGAGAGAAAAAGAGAGAGCAAGAAAGAGAAAAAAAAGAGAGAAAAAGAGATAGAAAAAGAGAGATACAGAGAGAGAGAGAGATATGAGAGGGAGAGACAGAGAGAAAGAAGAGAGAGAGGAGAGAGAGAGAAGAGATAGAGAAGAGAGAGAGGAGAGAGCAATGCAGCCTCATTCCGTGAACTGCTTCGATTTTAGAGATGTGTCCCGCGGCTCACAGCTGATGTCCGGCTCCTCCCCTCAGTACATAATTAAATTAAATTATAATTATAAATAAATAATTATAATTTAAAATGAATTAAATTCTTTACCGCAGCAGCCGGGACTTGAACTCATGAACTTATGCTCCCTAGGTAGTAGCTCTAACCATTGAGCCTCTGCCTCTAATGAAAACATAGGCAGTGTGGCTCACTTCAGGTGCTGCGTGGAGAGGACACAGAGCGCTCATGTTCTACGAGGCTCCCTGTCATCTTCAAGTAGCAGAGCTGAAAGCGTCGTGTGCATTACTTTGGACCTGTATTGTTGTTTGGGGATTAATAAAGTGGTAAATGAGGTGTTTTTTTGTCTTTTATTTCAAATAAAGGATTTTTCGTTGTGTGTGTTCATTTACTTTCACTTACAGGTTAATCATGGAAGGTGTCTCGGGGAGACGCCTGCCATGATAAACCCCGTAATTACCTCGATTGCCACCGCACCAGGGCAATTCGGGATGAGCTGGGTAGAGTCCCGGGACTGCCGCATCTAATGGATGTGGCAATTCCGGGCGGCTGCCTGCTGATATTGTTAGGGTGGAGGGCTCCCCATAATGTGGTGCTCTCCATCCTGACAATACCAGCCTCCAGCCATGTGGCTTTATCCTGGCTGGTATCAAAATTGGGGGGACCGCATTTTTTTTTTTTTAAATTATTTATTTATTTGTTTTACTGCACGATATAGCGGCTGTGATTGGTTGCAGTGAGACAGCTGTCACTCATCGTGGGGGCATGTCTGACTGCAACCAATCATGGGTGCCGGTGGGCAGGGAAGGCACGGAATACCTGATTGAATAATGAAGCGGCAGCCATTTTCAAAAGAGGAAAATCTGCTGGAGATTTGTGACAGCCGTGCAGCAAAACGTCCGTGATCGGTGAGTAGGACAGAGAGAGGGATTGTGCTGGGGACGCAGGACGCATGCAGATATGCAACGTGAGCACATACTTACTGTGAAAAGCCACGTTTTTGGTGATCGAACCATTCTCGAACTTTACTCGAACTGCCAAACTTTAAGCAAATCGTTCGAGTTCGTCGAACGACTCGAACACCCTCCAAAATCACTCAAACATGAAATTGGCGAACCGCTTGACTCGAACATTGCTCAACTCTACTCACTAAGCTACTTGGAACATGATGTCACATGGCAAAAGTGATAATCATTAGGGATGATGGAATATTTGATGCGCAATGTAACTGTGGCGCCCTGGACAAGCCAGGACGTCACAGGTACTGCAACAACACACCCCACACCCCGGCTAGGCACATCTAGGTCAAACACAAATCCTTGTTGCCTCCCTCCAGGGGCTGATGTCCACACCAGGGGGTGGGCCAGGCAGTTGGTCCCGCCCACCGAGGAGTTCACAGTCCTGGAGGCGGGAAAAGGAAGGGAGATGAGTTTGAAGTTGGAGAAGTGAGGAGTGAGGTGAAATGGTAGTAGAGCAGACTGAAGGCGTCCGGGTGTGTGGCCCGGACGGTACAGCAAGGTTGGCAGACGGTGGTGACCGTCTGCAGGAGAGGCTAATTGGAGCGAACCGTAAGGACCGGGGATGGGCGGTGGCCCGACGGTACCGGATTGGGGAGCAAAGAGAAGCCAGCACCATTCGGCAGGGATTACGGACCCCGACCAGGCTAGGAGTCACCGTAAAACTGGTCAAATCCGTTAGCAAAGGGAACCTCCGGGCTTTCCCAACAGTCAAGACCCGATTGAAGGCAACAGCTCACACCATAGAGGGAAACACAGTCACCGCCAAGGCTACAGTTCCCAGGGCCAGAGCCTGCGGGCAAAAGGGGCTCCTTCAGCATCCATCCAAGCTTGGAGCGGGTTACCGGTGGGAAGCCATTGGAACCGTAAAGGCAACATAGGTGCAGGGAAAGGCAGTCACCATCAACCTACCGGGAGGAGAACAACCGCAGCCGTCTGTGGGACCCGTCCATTTAGCCGTTTGTTTGACCAGAGACTCCGTGTGAATTACTGGCTGAGTGAGTACCACCGTGCCGTGCGGCACAGCGCTGCCCCCGCGACCCTGCACCTCACCAGGCCCCGTAACCCGCCTGCCATCCTTAACCCTCACCGGGCCCCGGGACAACCAAACCCCCTACCCACGGAGGGGAGAACCAACATCCAAGCTGCTCCCTGTCATCGCTCCCGGGATCCCCGTCCACAGCAGCGGTGGTGTCACAACCTCACCACAACCGTGGGTGGCGTCACGGACAATTTCCCTAAACCCAACCCACCCCTTTCCACTCACGGGCGAGGAACGCCACTCGAGTCCCCGGGATCCGGCCCACCGCTCGAGCCACCACCGAGCAGCAGCAGCCGGACCCGAGCAGTGGGTGAGCGCAGCGTCCCCTCCTCCGCCCGCGACATAACTCTATGGGAAACCCGAATAACAACTATTCGGGCTTCCCATAGATTTACGTTGCGCATCGAATATTCGCATAGCGGCGACCTATTCGTCGGATGTTCGCGAAGCCGAATATTTGAGGTATTCGATCATCCCTAATAATCATTTCACTAGAAAAATCATTCTTTATCACCAAATTGTTCCTGACTTGTTGGGAGGAGTTTTGATTGGAGGCTCTTTAGATAAGATTCTTTACTCATGGCTGCATTCTAAAGTTAAATTGTGAGTGATTCCACTTCCTTGGATAAAAAACAACCTCAAACATTAATGCTGCCATGATCTAGTAGTGTTCACATTTTCTTTGTGAACAATCTTTCATATGTCCCAAACAGACTGAAGTGGATTTATCAAAGAAAATAACTTTAACCCACTGCAGTTTTGATGTTTTTTTTTCTGGATAGAAACTTATTCACAGCTGATCTTCTTGACATTAGGCTTGCCTCCAAAAGTTTTGCCTAAAGGCTACTTTACACACTGCGATATCGGTCCCGATATCGCTAGTGTGCGTACCCGCCCCCATCTGTTGCGCGACACGGGCATATCGCTGCCTGTGCCGCACAACATCGCCCAGAGCCGTCACACATACTTACCTGTCCGGCGACGTCGCTGTGACCGGCGAACCGCCTCCTTTCTAAGGGGGCGGTCCGTGCGGCGTCACAGCGACGTCACTGAAACGTCACTGAACCGCCGCCCAATCGCAGCGGAGGGGCGGAGATGAGCGGGACGTAACATCCCGCCCACCTCCTTCCTTCCGCATAGCGGCCGGGAGGCAGGTAGGGAGAGCTTCCTCGCTCCTGCGGCGTCACACGCAGCGATGTGTGATGCCGCAGGAACGACGAACAACCTCGTTACTGCTGAAGTAACGATAATTGGGAATGGACCCCCGTGTCGCCGATTAGCGATTTTGCACTGTTTTGCAACGATGCAAAATCGCTAATCGATGTCACACGCAACGGCATCGCTAATGCGGCCGGATGTGCGTCACGAATTCCGTGACCCCAACGACTCCGCATTAGCGATGTCGTAGCGTGTAAAGCCCGCTTTAGATTGTGTGCATTTGCAATGGTGACATTTTTGAGCAAGCTCTGAAGTGATTTGAACCTATCTGCTAGCTGAACTCTCTTTAGGTACTGGCACTCATGTCACACAGAGTTTTGCACAAAACTCGCCAACTGTTATGGTGGTGTTCACATTGCAGAGTCTGACACTCCATCTGATGGTTTTGACCTGCTCTCTACTCATTCACAGACAGGTTAGCAAGAGTTTATCTCTGCTAACCTGCTTGTTAGGCTGGAAACACATCTATGCGAGTAAAATCGGTCCGAGTTGGCTGAAAAAAACTCAGCTGATTTTAGTTCACGTTGGGTCCGAGTGCAACGCAAGTGCGATGCTTTTTCTGAATAAATTAATGATTTTACTAGCGTGTGTAATGCGTGTGTAATGCGTATTTTTTACTATGTCATCTGCCATTCAGCTCTACTACATGGCCGCTGACAGCAGACACAGACAGCCATGTAGCAGAGCTGAATGGCAGATGACAGCAGACACAGACAGAGCCGCACGATCAGAATGAACTCGGGTTAACTTCACCCGACTTCATTGTCATTCTGCAGCTCTGTCTGTGTCGCGTCCTGATTAGCGGTCACCAGTGAAGGACTCACCGGTGACTGCTAATCTCCTGAGTGACTGAAGTTAGCAGCCCTCTCTCATACTCACCGATCCCCGATCCCCGGCGCGGCGCTGCACGGCATTCACACTGCTGCGGCGGCTTTTACTATTTTGAAAAAGCCGGCCGCTCATTAAACAATCTTGTATTCCCTGCTTTACCCGCCCACAGGCACCTATGATTGGTTGCAGTGAGACACACCCCCACGCTGAGTGACAGGTGTCTCACTGCACCCAATCACAGCAGCCAGTGGGCGTGTCTATACTGTGCAGTGAAATAAATAATTAAATAATTAAAAAAAACGGCGTGCGGTCCCCCCCAATTTCAATACCAGCCAGATAAAGCCATATGGCTGAAGGCTGGTATTCTCAAGATGGGGAGCTCCACGTTATGGGGAGCCCCCCAGCATAACCATATCAGCCAGCAGCCACCTAGAATTGCAGCATACATTAGATGCGACAGTTCTGAGACTGTACCCGGCTCTTCCCGATTTGCCCTGGTAATAAGGAGTTAATGGCAGCCCATAGCTGCCACTAAATACTAGATTAATCATGTCAGGCGTCTCCACGAGATACCTTCCATGATTAATCTGTAAGTTACAGTAAATAAACACACACACACGCACAAACCTGAAAAATCCTTTATTAGAAATAAAAAACACTAACAAATTCGCTGGTTCACCACTTTAATAAGCCCCAAAAAGTCCTCCATGTCCGGCATAATCCAGGATGGTCCAGCGTCGCTTCCAGCTCTGCTGCATGGAGGTGACCGGAGCTGCAGAAAACACAGCCACTCCTGTCAGCTCCACGCAGCAACTGAGGTGAGTATCGCGATCAGCTGAGCTGTCACTGAGGTTACCCGCTGTCACTGTTGGAGGATCCAGCGGTGGCCGCGGGTAACCTTAGTGACAGCTCAGCTGATCGCGATACTCACCTCAGTTGCTGCATGGAGTTGACAGGAGCGGCGGTGTCTTCTGCAGCTCCTGCCACTTTCATGCAGCAGAGCTGGAAGCGATGCTGGACCATCCTGGATTACGCCGGATATGGAGGGCTTTTTGGGGCTTTTTAAATTGTTGAACCAGGGAATTTGTTAGTGTTTTTTATTTCTAATAAAGGATTTTTTCGGGTATGTGTGTTTATTTACTGTAACTTAAAGATTAATCATGGAAGGTATCTCATAGACGCCTGACATGATTAATCTAGGACTTATTTTCAGCTATGGGCTGCCAATAACTCCTTATTACCCCGATTTGCCAATGCACCAGGGCAAATCGGGAAGAGCCGGGTACAGTCCCAGAACTGTCGCATCTAATGTATGCGGCAATTCTGGGCGGCTGCTGACTGATATTGTTAGGCTGGGGGGCTCCCCATAACGTGGAGCTCCCCATCCTGATTATACCAGCCTTCAGCCGTATGGCTTTATCTGGCTGGTATTAAAATTGGGGGGACCGCACGCCGTTTTTTTAAATTATTTATTTCACTGCACAGTATAGACACGCCCACCGGCTGCTGTGATTGGGTGCAGTGAGACACCTGTCACTCAGCGTGGGGGCGTGTCTCACTGCAACCAATCATAGGCGCCTGTGGGCGGGTAAAGCAGGGAATACGAGATTGCTTAATGAGCGGCCATCTTTTTCAAAATAGTAAAGGCCGCCGCAGCAGTGTGAATGCCGTGCAGCGCCACGCCGGAGATCGGGGAACGGTGAGTATGAGAGAGGAGGGGAAAATGACCGACAGACTGTGAGAGAGGGACAGAGATAGTGACGGACCGACAGAGAGAGAATAGAGACCGAGAGGGAAAGACCGACTGACAGAGAATAGTGATTGACAGACATTGTGAGACATCGCTCGTTTCCAGTGTTTTAGGAAACATGCGTGAAATGTATTTAGAAAATTGGATGTCACTAGGATGGTGTGAGTGCCGTCCCATGACATCCGATTTTTTACACGCTCCCATAGACTTGCATTGGAGAGACTTGCAGTAGAAACTCGCAAAAAAGCAGCATGCTGCGATTTTTTTCTCAGTCCGATTTGGACTGAGAAAAAAATTGCAAATGCGAGCTGAATCATTCACTAACATGTGTCCGATTCCAATGCGAGTTTTTCTCGCATTGCTCTACTGCGAGAAACTCGCAAGTGAAAAGCAGCCCTTAGGCTTCTTTGATCACACATTGTCAGGAAGCCGATAACTTCTGCTCCTCTCATTTTTAGGCTGAAGAAAATGTTCTACCTATGCCAACTGTAGTTTATGCTGTGTTGGTCAGTGAGTTGTGGTGTTCCTGACATGCTGGAGAAAAAGTTGCTTTGTGCTTTGTGTTGTTGTGGAGTTACCCGTCGTCTTGTTATTTCCACCCTACTCTTGTTTTCCTCCTTATCTCTTATTGTTTTATATTTCTGTCTGTGCATGCTGTATGAGAGTTTGTTTATTTCTGTGGGTTCAATCACACTCCTATCTCGGCCACCCCTGGGGGAGGGGTATAATATCAGGACTGGTCAGTACCAGGGCCAGGAAAGAGACTCAGAGGTCCACACCATTAGTGGTATCTCTGAGAATAGGGATAGCACATAGCTCCATAGTCAGCTTAAAGGCCCCGGTTTCCCACTATGCCTATAGTCCCTCCTGACAACTCACTGCACTTTCTTTTGTACCCTGAAGCCTTCTTCACATCAGTTGAATATCTTTATTTGAAGATCTTCATGGTCTAATAAATAGTTGATTTAGGGACAATCTTACAAGCAGCAATGTCCTTGCCTATTAAACTCTTTTGATACAATGATGGCTGCATATTTATTTGTTGGTAACCGTGATTAGCAGAAGAGAAGGATATCAAGCATCAGTCCATCTATAGCAACCAGTCTGCTTTAGCAGTTCAATCAGCATGACAGAGTGAAATCAGATGCTTTGTCCTCAATTACATTGTCTCCTGAAAAAAGAGAAAAATAGTGAAATGGTATAAGCAGTTCATTTTGTGCCATGGCTGAAAACCAGTAGAAATGCATTAGGTTGTTACTGCTGACATTAGGCTGATTGACAGCTGCCTCCTTGTTGTTGCCTAAGGGGTGCTTCACACACAGCGAGATCGCTGCTGAGATCTCTGCTGAGTCACGGTTTTTGTGACGCAGCAGTGACCTCATTAGCGATCTCGCTGTGTGTGACACTGAGCAGCGATCTGACCCCTGCTGTGAGATTGCTGCTCTTTACACACAGCCCTGGTTCGTTTTTTTATTGTTGCTCTCCCGCTGTGACGCTCAGATCGCTGTGTGTGACAGCGAGAGAGCGACGAAATGAAGCGAGCAGGGAGCAGGAGCCGGCATCTGGCAGCTGCGGTAAGCTGTAACCAGGGTAAACATCGGGTAACCAAGGTGGTTACCCGATATTTACCTTCGTTACCAGCCTCCGCCGCTCTCACGCTGCCTGTGCTGCTGGCTCCTGCTCTCTGCACATGTAGCTGCAGTAGACATCGGGTTAATTAACCCGATGTGTACTGTAGCTAGGAGAGCAGGGAGCCAGCGCTAAGCAGTGTGCACGGCTCCCTGCTCTCTGCACATGTAGCGACATTATGATCGCTGCTGCGTCGCTGTGTTTGACAGCTAAGCAGCGATCATAACGGCGACATACAAGGTCGCTGTTGCGTCACAGAAAATGGTGACGTAACAGTGACGTCGTTGTTGCTGTCGCTATGTGTGAACCCAGCTTAACTGCAGGAAGGTGGCTATAAATCAGCATGATGCTGGCTATCATGCCCCATCAACATAATAGAAAAATAGGAGGATAAAGGAGTTTTTTAAGTGAAAAAAGTTAAAAGGTAATTTTATTAAGGCAAAGTATTAAAAATGGGTGATTTTACATTTCCATATGACACAACAATAACTACATTTATAAATAGAAGGATAATCAAGTAAAAGAGGTAGTACAGTGGGTGAACAAGCGATGGTAGCCGGATGTATGCCCTATATCTAAGTAACCTGAATGGGATCACCGAATAAACGGCTAACAACAAAAGTCAGGGGTGATAACTTGGGCGCCGGTGCACAAAGCCTGCAGATGGAAGCGATGGGTAAGTAAGCAATGGTAACCAGTTGTGCGCCCTGTACCTGAATAACCAGAGAGTAATCGCCGGATAAGCGGCTAGAAAGGAAGGTCAGAGGTAATACCTAGGGCGCCGGTGCACAAAGCCTGCAGATGGAAGCGCTCCGCGTGGAGGACCCGACGTACATTTCGCAAAGGATTATGGTCGCTTATTCATGGGTACGTAAGTTTACTTGTGTTTGCAGGACCTTTTTGCATCCATAGTGATGATCACATGATCGTCACTGTATCCAATGGGAATGGACAGAGGCGGCGCATGCGCGGGCGCGTCACCACATCATATACACCCCGAACGGCGTCAGAGACCACGTGCACCCCCGGAGACCCACAGGTAACCATGGGAACCGCAAAGCACACGGGAATCAAGAAGACGCTGCAGGGGGGCAAGAGGGAGTGACGCGGCCGGGCATGCGCACGTCCAAACACGCTACACATGGGAAAGGAACCTAAAGGATCACAGATACCATACATAGAAGATAGCAAAAAATCACAGATTTACACTTAAAATCACATATGTAGTTTCTTTATGATGGCCAAAATCTTATTGTTAGAGTCCAGGATGTGGTTTTGTAGATATTCATAAGCGGTCCCAATGTGGTTATGAAATAGACGCTGTCAGTTGACTGAATGGATATTCAGAAAAGGTCCGTAGATGATTATAAAATAAATAGGCCCAATAATTTTGGAGATGTCCATCAACAAATAGGTTTAGATACTGCAATGCACAAATAAACAACAAAAATTGTAAACATTATAATAATTAAAAGAATAAAAAATATAAAACAACAAAGGAGCACCCCAAATCCATGATGATGATGCAACAATTTATAGAAAAGAAGAAAAACTCAAATTTTCATTGAGTCCCCTTGGACTTAAAGTATCAAGTGCCACTATCCATTTTGCCTCCCTCTGGGCTAATATTTTTTTCATGTTGCCTCCTCTAATACCCCCATGTATAAGATCGATCCCAAGGAACCTCAGAGATCGAGCGTCAAAGTCATGGAATTGCCGAAAGTGTCGAGCTAATGTTTTCAAGGAGGCCACATCCACCACCGTCCTTGCTGCACAAATGTCCCTCATGTGCTCACGAATCCTCACTCGAAGTTCCCTTGAGGTGAGGCCGATGTAAATTTTAGAACATCCGCATGTGGCATAATAGATGACATAGGAACTGCCACATGAAATATATTCATTAATATGGAAAATCCGTGTCCCATCACTAGATTTAAATGTAGAGCACCGAGAGACATTTGCGCACGCAAGACAATGGCCAAATGGATATGACCCCTTGATGGGACGATTATGTCCAAATAGGCCTCCAATCCTAGGGGCATAATGGCTCTGGACGAGCAAATCTCTGAGATTCCTTGATCGTCTGGGGGTCATCAGTGGGCGTTCGGAGATGCAAGAAGACAACCCCATTTCAGACTTGAGAATAGACCAATGCTTAGTCATTATTTTACGCATAGTATCCCATTCAGAGTTGAAAGTGGAAATAAAGCGAACTGGTTCTCCTCTCGCATTGGCTATTCTGCTGTTAGATTTTTGTAACAATTGGCAACGCGGAGTTGCCTTAGCTCTGTTGTAGCCTTTCTTAATTGAGCAATGACTATAGCCTCTCTGGAAAAACCTGTCACGTAAATCACCGGCCTGTCCCTCAAATTTCTCCTCTGTGGAGCAGATCCGTTTTACCCTAAGAAACTGACCGACCGAGATGGCTTGGATGGTGGAGATGTTGTGAGCAGAAGAGGCATGTAGTAAAGAATTCACTGCCGTCTCCTTTCTGTACACATCAGTCTGGAGGCGACGTGAGGAATCCACCTCCAGACTGATGTCCAGAAAGTCAATCTTCTGTTTACTGATTTTATATGACAATTTTAAGTTGTTTGTATTGTTGTTGAGAGAATCCATGAACGATCTGAGCTCCTCCACTGAGCCCTGCCAGAAAAAAAGTAAATCATCTATATAGCGGAGCCACATGTGCACATGGTGCACGGCCTCAGCGCCCCCACACGCAAACAAATCCCTCTCCCAATACCCAAGGAAGAGATTTGCGTATGAAGGCGCACAGGCCGCACCCATGGCTGTGCCCCGACTCTGAAGATAGAAAAAATCTTTAAAAGAAAAATATTATGTGTCAGAACAAAGTGGAGGAGCTCTAAGATCAATTCACATAAATCACCATCCTGGTCGATGTTCCTCAGGTAAAAACGGACCGCCTCTAAACCTGCATCTTGACTGATGCAGGTGTAGAGGGACTCAACATCGGCTGTGACAATGATCATGTCATCATCCACAAGGACCCCGTCAACCCTATTCAGGACATCCGTCGTGTCACAGACAAATGATGGTAATGTCTCCACTAATGGTTTCAAGTAAAAATCTATGAATTTACATATAGGTTCACATAAACCATCATTGCCGGACACGATCGGACGTCCCAGAGGATCAAGGGGGTCGTTGTGGATCTTGGGTAAAAGGTACAATGTAGGGATCTTGGGGGACAGGACGGTGAGACCTTCCATTACTTTTTTTGTAATTATCCCATCTTCAAATGCCCTAATCAAGATCTTTTGTAACTGTGCTGAAAAAAGCGACAGGGGGCTGTGGTCCAATCTAGAAAAGGTATCCTTGTTTTTTAACTGCCTAAATACATAATAGCGTGAAAGAAGAGCTGCTCATTTAACGTGGAGCAGCTGCTGGCAGGAGCAGTGAATGTCCCTCACTAGGAAACACACAGCCAACCAGAAACCCTAGTCACCCCCCCTTAGGGAAAGATAGACACACTTGTGAGCGTGACCAGGCGGTTGGGACCAGGGTCCAGACAGCCCGGGGCGGGAAAGCAGGCAGTTGAGCTTTGAAGTTCAGTTTGGAGAGGAGTGTGGGCTGGAGCTAAGTGTAGCTCCAGCAGTGAAGTCAAGTTAAACGGTACCAGGGTAGGAGCCCTGGTGCCACTGGCTAGGAGGCAGACGGTGGTCTCCGTTAGCAGGAGATGGGAAGACGGCTCGGTGGAACCGAGCTGGACCGGACCAGGGTTGGAGCCCGCCGGTACCGACATGGGGAACCGACCCGGAAACCGTAGCACAATAGGGGGTACTCAGACCCTGAAGCCAGGACCAGAAACAAGTGGAACTGGTTAATTAACTAATTGAGGCCAGGACTAGAGGTCCTGTCCCACCCAAAGTCCCTTATAGAAGACAACAGCCCACCGATTAGGAATAAGAGGTCACCGCCAGGGCCCATAGATCCCACGGGCCAGCATCTGCAGGCAAAGCTCCTTAGGCCACATCCAGCTGGGAGCGGACTCCTGAGTTTTACACTAGGAAAGTCCACCTTACACAAAGCAGTGCCGGAAAAGGATAAAGACCACCAGCCGGGTGGGAGACCCGAACGCAACCGGCCGCGGCACCGGCCACCATCACCTTGGTTTACCAGAGGCTTGTGTGTTTTACTAACAGTGAGTACACCAGCACCCCCTGTGGTCGCCTTCCCCTGCACCGAGCCACCGGGTCCCGGGGCCACCATCCCTACCCATGGAGGGGTTAACAACTTGCTGCACAACATCTCCCCCGGGTGCCCCATAACAGAAGCGGTGGTGTCCCACCTCACCACACACCGTGGGTGGCGTCACAAACTTACTACGGCCCAGCCCGTACATCTACGTCCCCCCATTTATTCGGCGTGTCAGGGAGACCCCCGGGTCCGGAGACCCTCGAGCCACCACCCCTGAAGGTCCGGATCCGAGCAGCGCCGGCTGCTGGCACAGGGGTGACACATTAGTTTTTACACACATAGTGAAAAAAAAAGTCTTTGGCAACTGCTTTAATTCTGGAAAGATTTGTGGATGAGCTACTCCAATCATGTACAATAAGTTCTCTGCAAATTTACAAACAATAGCTTGGAATGAGACTTCTATTTGGTATCACTTGTTATGACATCTTTGAATAAAATCACATAAACCAGGGATTGAACCAGCCACACTTTATTTTTTCAACAATCAGAAAATGTCCAGCAAAATCTATTTTTTACATTTTTCCCCTTCTGTGTCAGGCCTTGCTCTTTCCTTCGATGGCTGGTTCCTTGGCAATGGTCCACGCCGGATTACACTAATAACTAGAGTTGAGCGCGGTTCGCAGTTCGAGGTTCTCCAGTTCTAAGCTCGAGTGATTTTTGGGGCTGTTCGAGATCGAACTAGAACTCGAGCTTTTTGCAAAAGCTCGATAGTTCTAGATACGTTCGAGAATGGTTCTAGCAGCAAAAAGCAGGGCTTTTTACAGCTACAGTGTGCAGGAGCCATCGCTGGCAGCCTGCCAGAAGCTGGTAACCAAGATAAACATCGGGTATCCAAGCAAAGCGCTTTGGTTAGTAACCCGATGTTTGTCTTAGTTACGTGCAGGAAGCCCACACTTCCCCGCTCAGCTCGCTCCGCCCCCTCCTGCCCGCGGCATGTACACATACATACACATACACACACACACACACACACACCCCCGCTCGGCTTACCTGCGGTGATGAAGTCCCGCCATCCCGACCTCAGCGCTGTCACTGTCCTCCATGGCCGCCGCTTGTCACATCACCTCTCGCTTCCGACCCGAGACTGACTAGCGGTGACGTCACGGACCTCTCGCGATACTTGGTGTGAAGGCACCGAGCGGTCATTGAGCTCAGTGACAGGGGCTGTCAGTGTGCTGGAGATCAGCGCAGGTAATGTACCTCGCTGACAGCAGCACTTGTCATGCCCTGCAGTGACTTGAGCTGACCCATTGATGTTAGCTCAGGTCACTGCATTGCTCTCCCAGCCAATGGGGAACATTTTGCTCTTCATTGACTGGGACAGTGTGGATCGTCATGGCAACCCCTTGGATTACACCAGACCTGGATTTGTTTTTCATTCTAATAAATTGGTTAAAGAGGGAATGTTTTGGGGAGTGTTTTTTCAAATAAAAATGTGTTTGTCGTCTATTTTTTTTTATTACTGACTGGGTTGGTGATGTCGGGTATCTGATAGACGCCTGACCTCACCAACCCCAGGGCTTGATGCCAGGTGACATTACACATCTGGTATTAACCCCATATATTACCCCGTTTGCCACCGCACCAGGGCGCGGGATGAGCTGGGGCGAAGCACCAGGATTGGCGCATCTAATGGATGCGCCACTTCTGGGGCGGCTGCGGCCTGCTATTTTTAGGCTGGGGAGAGTCCAATAACCATGGACCTCCCTAGTCTGAGAATATCAGGCCCCAGCTGTCTGCTTTACCTTGGCTGGTGATCTAATTTTGGGGGACCCCTACGTGTTTTTTTTTTAAATTATTTATTTAATTTAAAATAACAGCGTGGGGTGCCCTCAGTTTTGGATTACCAGCCAAGGTGAGGTTGCCAGCTGTGGTCTGCAGGCTGCAGCCGTCTGCTTTACCCTAGCTGGCTACAAAACTAGGGGGAACCCTACGTCATTTTTTTTTAATTTTTTTGGCTAAATACAAAGCTAAGCACCCCTTAGTGCCACATGAAAGGCACCAAAGGGTGCTCCACTTTTTCTCCATTTTTTCTCCACTTTTTCTACATTTTTTCTCCACTTTTTCTACATTTTTTTCTCCACTTTTTCTCCACTTATTCTCCACTTTTTCTCCACTTTTTCTCCACTTTTTCTCCATTCTTTTTCTATGGTCGGTCTACCCATTAGCTCTGCCATGCACACTGTAGCTCTACACCTACTGCACATGTTCCTTTATGATTGACATCTCTTTCGTACCAGAGCTGTCTAAGTCTACTCTGACCCCATATTTGTCATTACTATATTGTCCTTGTACTGTATTATGACATTTGAATCATGTGTTTCATTTCTTGCTGTGTTGCAATTTTTTTGCTGCATCCCAATTGTACCTCTACATTGTTCGAGTTTATGTTATTGTTCTCTCACTCTTATGTGATACTGATTATTGTCATTTTTCATGATTACATGCAGATAAGTCCAATCTGACGAAGGCTCAGGCCGAAACGTCATTTGTAACTTGTTTTGGACAAAAACATATATGCTTATGAAAAAATTTTTTTTCTTAATACGGACCAATAAAGAGTGATTTTGCATTACTATCCGTTGTGACTTACTGACTTAGTCTGGGAGATTTAGAGTGCCGAGGTTACTCACTAATTTTATCTATTATTACCTCTGAGCACCTATATACCAGTGAGCAGAGCTTCCTCTACAGTAGTTCTCCTGATTAGGCATGCCCTTACCTCATGAGCAGGGCATTGCAGCTTTGGTAGCAACCATTACGACATGGACTCTGCTGCTGTGGACCCGAGCAGAGTGAGTGCAGATTCATTGCACCCACACTCCTCACATGAAGGGTCCGCACTCCTAGAAAATGGGGGATACGTTCCCTGAGTGTCTCCCCCCCATATTCTAGACGGTCCAGAGTCATCGTGGGACCCCTTTATTTTTTTTCTTACAATAAATTGGTGAAAGAGGAAATGTTTTGGGGACTGTTTTTTCAAATAAATTTCTTTTGTCGATTTTTTTTTTTTTTGTTAGTACTGACAGTTTATGATGTTGAGTATCTAATAGACGCCATGACATCACAAACTGCTGGGCTTGATCTCAGGTTACTTTACAGCTAGTATCAACCCGATTTATTACCCCGTTTGCCACTGCACCAGGGCACGGGATGAGCTGGGGTGAAGCGCCAGGATTGGCGCATCTAGTGGATGCGCCACGTCTGGGGTGCCTGCGGCCTGCTATTTTTAGGCTGTGAAGGCCCAATAACTATGGACCTTCCCACCCTGAGAATACCAGACCACAGCTGTCCGCTTTACCTTGGCTGGTGATCCAATTTGGGGGGGACCCTACTTTTATTGTGTAATTATTAATATTTATACAATAATTATAAAAAAGAGCCTGAGGGGACCTCCACATTGGATCCCCAAGCACGGTAAAGCTGCCAGCTGTGGTTTTCAGGCTACAGCCGTCTGCTTTACCCTAGCTGGCTATCAAAAATGGGGGGACCCAACGTCATTTTTTTTTTTAACTATTTTTTAAATAGAAAAAATTAATGGGCTTCCCTGTATTTTGATTGCCAACCAAGGTAACGGCAGGCAAATGGGGGTGGCAACCCATAGCTGTCTGCTTTATCTGCGCTGAGAATCAAAAATACCGCGGAGCGCTACGTCATTTTTTTAAAGATTTATTTTTACAGCACTGTGATGTCCAGCAATCAAAATACAGGGAAGCCCATTTTATTTTTAGTTATTTAAATAAATAATTAAAAAAAATATATATGGGCTCCCGCTGCATTTTTTGTATTGCTAGCTAAGGGTAATCCAAGCAGCTACTGGCTGCTAACCCCCACTGCTTGGTGTTACCTTCACTGGCAATGGAAAATCCAGGGAAGCATTTTTTATTTTTTTTGCCAAAAATCTACAAAAAAGGACGTGAGCTTCGCCATATTTTTGTATGCTAGCCAGGTATAGCAGGCAGGTGCTGGAAGAGTTGGATACAGCGCCACAAGATGGCGCTTCTATGAAAGTGCCATTTTCTGAGGCGGCTGCAGACTGCAATTCGCAGCAGTGGGGCCCAGAAAGCTCAGGCCAACCTGTGCTGCGGATTCCAATCCCCAGCTGCCTAGTTGTACCTGGCTGGACACAAAAATGGGGCGAAGCCTACGTCATTTGTTTTCTAATTATTTCATGAAATTCGTGAAATGATAAAAAAAGGGCTTCCCTTTATTTTTGGTTCCCAGCCGGGTACAAATAGGCAACTGGGGGTTGGGGGCAGCCGTACCTGCCTGCTGTACCTGGCTAGCATACAAAAATATGGCGAAGCCCACATAATTTTTTCAGGGGGCAAAAAACTTCTGCATACAGTCCTGGATGGAGTATGCTGAGCCTTGTAGTTCTGCAGCTGCTGTCTATCTGTATGGAGAAGAGCAGACAGCAGCTGCAGAACTACAAGGCTCAGCATACTCCATCCAGGACTGTATGCAGAATTTTTTTGCCCACCAAAAAAATGACGTGGGCTTCGCCATATTTTTGTATGCTAGCCAGGTACAGCAGGCAGCCACGGGCTGCCTCCAACCCCCAGTTGCCTATTTGTACCCGGCTGGGAACCAAAAATATAGGGAAGCCCGTTTTTTTTAATTATTTCACTTATTTCATGAAATAATTAAAAAACAAATGACGTGGGCTTCGCCCCATTTTTGTGTCCAGCCGGGTACAACTAGGCAGCTGGGGATTGGAATCCGCAGCACAGGTTAGCCCGAGGTTTCTGGGCGCCTCTGCTGCGGATTTCAGTCCGCAGCCGTCCCAGAAAATGGCGCTTTCATAGAAGCGCCATCATCTGGCGCTGTATCCAACTCTTCCAACAGCCCTGGAGCCGGGTGGCTTGTTGGGTAATCATGAGTTAATACTGGCTTTGTTTTACTAGCCAGTATTAAGCCAGAGATTCTTAATGTCAGGCACGTTTGACCCGGCCATTAAGAATCTCCAATAAAGGGTTAAAAAAACACCACACAGAGAAAAAATACTTTAATAGAAATAAATACACAGACACATTAGAGACTCCATCTTTATTACCCCCTGTCAGCCCTCCACGATCCTGCTCTTCTGTCTTCTTTCTTTCTAGTGTAGTAGTAGTGACGATTGTAGTGAGGATGAGATTCACCAGCTCATCACTTGGGGCTGGGGAACCTCCATCCTCACTACAATCATCACTAGTGTAGTAGTAGTGACGATTGTAGTGAGGATGAGGTTCACCAGCCCATCATGGGCTGGGGAACCTCATCCTCAGTACAATCCTCACTACAATCGGGAAGCAGCGTGCAGCCTTCACTCCGTGAGTGATCACTGCTGGCTGTCAGCGGTAACAGCGGTAACGCTGACAGACGCGTTACCATAGCAACGGTGCTCTCGGAGCCGCGGTTAGCAGTGACGTCACCGCTAACTGCGTTGCTATGGCAACGGTGATCTCCGTTAATGACCGGCTGTGTCAGCCGGTCCCTAACGGAACAGGGAGTCGACCGTGTGCTAGAGCATGTCGCCGGTACACGGCGATACACATATGTGCACCGTGTACCGGAGAGATGCACTCGCAGGTCCTACATGACGTGACATAGTCATGTGACCAGTCTGTAGCCAATGAGATAATAGCCACGTGACTGGTCACATGGCTATTTTGACGTCACGATAGGTCCTGCATCTCTGCTGGCAGTGCAGGTCACCGGGAGGATTCAGCGATCATCGGATGGAATAGCGGCAGGAGACAGAGTGCAGAAGGGATCGCGAGGACCGGTAAGTGTTATGGCAATGTTTATTAACTGTTTGTGTACATTTATAATGCATTTTTATGTGTTTGTGATTGCCTCCCATTATAGCCTATACGTTCGAGTTCGGTTCGTCGAACGTTCGACGAGCCGAACTCGAACGGGACCCCCGTTCGGCGAACCGGCCTCGAGCCGAATCGGGACCGGTTCGCTCATCTCTACTAATAACCTAGAAAGCACCTCTGTGTACAAGGAGTTTTGCACAAACTTCTCAAACTGTCATGACTGTGTTGGGCTCGTTTCACATTGCAGATTCTGACACTCCACCTGATGGGTTCTCTGGTATCGGAGATCAACACAGACACGGGCGTCAATCTGCTGTGTGCTAATTCATAGGCAGGATAGCAAGAAATAGTCTCTGCTAGACTGTTTGTTAGCCATCTGTGATCACATGCAGTGAGAAGCCGATCCCATCTGCTTCCCTCCTATTTATGCTGGATGAAATCTTCTACCTATGTCAGCTATAAATTTTTCAGTGTTGGTCTGTAAGCTTTGGTGACCCAAAATTTCTGGTGAAAGTGTTGCTTTTGCTTGGAGCAGTTGTGGAGTTTACCCTTGTTGTCTTATTGCTTCCTTCCTGCTCTTGTTTTCCTCCTCATCTCCTTGTCAGGTTTCCGGGTTTTCCAGTTCTCTGTTGAAAAAGCTTGCCCTCAGTTAACATGGAGTTTACTGTTCTGTTGCCCTACTTCCTGTCCAGCTGCTTAAAAGGCCGCCTCTAAACCTAGTCCAGTGCCTGAGTATACTGCTTGCTGTGTGCTCCTGCTTTGCTGCTGCTAATCCTGTTAGCCTTTGGATCCTCCTAAAGACTACCGACCGACCGACTCTGGACCTTACCCGGTTTCTCAAGTTGTGCCCGGATTCCGTCTGCCATCTTCGGTTAGCACTCTGCCCGGTTCTCTCTGGTTCGTAACCACTCTGGACATTCATCCCGTACGGACACTCCTGGACTTTTACCGTTTGCCCCTTGTGTCCCGGCTGCTGCGCATTTAGGCCTTCCGGGGTGATTGCCGGACAGTCCCTGTATAGGGGTTCGCTCTGGTGGTCTCCCTGGGGGAGTCTGGTGCGTGGCCCCGGGAATTCCCTTCGCTCCGTTTTGGGAAAGTATTGTGTGTATTTGTACTGCTGTGTTTTCCGTTGTGTATCCGTGGTTAAATATTATAAAATATCTTGTACCAAGAACTCGTCTCTGATTGTCATTGCCCTACGCTATCGAAATCCTCAGAACATATATAAGTATTACATTATACTCAGGCCACTGAGAGGATTTCGCTGGGGCAATGACTGAGACACGAGTAGATCAGCTCTTCTCCATGATTAACTCCTTGCAGCAGGAGATGGAGGCAGTGCAGAATAAACTTAGAGATGTGGAGGCACAGCTGGGCCATGATCACCAGGTACTGGGTCCGGCTATACAGGATTTGCAAGTCAGAGTGGAGGCTCAGGAAGCCGTTCCCACTACGTCCGTATCAACTGCCGGTATGCCTAGGTTACCCCCATTCCGTTTCAATGGTGATCGTAGTCAGTTCCGTGGATTTGTTAATCAATGTATACTGTTTTTCGATGTACATGCTGATTATTACCGTTCTGACCGGTCAAAAGTGTTATGTATCATCATGTTATTAACCTCACGAGCACTGGCTTGGGCTAATCCCATGATAGAGAATCGGGACATCCGTTTGAATCACCTGGATGACTTTCTGAATGCAATGGCACAAATGTTTGATGATCCGAATCGCCGTGCTACCGCTGAAGCGGCTCTCCTTTCCTTACGTCAGGGAAAGCGGTCTGTCATTGAATACGCCACTGAGTTCAAGAGGTTAGTGGTAGACACCGATTGGGGAAACAATGCCTTATTGTCTGTTTTCAGAAAAGGTTTGTCCGGTACCATCAAGGACGAGTTAGCCCGTTCCGAATCTCCAGGGGATTTTGAACTGTTTCTCCAGCACTGTGTGCGCATTGATACCCGTTTGACGGAACGTAGACAGGAAAAATGGGCAGCTGTAAACCGTGTAAACAATATTGCGTTTCCTTCCAGAGAACCCGCTCTCAGGACGCCACGGGAGGCTGAGGACGTACCTATGCAAGTGGACTCTCTGCAAAAACGAGAGACCAACGAACGTCGTGAACACCGGCTCCGTGAGCGTTTGTGTTTCTATTGCGGTCAATCGGACCATTTCTTGATCGACTGCCCGAAACGTCCAAATCGCCCAAATAAGGTATTGGCAGCCATGGCAGAGTGTGACAACACGGACGCAGAGTCCGATATCTCTGAGGCAAGTGGACACTTGGATGCGGTGTTTCCCTTGACGGTAATGTCTACCTCACCGAAGGACTCAGAGGGGAAATATACCCATTGCTCACTCCCCATTCAGATCCGTTGGGAGGGACAGCTAATTCCTACCTCTGCAATGATAGACTCTGGGGCAGGGGGAAATTTCATGGACTCTTCCTTTGCCAGGAAACACGGTATCCGGACTCAGCAAAGATCCTCACCGGTTACCATGGAGACGGTAGACGGATCTCCGTTAATCTCTGGACCAGTGGATCGGGAAACCGTACCGCTCGAATGCGTGATGAAGCCAGGTCAGCAGGGGACCCTTGTTTTCATGATAATTTCTTCTCCTCATTTTCCGATTATTTTAGGTATTCCGTGGCTACGGTCTACAAATCCCGTCATCGATTGGGAGACCAAAGAAATATCCTTCCCACCGCAGAGTGGTCCGACCATTTGTCCAACTGTTCCGGTTCCAGTAACATCAAATACGGAGGGCACTGTACAGGTACCTGTTTTACCCCCGGTTTACCGTGACTTCGCTGATATATGCGACAAAAGAAAAGCTGATCGGCTTCCCCCGCATAGACCGTATGATTGCCCCATAGACTTACTCCCAGGGGCGGAGATTCCGTTTGGTCATGTCTACCCGTTGGCGGCACCTGAGCTAGAAGCACTAAAAGAGTATATTGATGAAAGCCTAGCCAAGGGATTTATTCGTCCGTCTACCTCACCCGCAGGGGCACCCATCTTTTTCGTGAAAAAGAAGGAGGGGACTCTGAGACCCTGTATTGACTATCGGGAACTGAATAAGATAACCATCCGGAACCGGTATCCGTTACCGTTGATTCCTGAGCTATTGGAGAGGGTCCAACAGGCAAAAATATTCACCAAATTAGACCTCCGTGGGGCATATAATCTGCTTCGTATACGTCCCGGAGACGAGTGGAAGACCGCGTTCCGATGTCGGTACGGACATTTTGAGTACCTAGTGATGCCTTTTGGACTTTGTAACGCTCCCGCGGCATTTCAACATCTAGTTAACGATATTTTTAGGGATATCATGGACCAATTCATGGTGATCTATCTGGACGATATCCTAATCTTTTCTGATTCTTTACAGGAACACCAGGAGCACGTTAAGACCGTACTTACCCGTCTGAGGGAAAACCATCTGTACATTAAACTGGAGAAATGCGAGTTCCACTGCTCACAAATACAATTCTTAGGTTATGTCATCTCTCCTCAGGGACTGAACATGGAATCTAGCAAGATACAAGCCATTCTCGACTGGCCGGAACCGGGAAACATCAAAGAGGTACAACGCTTTGTCGGTTTTGCCAACTTTTACCGACGCTTTATCCGTAACTTTTCAGAGATTGTTCGTCCCATCACTCTGTTAACCAAAAAAGGACAGAAGTTTGTGTGGTCCGCCCAGGCCCAGGAAGCATTCCATCGTCTCAAGGTATGTTTTACCTCAGCGCCAATATTGGTACATCCGAATCCCGCACTTCCCTTTATCGTGGAGGTTGACTCTTCCGACTATGCATTAGGGGCCATTCTGTCTCAAAGGACCGGGGACAAGAGTCTCTTGCATCCGTGTGCCTTCTTTTCCCGCCGGTTGTCCCCTGCAGAAAGGAACTATGACATTGCGGACAAGGAATTATTGGCGATTATTTCCGCTTTCAAGGAGTGGAGACACCACTTACAGGGAGCCGCACAGCAAGTGATAGTACTCACGGATCATCGTAATCTGGAATTTCTTAAGTCTGCCAGGTGCCTGTCTCCACGGCAAGCCCGTTGGAGCCTATTTCTTAACCAATTCAATTTTATCGTTACATACCGTCCAGGTTCACGTAATGGGAAAGCCGATGCCTTGTCCCGAATCCACGCCGTGGACTCCGTGCCTGGAACCCCGTCTCAGACCGTGTTATCGGATGCCAATTTCGTTGGAGTAATCCAGGACCAGGACTTGTGGAAGGACATCAAGCTGGCCTATGATGGTGACGTATTTCTTGCCGCCCCCCCGAATGATGTAACTCTTGTTCTTCGGAATGGTGTGTGGTTGAGAGAGCGACGCATTTATGTCCCGGAGGCCGTAAGACTTCGGGTTCTCAAGTTGGTTCATGACTCCGTGTTGGCCGGTCATAGGGGGGTACAGAAGACGCAGGAATTTCTGAGCCGGTTTTTCTGGTGGCCTACCTGTTTAAAGGACGTGAAGGACTATGTCCACTCATGTGTGGTTTGTGCCCGGTGCAAGGTCCCTCGTGTGGCTCCTACGGGACTCCTCCAACCGTTACCCGTGCCATCTCGCCCTTGGGGGTCTATCTCCATGGATTTTATTGTGGAGTTGCCAGTCTCAGGCGGGCATAATACCATTTTAGTGGTGGTGGATCGATTGACTAAAGCTGCTCACTTCATTCCGTGTACCGGTCTTCCCTCAGCCGCAGAGACAGTGGATTTGGTTATCCAGAACGTATTCCGATTGCATGGGGTACCAGACGAGATCATCTCCGATCGGGGCGTGCAGTTCACGTCTAGATTCTGGAAGGGGTTTTGTACGGCACTCCAGATTGATGTCTGTTTGTCTTCTGCATACCATCCTCAGACAAATGGGCAAACCGAGCGGACAAATCAAACCCTGGAACAATACCTTCGCTGTTATGTCAGCCATCTCCAAGACGATTGGTTGAAGATGCTTCCGTTGGCGGAGTTCTCCTACAACAACACTCAGAGCAGCTCCACTAAGGTAACGCCCTTTTTCGCTAACCTGGGTTACCATCCGACTATTTTGTCTAGGTCACCGGTTGCGGTTTCGGTGCCAGCGGTGGAGGACAGATTGACAGAAATACGACAAAATCTGGAGGTTCTAAAGGACACCGTGGCTACGGCCCAGGAGCGTTACAAGAGGTCGGCAGACACTCACCGGAAACCGGCACCCATGTACAAGGTAGGGGACTCTGTATGGTTATCCACCAAAAACCTGAGATTGGGTGTTCCTTCGCAGAAGCTGGGACAAAAATTCATCGGTCCGTTTAAGATCACCGGGATCGTGAGCCCTGTGGCCTGTCGGCTACGGTTACCGCACCATCTAAAGGTACACCCGGTCTTTCATGTGTCTCTCCTCAAACCCGTTTCCCCTAATACGTTTCATGGTCGTGTTGTGCCTCCTCCTCCGCCTGTGATGGTCGACGGCGAGGAGCAGTTTGTGGTTGAGGACATTATTGACTCCCGGCTCCATCGTCGTCGGCTTCAGTATCTGGTACGTTGGCAGGGGTACGCCCCCGAGGACGATTCCTGGGAACCGGTGGGTAACATTCGGGCAGCCCGGAAGATTGCTCAGTTTCATCGACGTTTCCCGGACAAGCCAGGTCCTGATCCGTCCTGAGGCCGTCTCTGGGGGGGGGAGTAATGTCAGGTTTCCGGGTTTTCCAGTTCTCTGTTGAAAAAGCTTGCCCTCAGTTAACATGGAGTTTACTGTTCTGTTGCCCTACTTCCTGTCCAGCTGCTTAAAAGGCCGCCTCTAAACCTAGTCCAGTGCCTGAGTATACTGCTTGCTGTGTGCTCCTGCTTTGCTGCTGCTAATCCTGTTAGCCTTTGGATCCTCCTAAAGACTACCGACCGACCGACTCTGGACCTTACCCGGTTTCTCAAGTTGTGCCCGGATTCCGTCTGCCATCTTCGGTTAGCACTCTGCCCGGTTCTCTCTGGTTCGTAACCACTCTGGACATTCATCCCGTACGGACACTCCTGGACTTTTACCGTTTGCCCCTTGTGTCCTGGCTGCTGCGCATTTAGGCCTTCCGGGGTGATTGCCGGACAGTCCCTGTATAGGGGTTCGCTCTGGTGGTCTCCCTGGGGGAGTCCGGTGCGTGGCCCCGGGAATTCCCTTCGCTCCGTTTTGGGAAAGTATTGTGTGTATTTGTACTGCTGTGTTTTCCGTTGTGTATCCGTGGTTAAATATTATAAAATATCTTGTACCAAGAACTCGTCTCTGATTGTCATTGCCCTACGCTATCGAAAATCCTCAGAACATATATAAGTATTACACTCCTATTATCTTATATCTATGTGTGTGCGTGCTGAGTAACAAAGTGTTGATTTCTCCTTTCTGTATATTTCTGTGGTTTTCAACACACTCCTGTTCCATCCCTTTCTAAGGGCAGGGTGAGAGGGGGGCAGAGGGAGAGGGAATAAGAGCAGGACTGGTCAGGAGCAGGGCCAGGGTAGAGACTCAGGCCTGTCCACTATTAGAAGTATCCCTGAGGTTAAGGATAGCATAGGGCATCGAAACTTGAGGGTCTGCTTTGCCATACTCATCGTGACACTCTGACATCATTACCTAAAGCCTTTTGTGGCCAGCAGAGGCAGCTGCCAGCTTTCTTGGTATTCGCGAAATCTAGTACCTTGCTAACATGTTTTTTTCAGTAATTTCTTTATTTTCCATTAGATGTAGTTATAGCTAGATGGATAATTAACTTCTCTGGAAATCCTTTCTAATTTCTGGCTACTAACTATTGTTGCTATGTCAAGCTTCAAGTTACAACCGTGTCACTGCCTTCAAATTCTGCTTTGTCAAGCCACAAGTTATACCTTTGTTTCTATTAAATGTGGTTCACACCTTTGTGTCTTAAGTAAGGCATAATAAATAATAATAATAATAATAATCTTTATTTCTATAGCGCCAACATATTCCGTAGCGCTTTACAATTCAGGAGGATCATATACAAACAAGTAACAGTTATAGAAATACAATATTTAGAGGGGAAAAAAAATACAACCCTGCTCGTGAGAGCTTACAATCTACAATGAGATGGGGGGAGAGGCAAGGTTCAAGTGCTTATTTACAATGACAATCCAACCATCTCACGGAAATGGGGCTGGATAATGGTTTCCTGGACCAGTGGGCCCGAGCCTTGAGATGCCTTTGGGTGCCATGGAGTTTGATGTGGAGCTATGTTGTGAGAGGTTGTAGAGGGACTATGTGAATCGAATCTGATTAGGGAGTGTGATAGGCCGCCCTAAAAAGATGCGTCTTTAGGGTGCGTCTGAAGGCATCTGATTATGTTAGTCTCTGCTATTGCTATGCTTCTCAACTCTTCTTTTCTTGTGAGTAATGGCATCTGTGCTGTAAGATACTTGTTTGCCCCTAAATCTATTGTTCATGAGCAAATCCTGATTGAGTACACATTTACTGTTCCTGTGTGTGACGGCACCTCAGCTGCAAAATGTGTTACCCTATTCATCTCTGCTGCTCCTATGCAATCCACACTTCTGGCTGATGCATCTGATGCTTTCAGCTTAGCTTACCATACTGCATACCGTGTAGTCCTGGTCCTCACAGATTCATATGGTGTCTGGGCAGTCTATAACCATTCATTATTGTCTTGTGTCTGTGCTGCTCACCCTTACCTACAGCGTATACTATCTTACTCATCAGGTGAGCCCATAACAAAAATCAGATCAACTTTATGTTGGAACACAAGTTTTTTAACCAATAGATTCATTCTAATTTATACCAAGTTATATACAAGTTTTAGTATATACTAGCTGTAGTACCCAGGAGTTGCCCGGGATAGTAACTGTCTATCTCCCAGTCTCTGTCTGTCTATGTCTGTCTGTGTCTGTCTGTGTCTGTCTGTCTCTTTGTGTCTGTCTCTCTGTCTGTCTCTGTGTGTCTGTCTCTTTCCCTGTCTGTCTTTTTTCCTGTCCGTTTCTTTCCCTGTCTGTCTCTTTCCCTGTCTGTCTGTCTCTCTGTGTCTGCCTGTCAGTCTCTTTCCCTGCGTGTGTCGTTCCAGGTCTGTCTCATTCCAGGTCTGTGTCATTCCAGGTCTGTCTCTTTCCCCATTTGTCTCGTTCCTTGTTTGTCTCTTTCCCTGTTTGTCTCGTTCCCCATCTCCCTCTATCCCTGTCTGGCTATTTCCCCATCTGGCTCTTTCCCCATCTGGCTCTTTCCCCGTCTGGCTCTTTCCTCATCTGGCTCCGTCTCTTTCCCCATCTCTTTTGCTCTGTCTGTTTCGCTGTTTTTGTCTCTTTCGCTGTTTTATCTCTTTTCCTGTCTGTGTCATTCCCCATCTGTCTCGTTCCCCGTCTGTCTCTTTCCCCGACTGTCTCCTTCTCCATCTGTCTCTTTCCCTGTGTCTCTCCGTCTCTTTCCCTGTCTCTTTCCCTTTCTCTGTCTCTTCCCTGTCTCTTTCCTTGCCTATGTCTCCTTCTGTCTCTGTCTCTTTCACTGTCTCTTTCCCTGTCCTTTTCTTTGTCTCTTTCCCTGTTTTTGTCTCTTTCGCTGTTTTTGTCTCTTTTCCTGTCTGTCTTTTTCCCTGTCTCTGTCTCTTTTCTTGTCTGTTTCCCTGTCTGTCTCTTTCCCAGTCTGTGTCTCTATCTGTCTCTTTCCCTCTCTGCCTGTCTCTTTCCCTGTCTGTGTCTCTGTCTGTCTCTTTCCCTGTCTGTCTGTGTCTGTCTGCCTCTGTCTATTTGACTTTCTTTTTCTCTCTCTTTCCCTGTCTGTCTATCTCTTTCTGTCTATCTCTGTCTGTCTGCCTCTGTCTCTTTGACTGTCTGTCTGTCTCTGTCTTTGTCTGTCTGTCTCTTTCCATGTCTGTCTCTATCCATCTCCCTACCGACATCACCTTACCTCACACATAAGCTTCTTATACTTATGAATCTCGTTCCTATAGCAACCAATCACAGCTCCTATTAATAGCCTTCAGCTCGCAGTTCCCTTGACTTTAATGGAGGTAGGTTTTTTGAAGAGTAACTGTAAAGCGCGGGATTCAATTTTGCTGTCAAATCATAGTCTATGATGTTCCCTGAGTCACATGAGGTGTATATGCAAAATTTTGTGATTGTAAATGTGACGGTGCGGATTCCTTTAGTGGACATACACATACATACATACACACATACACAAATACATACACTCAGCTTTATATATTAGATTTAGGGCGGCGTTACACGGTACGATATATCGTGCGATATGTCGTCGGGGTCACGGAATTCATGATGCACATCCGGCATCGTTAGAGATATCGTACCGTGAAACACCTCCAAACGACTGTTAACGAGCAAAAATACTCACCTTATCGTTGCACGTTGACACGTCGTTCATTTCCATAATGTCGTTTCTCCTTCTGCGCGCCGGTTGTTCGTCGTTACCATGGCAGCACACATCGCTACGTGTGACACCCCGGGAACGATGAACAACAACTTACCTGCATCCCGCCGGCAATGAGGAAGGAAGGAGGTGGGCAGGATGTTACGTCCCGCTCATCTTCGCCCCTCCGCTTCTATTGGGCGGCCGCTGTGTGACTTCGCTGTGACGCTGAACATCCCTCCCCCTTCAGGAAGAGGATGTTCGCCGCCTACAGCGGCGTCGTTACGGAGGTAGGTACGTGTGACGGGGGTTTAACGACTTTGTACGACACGGACAATGAATTGCCCGTGACGCACAAACGACGGGGGCGGGTGCGATCGCACATGCGATCGCACGATATATCGTCTTGTTTAACGCTGCCCTTATCTTCTTAGAGGGATGACTTTGGGAATGTCTGGTTTTATATCAGATATTAATTGATATAACTTTTAGAGGTCACATTTCTCTTTATACTTTTGCAATTGAATTACAGTAAAACACTTGACGCATCTATAAGGGATAAGCAGGTTATCCTGCAGATACATCCCCCGTACTATATCTCCCTAAATAAAGACGAGAACCACGACTTTATTGCAGGAATGGCCACAGTTTTATTTTACCGTATATATGTATACCAAAACTCGTGGCCCAACATGCCACTCAATTGTTCAACTTAACCTTATACATATATACCCGTATAACCAGAAACACCGATAGATCCGTCCGAGAGGCAAACCATCATTCCTAACCCCCCGGCCGTAACCTCCAAACCGGCCCAGAGGACCACCTCGGCCGTGATCACCCGGCCCAAGGTGAGGGGTAACAACGTTCCATCAATAATTACCCCTACCCAGAACCTGCGGGACCTCCGCCCACAAGTTCCCATCCACTCCGAAGCCACTCCCCTTGAGCGACTTCGTACCAAAGAACCGACTGTCGGTACTCCTAACCTCTCAGACGGACCTATCACCCCGCCACAGGCCGGCCAAGTGACACCCTTACTTGGCCCGAGCCCCCCACACCCCCAGTGCTTGCTCTAGGCCATCCCTCAAACCCAACATCCATAAATCCAGACCCACATCAGTCAGATGAACCCCATCTCTCCTCAGATACTGCTCCGTGGACTCCTCCAATTCTCTATGCCGCACCACCAACCCCCCATTTCTCGCCACAAACCTGCCAATAGCCCGGTTCAGCTTGCTCCGGGCCCTTTTAATACGGTCTACCGACCTCCCAAAACGCCACTGCGTCCGAGCTATAATGTCTGACCAAACGATAACTATGCCCGGGAACGCCCTCCACAAATGCAACAGGTCCAGCTTAATATCCCTTTTCAATTCCCTCGCCGACCTCACTCCCAAATCGTTCCCCCCCACATGCAAAATTAACACATCAGGGACCCGATCCATCCAGCTATAATAAGCCACCTCAGGGCGCACTCTACCCCAGGTCATGCCCCGAATTCCGAGCCACTTTACTCGAGCTTCCGACACCGACACTCCAAGCTGCCGACCGTCACGTCGCACATCCGCCCGTAACGCTCCCCAATACACATAGGAGTGCCCGAGGATCCACACAAGACATGGACCTAAAATACAAAGACCATGAATAAAAACAGCAACAGAACAAGAAATTGCCCCACAAAACCGGCATCAAACACCAACCTTGAATCCCCCACCCCTGACCATCACCTGACCAAGTGAGGCCTAATGTACAAACGGAACCTGGAAGACTCCCACCTCCCAATCCGCCGGATACAGTCCTCACTCAAACCCCACCTGGCGGCCTCCGTTGCCGCCCCAATCCGGAAAGAGTGAGACCCGTACTCACGTGGCTCCTCCCCCACCCTTGCTAGAGCCATCTTCAGCACCGCATTGAATTGATACCGCGACAAAGCCAATCCGTCCGCATGTCTAAGAAAAACACCAGGGTAACCGCCGCGCACTTTTAAAAACTCTGACACATGTAACACTGGGCACAACTGGTGCCCCGATAAAGCGAACAACACTACTAAGCGCCCCCGGCCCCTCTGATCCGTCTTAGAAAAGCGAAGCCGACATTCCACTCTATCCTCCCCCAGCATTACATCACCCAACAGCAAACCACCCATCGCTTGCTTAGTCGGGCTGACCAATTCGCCAATACGAAAGGCCCCAAAAAACGCCAGTACAAAAGCTACCGAAAACAACACCCGCTCATAAGGAGACGAACATAACTCCCCTAAACACCCCACTAAACGCACCAACAATGGCAATGACACCGGCCGCCTAGAGTCACGCGACTGAGCCCCTTTCCGAAAACCCTTCATTGCCTGTCGCACCAGAAAATCCTTAGTTGCGTCCCGAACCCCTTGCATCTGGAACAAAAAGGCCAACGCCGCCAACTTGCAACCAATCACCGAAACCGACCTGCCTTCCGAAAAATCCCCACTTATTAACATCAGTACCCCCAATACTCGACCCTTGTAACCCGACTCCATGAACTCCCTACTTTCCAACTCTGCCCATTCCTTCCACACCGCCTGATATCGGCACCAAGTAGCCTCAGACACCGATCTCCGAATTCCCTCAAATGCTATACCGATGCCAGGTCCCACAGCCAGTTCGGGCAAGGTTCTCCCTCCGCGTCCGCTTCCGGCACCAGCTTCCTGAACCTGCAAAACTGAAACCGTGATAGCGCATCAGCCACCTCGTTGTGAATCCCAGGCACATGCCGAGCCACCACGCAAATGTTTAACTCCAAGCAACGCAACACGAGATGCCTTAAATACCCCACAACCGGCGGGGATTTTGCCGACAGTGCGTTGATGGAATGCACCACCGCCATGTTGTCACAATGCATGCAAACCCTTCTTCCAGCAAAAACAGTGCCCCACAACTCCACCGCCACAATAATGGGAAACAATTCCAACAGCGCCAAATTCCTCACCAAACCTGCTTCCACCCAACGCTGCGGCCACTTTCCCACGCACCAGCGCGTTTGAAAAATTGCTCCGAAACCCGTCGCCCCAGCAGCATCAGTGTACAATTCCAGCTGGCTATTGGACACTGCCTCGCTCATCCAAAGGGTCCGACCGTTGTACCGGTCCAAGAACTCCTCCCACACCAACAAATCCCCTTTCATCATTTTTGTCACTCGGACAAAGTGATTTGGAGCTTTTACCCCCGCGGTTGCGCCCGCCAGTCTCCTATTAAATATCCGCCCCATCGGCATAATGCGACAAGCGAAATTCAATTTTCCGAGCACTGACTGCAACTCGCGCAACCGCACCTTCTTGGCCTGAGACAAAAACCGCACCGACGCCTTCAAATCCAACAGCTTCCCCTCAGGCAACCGGCATTCCATTGCCAGTGTATCAATTTCGATACCTAAGAAACATAAAACCGTCACCGGCCCTTCTGTTTTGTCTTTTGCCAACGGAATACCCAGGCTACGCGCGATCCGCTCTAACGTGAACAACAACAAGGAGCAAACCGAAGAGCCCGCCGGACCCACGCAAAAGAAGTCATCCAAATAGTGAATCACCGAATGGACTCCTGCCACCTCCTTGACTACCCATTCCACAAACGTACTGAATGCCTCAAAATAAGCACACGAAATGGAACAGCCCATCGGCAAGCAACGATCCACATAGTATTCACCATCCCACATACACCCCAAGAGATGAAAGCTCTCTGGATGCACCGGGAGTAAACGAAAAGCTGCTTCCACATCCACCTTTGCCATCAGGGCCCCCCGGCCCGCTACCCTTACCAGCTCCAAGGCCCTATCGAACGATACATAACATACCGCCGACAATTCCGGTGATATCCCATCATTCACCGACAATCCCGCCGGATAAGATAAATGATGAATGAGCCGAAATTTGTTCGGCTCCTTCTTAGGAACCACCCCAAGGGGGGAAATCCGTAAATTGGAGAATGGTAGGTCCTGGAATGGGCCCGCCATCCTTCCCAACTCCACCTCCTTCTGCAGCTTTTCCTTCACCACCGCCGGATGTTCGTTTGCGGACCTCAGGTTTCCCGGGCGAAACACCGGCGCCTCAGATTCAAACGGAATCCGAAAGCCCTCCGTAAAACCCCGTTCCAACAACTCCGCCGCCCGAACATCCGGGTATCTACTTAAATAGGGAAGCATCGCCTCGACCCTCACTGGCGTCCTCCCTTTTTCCAGACCCATCCCCCGCCTTTCCTTTCCCTTTCTTGAAGCACCTGGCCAGAGGGTGGGACCCTCCACATCCGGAACACTCGTGTTTGAACCAACAAGAGGCCCCGAACTTACACTGTCCCTCGTTATACTGCCAACAAGCTCCCTTTTTCTGTCCAGCCGAGGACCCGCCGCTCGCACCCGGGCTCCCGGCACCCCCTCGAAAGGGCTGAACCGGCGCCGTCATTAACCGCATCCACAAAGAAATATCCTTGTGGCCCCACTGGACTCCCGGCCGCAGAGCCTTCCGTTGCCGGAACTGCTCATCATATCTCAACCACCCTAAACCGCCGTATACTCTATACGCTTCCCCTATCGCATCCATATATCCAAATAGGGTGGAACAATGCTCCGGCTCCTTTTCCCCGATCACGCTGGCTAAGATCGCAAAGGCCTGTAGCCAGTTAGTAAACGTCCTCGGGATCAACCTATACCTCCGTTTTTCCTCATCCTCCTTCTCCTTTTTTGTATCACTGGGCTTTACCTTATCCAAATTAAACTTTTCCAAGGGAAGCAGGGAAAAAATTTCCACATACTCCCCTTTCCAAATCTTTTCCCTCACCTCCTTTTTCAAATGAACCCCTAACTGACCTTCAAAACACACATAAATTTCACTCCTCGCCCTATCATCCAAGCGCACAACCTCATCCTCCTTTTCTTTTTCCTTTTCCGCCTCCTTACTTGCGCCCCCGGAAGCCGCCCCACCTGCCTCCTGTCCCGTACCTGCCGCCGAGGTCGGGTCCCCCGCCGCAACCTCGCGCACCGGCGCCTCTGTCCGCACCACCTCCGTGGGGCCCACCCACGCCCCCACCGGAGCCCCAGGCCCAGTCCGACTAACCCGTTCCGCAGACAACCCCTGCAACACCCCCATAAGCTGCCCCCAAAACTCCGGACCCGGTAAACCAGACTGCCCGACCGCACTCGCCCCCAGCGCAACGCGTCCCACGACGGAACCCCCGCCCCCGCTCGCGCTACCCACAGCATGAAACATTTCTGTTGTCTGCTCACCAGGCTGCCGTTGCGCCGACCCCGGAACAGCCGTGCCACGATCTTCCTGCTGCCGCTCCGTCCGACCCGCCGCTGCTCCTTCTTCCTCGCTGGAGTCAGATGCGCTGCCGAAATCCTCAGGGGGGACCAGCGAGGGGACAGCCCGCACCTGGCGGCCGTCGACCCCCACGGTCACCGCACCCTGCTCGTCCGGGCGACTCCTGCTTGACCTCCTCCGTTTCTCCCGCCGTGGCGCCCTGCCGCCGTCTTTCCTCGCTGTAGTCGTGCCATCCTGCTGCGCCGCCACTTCTCCTGCCGTCCTCAGAGGGCTCTCTCCCTGCCGACTGCAGGAAGGCCGTGCCGAGCTTGCTCCTCGCCGGGACCCTCCCCCAGCACGCTCCTCGCCGGGGGGGACCGTGACTACCGATCTCCTCTGTGCCTGCGGGCCACCGTACCCCTCCTCCGATCTCCTGACCTCGCCGCGCACATCCGCTCCCGTCCTCCGTCCTGTAGCTCTCCCCTGCGGCCTGCAGGGAGTCTCCTCCGGCAATCCGGCACGCCGAGCGCCACCCCTAGCCGGCACATCACTGGGGGCTGCCGTCATCCATGCTCCGGTCCGATGCTGCGCAGGCCGCGGACCGGAAGTGGGCCTCGCCGAGGCTCCGCCCACCCCCGACCCACGGGATCTCCGACGCGGATTCCTCCCGGTGGCCGGCTGCTCCCCTAGGTGAGTGGAAGGGCTCCGCCACTGCTCCGGAGGGTCCCCGCAGGGGCTCCTTGATCGTATTCTCCCCCTCCAGCTGGGGGAGTAGCGCTCCGGCGGTCGCGCCCGCCGAGCACGTAGCATCGGCCCGGGCGCTGGAACAGCAGGCGGCGCCGCTCCAGCCCCACAGACCGCTGCCAGCTGCTGCCTCAGGGCATCCACTCCTAATACCTCGGAGGCCCCCCGCACCATCTCCAGCAGTTCAGCAAGGGCAGCCATGGCAGGAGGCAGCAGTACGTCCTGGGACACAGAGATCAAGCGACGAAAGGGGAGGTGATCAGTACACCCCCCTCTCTTATACCTCTCACAACACCCCACCCCATCCTTGCTCCCCCCCAATCCCCTTACAGCTCCCTTCTACCAATCCTGTACTCCCACATATCCCCCATCCCATGCAAACCCATTAACCCTTTCCTAACCTTGCACCCTCCCGATCGTCATGGGGTCCATTCACCCATATGGGGCTCACTGCCCTTCTTTTCATTTAGCAAGTTACTCCAAAAAACAACACTAAAGAGATTCACTTTTGGGAGATACTATTTTGAAGGTGGTAAACCATTACTTAAATCCCTTCCTGACCTTATTTGTGCCTGTAGATTTAAGGCCGCATCAGTCCCTTTAATGTGGGCTCGCTCAATCTGGTCAGCTGACATGTGCAGCTATCAGGCGCGGGTAGATCGGATATCCACCCGCACCTGTTAACCAGCAAATTCCTGCTGTCAGTTTCTGACAGCTGTATTTATTGCGCTCTGGCAGGTATTGCATAATTCTCACAACAAAAGTGATCAGACATTAAGAGCTTCAAGTCCACTAAGGGAGGTAGTAAAATCAATAAAAAGTAAATAAAAAAGTTTTTAAAAATCTGAAAAAATAAAAAAACACAAAATTTCAATTACCTCCCCCTTCTGCTCCATTGAAAATAATAATAATAGTAATACACATTTGATATTGCTGAGTTCAGAAATGCTGGATCTATGAAAATATAAAATAATTTAATCTAATTGGTAAAGGGCATAGCGAGAAAAAATCAAAACTCCAGAATTACGTTTTTTGGTTGCCACAATATTGCAATGAAATTCAAAAGTAGGCGATAAAAACATTGTATCTACCCAAAGATGGTATAATTAAAAATATAAGCTCAAGATGCAAAAAGTAAGCTGTCATTGAGCAACAGATCCCAAAAAATGAGAATGCTTCGCGTTTTGGAAAATGGCAACAAAAGCGCTATTGTCTTTTTTTTTTTTTTTTTGCCAAAGTTCTGACTTTTTTCACCACTTAAATAAAAGTAAAACTATATATGTTTGATATCTACAAAATGGTACTGACCTGGGGAATCATGCTACCAGGTCATTTTTACAATGTAGTATACATCGCAAATAAAAATGAAAAAAAGAATTGTGGAATATCCCATTTTTTGCAATTTCACCACACTTGGAATTTTTTTCCCAGTTTCTAGTACAATATGGGGCAGAATAAATGGTGTCATTCAAAAGTACAGCTTGTCCCAGAAAAAAAAAAGCCCTTATATGGTTATATTGATGGAAATATAGAAATGTTATAACTCTTGGAAGAAGGGGAAGAAAAAATGAAAAATGAAAAATCGCCCAGTTGGTGATGGTTAAGGGTATTATAAACTTGCGGATTTAAAAAGTTTTATCCTTTTAATGATTTGTCTTGTTTCTTTTTGGCTCATTTATGTTCTTCAAGGACCATTTAAAAGGATCAGATATAATTGAACAAGGGTCAGAAAATCAATTAATCAAAAAGGCTATTGTCATGACCCGGCTGTCAGTGTTTCCTGGAGCGTGGCCTGGGGGAGACACCCCCTCCGTGCCTCGTTCCCGGGATCATGATGCCTTATGTTCAGGGCACTTCTGTTCATGCGGTGCCAGTTATAATTCTGCTCTGCAGTGTGCCGCTGGTCCCTGTAAGTTCTAATCCTGCCTCCCGTTCTGACTTAATTCATCCTCCGTTTCATGTCCTGACTGTTTCTGCTCCCCCGCCTCCTGTCCTGACTGTGTACATTCTCCCTGCCTCCCGTCCTGACTTTCCACCCCCTCTGCTTTCTCTCCTCTCCTGACCACCTCTGTTCCTCTCTGACTCCCATCCTCCCTCCTCTGTTGTTTCATCCTCCTGTACTCCCTGCCATTACCTGCTCTCCCAGCTCCCGACTTTGGCTTGTCAATAAACTCTGTATTTCTGCGCTCCCCCAGTCTTTGATGTTGTGTCTCGGCTTCCTGACTCGGCTGCCCCTAGAGTCTGTCTCCGTCTGACCACTGGTACCTTGTCGACCTCCTGGTTCTGACTCCGGCCCGTACGACCATCCACTTCTTCCACTGGGGAGATTTGTGCCGTCTAATGGAGGACTGCTGTTAGCACTCTCCTGGTGCTTCGGCTCCCCCTGCTTGTTTGTTAAGTCTAGTGCCATCTAGTGGGGAGTCCCTACCTAGCATTCTCCTGGTGTTCCAGCTCCCCCTGCTGTTTCATTACAGTACAGCAATGATACAAAAAAATGCTCCAAAATATTAGTTTTGTGCTATGCTGTGCTACAATATTTGCCTTGATACAATATAAAGCTAATGGGTAGCCAAGCTAGGCAAATTGCATATGTGGGAAAATAACTTCATTAACGTGAAATGAAGTTCTTTGGAGCTTGTTACATCTGTATGGAGTGACAATATAACATCACCATGCATTGTTCTATCTCAAATTAGGCAGGAAGTGCCATTTTATTTTTTGCCTAAGGCAGCGAAAACAGTCCTCACCATGAAAGCTGTCACTAATATGAAGCGAGAAACAACTGACATCTGTTCCTTCCTTATTTGTCTTCCTCTCTGATCTGTTTATATTTAAAATGTCCTACCCAGGTGATTTGGCTTTATAACTTAGCTCATTTACTTGACTTTCACAGGCTCATTCTGAAAGTTTCATTATTCCAGCTGGATTATATTAAAAGTTCAAAAACACACACATTCAGCCACTGTGTTCCCCAGCAGCTTTGACAGTCTCTCTAGGAAAATCAAAGTCACAGTTGACATTTTTCAAGAATTCATCATAATTAGAACAGACGGAATTCTGTTTCTTCTATAATAATGTCAGCTAAGCACAATTTTTCTCAGTGAGAAGAAGGATCTTGTGGTATTTTTGCATAACGTGAGGCATAAGAGCAATCAAACTTCTAATGAATCTTTTTTTGTTTTTATTTAATAGAAACATTGTGGCCCCAATTCATCAAAGTCTTTACATCAGAAAACTGGCATCAAAAGGTATAAAAAGTCACAAAATTTCCCCCTGTGAGGCTGCGCAAACATTTTGCTCCATTTTTTTCACATTTTTGCCCAACTCAGACAAAGTGGGCCTAGATGGGGGGCATAGGGGTGGGACAGGGTCGATTTGGGCATGACAACCCCCACCTTATTAAATTCATGATTGGAGTAATATTTGTGGCATGGCTTACAAGGAGATGCACGCCATTTTGCACATCACCTGATTCATTTAAGAGGTGTGCGCCCCATAATGAATCAGGTATCTTACACTCAACCCTACCCCATCATCAAGACCGGTGTGAAAAATGCTCGTATTGATTTAATCATGGTTGCAGTCTTTCATTTTTTTGCCACAATTTCAGAGTAATTATTTCAGAAACAATTTGTGAATTATCCTTCACGAGGGTCAGTGAACTCAGCTTTATCCATTCATCTTGAATATAATTTAAAATAAATGCATAAATAAGTGTGAGCTGCTTAGTCACTTCACCTGGACCCAATTCAAAGCCCTCTCTCCTATATCTGTACATACATTACATTATGCTAGCTTACAATGGCAATCAGATGCACTCCTGTGACATCACTTGAGTGGATTATTTAAATGCTACCTGGGAATTCCAGGAGTTTGCATCTATGCTAATAGCTTATGTGCGCACACAGCGTTTTTTTGACTCTGCATTTTTGTGCGTTTTTGGCAGCTAAAAACGCATACAAAAGCACCCGCAGCAAAAATGAGCAAAAACGATTTTTTTTTTAAGCTCAAAAACGCAGCTTAAAAAAAAGTTGTGTGCGAACACCAAAATGAAAACTCATAGACTTTGCTGGGGAAGCAAATTCATGCAGTCATGCAGTCATGCAGTTTTGAGCCCAAAAAAGCACAAAAACACACCTGCAAAAACGCGCAAAAATGCAGCGAAAAACGCACTGTGTGCACATAGCCTTTTAGGGTAAGTTCACACAGTGCATTTTTCGCGGCGTTTTTGCGCTTTTTTCGGGTGCGTTTTTGGCCTCAAAACTGCATGACTTTGCTTCCCCAGCAAAGTCTATGAGTTTTCATTTTTGCTGTCCGCACACAACTTTTTGTTTAAGCTGCGTTTTTGAGCTTAAAAAAAAAATGGACATGTCAATTCTTTCCTGCGTTTTTCTGCGTTTTCCCCTCATGCAATGCATTAGAAAAACGCAGAAAAACGTAGAGATCAAAAACGCAGCAAAACACAGCCCAAAACGCACCAAATCGAGGCAAAAACGCATGCATTTTTTGCTGCGTTTGTTTGCCGCGGGTGCGTTTATGTGCGTTTTTAGCGGCCAAAAACGCAGCGTGTGCACATAGCCCTTACAGTGCACTTCTACTACTCTGCAGACTTTGCATTATGACTCTTTGACAAACGTAGCTCCACCAGTCAACTCTTCTATATCACTTTATTACCCTTGTTTGGAATTCTGCCACAAACTTAAGGCTAAGTTCACACACTGCGTTTTTTTGACGCTGCGTTTTTGTGCGTTTTTTTGCGGCAAAAAACGCACAAAAACGCACCCGTGGCAAAAAAAACGCGGCAAAAATGCACGCGATTTGGTGCGTTTTTTGCTGTGTTTTGCTGCGTCTTTATGCGTTTTTTATCAGTGAACAAAAAAAAAGGTCTGATGTCATTTCCTTCTTCAATATGTTCTTCATTCTCCACTAGTGTATGCAGGAGAGCAGACAGCTGCAGAACTACATGGCTCAGCATACTCCATCCAATAGTGTATGCAGGAGAGCAGACAGCAGCTGCAGAACTACAAGGCTCAGCATCCTCCATCCAGGACTGTATGCAGGAGTTTTTTGCCCCCCAAAAAAATGACGTGGGCTTCGCCATATTGTTGTATGCTAGCCATGTACAGCAGGCAGGTACGGGCTGCCCCCAACACCCAGCTATCTATTTGTACCCGGCTGGGAACCAAAAATATAGGGAAGCACTTTTTTTTTTTATTTCATGAATTTCATGAATTAAAAAAAATGACGTGACCTTCGCCCAATTTTTGAGTCCAGCCAGGTACAACTAGGCAGCTGGGGATTGGAATCCACAGTGCCAGGTGCCCATGCTTTCTGGGCACCCCCGCTGCGAATTGCAGTCACAGCCACCCCAGAAAATGGCACTTTCATAGAAGCGCCATCTTCTGGCGCTGTATCCAACTCTTTCAGCTGCCCTGGTGACGGGTGGCTTGCTGGGTAATAATGGGGTTAGGGATAGCTGTATATTATCAGCTGGCCCTAAGCCCAAAATTCATGGTGTCACGCCAATATTAGGCATGGCCACCATGAATTTCTAGTAAAGATAAAAAAAACACAACACACAGAAAAATATTTTTATTAGAAATAAAACACAACACAATTAGTGACTCCATCTTTATTGAAATAAAGAACCCCCCTCCGCAGTAATCCTGGATCAAGGGTCCCACGCCGTCCAATCCGGATCCAATATCATCTGATCGGTTTGCTGGAAGGCAAAGCGATCAGATGATGTCAGGTTAAAGGCCTGAATCACATCACACATCAGCTGATTGTATAAAAGCCATTTATACAATCAGATGATGTATCAGTGCAAAAAAAAAAAAAATACTCATGTGCTGATTACCGGCAGCTCCTGGAGCGGAGTCTGATCCCGTCCGATCGCTGCAGGAGCGGCCGGTAATCAGGGATGAAGTCTCCTGACGGCATCCGCTGACAGGATAAGCCGGCCGAGCGCCGGCGTCACCGCGAGACTTACGATCAGCTGACGCGTCAGGTGACTGCATTAGGTGATCCATCGCCAGGTCCTGCAGATATCGGAGGTTTCCCGGCTGTCTGCACACAGCCGGAGCGGTACCTGGAGAGGAGCTGGGAGCGGACATGGCACCGGGAGTCTGCTTACAGGTGAGTATGACATTTTTTTTTTTCTACTGTTCACTTTTGTTTTCGCAGCTGCCTCCACCTCCCGCCCAGACATGGCACCGCACGGGAGCGGACATGCGCAGGACTGGAGGTGGACGCAGCGGTGATGGTACCGGGAGGATTCATGCTTCTGTATTTACTGACAGAAGGAATCCTCTTCCTGTACATGTCACTTTACTGCCCATCCCTTGCGTTTATAGCTGCGCTTTTAGTCATAGAAACGCACTAAAACGCAGCTATATTTGCAATTTGCATTTCTCATTGCGTCTTTCAACATCCCATTGCACTCAATGGATGAAAAACGCCGTGAAAAATGCGGGAATAATTGACATGCTGCGTTTTTGAGGTCACCACAAAAACGCAGCTGAAAAAAAAATGCTGTGTGCAGACAGCAAAAATGAAAACTCATAGACTTTGCTGGGGGAAGCAAAGTCATGCAGTTTTCTGGGCAAAAACGCACCCGAAAAACGAGCAAAAACGCCGCGAAAAACGCACTGTGTGAACTTACCCTAAATCCGTTCTACCTGAGTCCACCCTATAACCTTTTGGATTACAAATCTACTATGTCCATTGCCAGTGTTGTAACTCGAGTTTGATGGGCCCCAGTGCAAAGTTTGGACCTGCCCCCCCCACATACACCGACACTTGGGGTACAGGATGACACTGACACTTGGGGTACGGGATAATGATGCTGACACTTGGCTCTTACGCACATCACCCAGGTTTCCCATGATCTGAAATCCCTCTATCAGCACCCAGCTTTCCTATGTTCTGATATCCATCTTGTCCTTGGCACCCAGCTTCCCCATGCTCTGCTATACATCTTTCTGTGACACCCCACGGAGCTCAAGATAGGAGCTTCAGTCCATACCTTGTATACCCGTCACCGGGCCAGTGGTTTGTAGAAGTCGTGGCCTGACCCGATTCCGTGGCCCCGTGGTGTACAGTAAAGGGAGGCTAGCAAAGATTGTTCCTGGAGAAGAAGTCACCGGTTACAGTGGTGACTGGGGTCCCGGCCTCCTCCACTGCGGAGCCTTCCTCCGACCTTTCCTCCTCCAGGAGTGGAACAGATGATATCGACTACGCCACCTTGCGGTGTGCGGCCAGGGATAAGGCAGCCGCTGCAGGGTACCTCGTCGGGGGAGATGTTGGGGTGCAGCCAGGATGATATCACCCCCCACAGGCGGAGCGGCCCCCAAGAGGGAGAACAGGGAACTGGGAATCACAGGATCACAAGGCGGCAACAAATGGAGTCAGAGTCACTGGGTTGCAGGTTTCAGATTTTGTTTACTCTCAGTTCTTTCTTTACTGCAATGACTCCGGTCGTTCCCAGGCAGGACAGAGGTCAAAATCTGGTAGAGCAGTCTGTGGGCTTTCTCCTTCATGTGTGCTCGTGTGGTGGTCCCCTCCTGGTCTCTGGAGCTCTTGGACCCACCACTCTGCCACTCTAAGCTGCGCTGCTTCCAAGGGGGCAACGACATCTTCCCCTCTGTAACCCTCTTCTACTCCATGCCACACGACTACCAGTCCCAGGCTCTCAACTCCTTCCTGCCTAGCCACCTTTCCCATTCCAAGTCTCTATGGGCTAATGGACCTGGAGCCTCTTAACTGGCATCTCTCTCAGCTTAGGGCTCCTCAGCCATCCACTCGCCCGATCCCAGGTAAGGAAAGGGTGTATAACAAGTTTGGACCTGGTGGTTCCTCTGCTCTGCCTCCCTGAGATGGAGCTCCCTAGGGAGCTGCAAAAGTGTGCCTTCACTCTCTCTCTGGTCCTCCAGCGTTCTGAAGTAAACTGAAACCAAACTTTTGTAACTTCCTTCTGCACGTGCCCCCACCTAAGGCTATGTGCACACGTTGCTTTTTTTTCAGCGCGGAAAAAAACGCACCCTCTGGCAGAGGGGAGAATTGTAAACAATGCTTTTTGAGAAAAAGGCATCGAAAACGCATGCATTTTTCATGCGTTTTTCATGCGTTTTTCATGCGGTTTTCATGCGTTTTTTTAGGTGCGTTTTTTAAGACTTGTCAGTGTTAATAAAGTTGGTTGAACACAGACCTTTGGAAAAAAAAACCTGTGATGTCATTTCCTTCTCCACATTCTGTTTGGATAAATGGGAGGGCTTGGAATGGAAGGAGCACCATTTGAATTTTGGAAAAGTTGAAATAAACTTCGCGCACCATGTCACATTAGCAGAGCCCCTTGGGTACCTATACGTCAGAAAACCCCCACAAGTGACCCCATTTTGGAATCTGCACCCCTCAAGGATTTTATTCAGGAGTATATTAAGCATTTTGAATCCACAGCTACATCACCCAAAATGTTGCTATAGCAACAATATTCTCACTTTTAGGCCCGTTTCACACGTCAGTGAAAAACACTGACGTTTTTCACTGGCGTGTAAAACACGCACATATCCCTCCGTGTGCCGTGAATCACGGCACACATGGGTTGTCTAAGTGCAATCCGGGCTCCGTTCTCCGTGGCCCGTGATTGCACTCAGTAATCATCTCACCTGTGCCCGCTCCCGCTCTCCATGGTGCTGATCGCTCCTGAGGTGCAGCATCCGGCTGGTGCTGACCACCGCAGCAGCTGCTTCCGGGTCGGCTGTGTCGCACATCATGAATATGCGCGACAATAATGAGCCGGCTCAGAAGCAGCAGGGAGAACGGGCTGCAGAGGACATCGCTGGACGCCGGGTGAGTTAAAATGATTTTTATTTTAAAAGCACGTTTTTTTCTGGCACGTGTTTCACGGACCACACCACTGCGTGGTCCGTGGAACACCAGTGATGCCAGAAAAAAATGGACATGTCTCCGTGCAGCAATCATGCACACGCGGGTACGCCGCACGGAGACACGTGCAGTGAAAAATCACTGACGTGTGCGCAGACCCATTCATTATAATGGGTCTGCGTATGTCAGTGATTCTGGTACGTTTAAAAAAAAGCACAAACGTACCAGAATCACTGACGTGTGAAAGAGGCCTAAGGCTATGTGGCCATGATCCAGCGACACGGCGTCTAGTACACAGTGTCAGCCTTCCTGCAGCTGCCCATGCCCACGATTTGGGTTCAGGCTGCTGTGGAGCTCTATGCTACTTGCAGAGAACACTCTCGTCTCCACAGCATAAATTGACATGCTGAGGCTCGGGAAGCCACGCCACCGGTCAGTTTATGCTGCAGAGAAAAGAAGCACAGTGGGCATGGGATCTCCAAAAATCCTTCCACTGTGCTTCTACTGCACAACGCAGCGTTATGGACGCAGGGAAAACACGCAGCGCCCATAACGCTGCAAACCCTGATTGTGGGCACACAGCCTAAAAAGCGTCAATGGATGAATGGATGTCAAATATATATAACGTCCCACCCCCGCCTGCATATTCTAAGCTGGCACCTTTAGTACCTTTCATGTGGCACTAAAGGGTGCCTAGCTTAGTATTTATCCAATAAAAAAAAAAAAACAATGAAAAAAATGACGTGGGGTCCCCCCTATTTTTGATAGCCAGTCAGGGTAAAGCAGACAGCTGTAGCCTGCAAACCACAGCTGGCAGCTTCATCTTGGCTGGTGATCAATTTGGAGGGCTCCCCAGGCTTTTTTTTTTTATTTATAAATAAAGAATTAAAAAAAAAAATAACGTGGGGTCCCCCCAAATTAGATCACCAGCCAAGGTGAAGCTGACAGCTGGGGTCTGGTATTCTCAGGGTGGGAAGAGCCATGGTTATTGGACTCTTCCCAGCCTAAAAATAGCAGGCCGCAGCCGCCCCAGAAGTGGCGCATCCATTAGATGCGCCAATCCTGGTGCTTCGCCCCAACTCATCCCGCGCCCTGGTGCGTTGGCAAACGGGGTAATAAATGGGGTTGATACCAGATGTGTAATGTCACCTGGCATCAAGCCCAGCAATTAGTGATGTCACGGAGTCTATTAGATACCCGACATAACTAATTGACAGTTAACAAAAGCAAAAAAAATGACAAAAAATTTTTTATTAGAAAAAACACTCCCCAAATCATTCCCTTGTTCTCCAATTTAATCAAAAAATTTGAAAAAAATGGGTCCGCAGAAATCCATTTGGACGTCCCACGTCGCCTCTGGACCTTCTAGAATATGGGGGCACGTTCAGGGAACGTATCCCCCATTTTCTAGGAGGGCAGACCCTCCATTTGAGGAGAGTGGGTGCCAAAAATCTGCACCCACTCTCCCCGGGTCACAGCTGCAGAGTGCGAGCAGCCAGCACGGCTCTCTGAACACAGTGCTGGCTGTCAGCTGCTCTGCTCATGTGACCGGCCAGCGTGCACTGTGAAGGAGGAGGGGGCCGCGGGGGATCAGCGCTGCGACCGGACAGGTAAGGGGGAATACCGGGGGAATAGGGGGTGACTGGGCAGGGCCTGGGGGGCATTTTTCTGTCGCATGTGTTATTGCACATGCGACAGAAATCATAGGAGCAGGGCGGCCGGTGCGCTACTGTGCGCGCGGCCATGTTGGATTTTCGGGAGGGGGGTCGGGGTCGGGGCGTGCACTTTGGAGACACCGAGGGCTTTCCTGGACTTTTCCAGGAAGTGAGGTCAACAGGAAACCTCTTGACCTCACTTACAGGTAAATGCCTGCGTTCTGTATGCCGACAAAGGCCGCGGACCGCAACAAAAAAGCAGCTCACTGCGGTGTAGCTGCGTTCTGACCCCACATCATTGATTCAATGGGGGAGAGAACGCAGCTACAACGCACAAAAGAAGTGACATGCTGCTTTTCTTTCCGCACCGATTTTTGGCATCCAAAACGCTGCGTTTAGAAACGCAGCGTGTGCACTGATTTTTCGGCTTTCTCATACACTTTGCTGGGAAAGCTGAAAGCATGCAATTTGCCACTGAAACGCTGCGGTTCTAAACGCAGCGTTTCCGCGGTAAAAAACGCAACGTGTGCACACAGCCTAAGGAATGTTCCCTCTGCCTGTGTGTGTGAGGCTGAGTGAAGCAGGAAACAGACTTAGCCTCTTCCTGCCAGGGTAGACGGACATTATGTAATACATAAAAATACATACAATACAATACCCTGTAGCATCCAGTCTCAAGGGCGCTACATTTCCCTCAGCACCCAGCTTTCCTATATCAGAGCATGGGAAAGCTGGCTGCTGAGAGATGTATAGCAGAGCATGGAAAGCTGGGTGCTTAGGGAAAGAGACTTTTTTCCTCAGCACAAAACGTTCCCATCCCATGCTTGTATCTTTGTCCCCCATCGTATATAGTTCTCCAAATACTATAATGGCTCCCACATAGCCTTCCATATAGTATAAAGGGTCCCACATAACCCTTCTTATATTTGAATGCATCTCCATAGTCCTCCATGTATTATAATGCATTTCCCATAGTTCTAAATGTATTATAATTCACCCCATAGTACTCCATATATTATACTACACCACATAGTCCTCCATATATTATAATGCACCACCATATTCCTCCATGTATAAAGTAGCTCTCATAACCCTCCAATTATTATAATGAATATCCCATAGTTCTCCATGTATTATAATTCACCCCATAGTTCTCGATATATTTTAATTCATCCCATAGTTTTCCATATATTATACTGCACCACATAGTCCTCCTTGTTTTATAATGCAACCCCATAGTCCTATATGTATTATAATGCAGCCCCATAAACCTTCCTATTGTATTATGCAGCCCCATACTCCTCCAATACACCCCTATATTCCATGTATAAGGTGTCCTTCATTTTGTATTATGCAGCCCCATATTCCTCCATGTATAATGCACCCCTATAGTCCATGTATAAGGTGTCCTTCATGTTTATTATGCAGCCCCCTAGGCCTCCATATATAATGCAGCCCCCTAGGCCTCAATATATAATGCAGGCCCCAGGCCTCCAAGTACAATGCAGACCCCTAGACCTCCATGTATAATGCAATGCCCTCAGACCTCCATGTATAATGCAGCACCCCAGGCCTCCAGATATCATGCAGCCCCCTGGGTCTCCATGTATATTGCAGCACCTCCAGCCCTGCATGTGTGGCGCCCTGGACTAGCCAGGTCGTCACAGGTACTGCAACACACACAGAGACAGGTACATCAGCCAGACACAAAATCCTTGTTGCCTCCCTCCAGGGGCTGATGTCCACACCAGGTGGGGTTGAGCCAGGCGGTTGGCTCCGCCCACTAATGAGTTCACAGTCCTGGAGGCGGGAAAAGGCAGTTAGTTGAGTTGAGAGCAGATCAGTTAGGGAAGTGAAGAGTGGAGGAGCTAAACTGACCGTGCCCGGGTGTGTGGCCCGGGCACCAAGAACAAGGTTGGCAGACGGTGGTGGCCATCTGCAGGAGACGCGAATCAACGCGGAACCGTAGGACCGGGGTCGGGCGGTGGCCCACCGGTACCGAACCGGGGAGCGAAGTGAAGCCAGCACACACAGGCAGGGCCTGCGGACCCCGACCAGGCTTGGAGTCGCCGTTAAAGGTCAAATCCGTCAGTGACCGGAACCCCAGGGGTTTCCTAGCAGTCAAGTCCCGATAGAAGGCAACCGTCCGACCAGCAGAAGGAAGTACAGCTACTGCCAAAGCTAGAATTCCAAGGTCCAGAGCCTGCGGGCAAAAAGGGGCTCCTCTGGCACATATATACGCTGAGGAGCAGGCTACCGGTGGGAAGCTATCGGAGCTGAATGTACACACAGGTGCAGGGAAAGGCAGCCACCACCAACCGTCCGGGAGAAGCCACAGCAGCCGGCTGCGGGACCCGTCCATCCAGCCGTTTGGTTTACCAGAGACTTTGCATATATTTGTGGCTGAGTGAGTACAACCGTGCCCCCGGCACTGCGCTGCGCTGTCCCCGCAACCCTGCACCTCACCAACCCTGCCTCCCCATCCCTCACCGGGCCCCGGGACAACCAACCCCTACCCACGGAGGTAGAAAATAACATCCCAGCTGCTCCCTACCATCGCTCCCGGGATCCCCGTCACCAGCAGCGGTGGTGCCCAACCTCACCACAACCCGTGGGTGGCGTCACGGACTACATCCCCAAACCAAACCACCCCTTTCACTCACGGGCGAGGAGCGCCGCTCGAGTCCCCGGATATGGCCCACCGATCGAGCAGCAGCAGCACTGGACCCGAGCATTAGCGAGCGCAGCGCCCCACCGCCCGCGACAACTTGGCGTCCCCGAACAGGATCTTACCGCTCTGACGGCTGGTAGAGGTGCGTCTTGTGTTTCCCCGCCGGCAGTGTCCGGCCGAAAAATTTCAGAATTCACCATCTTGGGCGCGAAGGTTTTCCCGCTCGAGCGTCTTCTCGAGCAGTGGAGGCGCGAAAGCCGAAGCCCCGCCCCTGAAGAGGAGGTGCCGAGAAAAGACCAAGGGGGGGGCGGTAACAAGATGTCTGCGCCCGACAGAGCCACTGGAGGGGTGGCGGTCACAGCCGCAGCGGCACCCGTGGATGGAAATGGGCCAGCCCGTGCTCCGGTCGCACGAGCAGGGGAGGCCGTGGCCCCCGCCGTTGCTCAGGTGATGCCATTCTCTTTGCCCTATGTGCCCGGAGCTACCTGGCTGCCACAGTACGACGGGAAACCTGATGCTTTACAGGTCTTCCGGAAGAAGCTTAACCCGGTCCTTGAGCTGTATCCTCTGACGGATTGACAACATGCAGCGGTAGTGCTAGGGCAGCTAACCGGCCTGGTTGAGCAGGAGACGGAGACCTGGACCAAGGGGGACTGGTCCTCAGTGGCCACCATCTTTGAAAAACTTCAGATTGCCTTCGAGACCCGCACTGAAGCAGAGCTGCGGATGCAGTTTTATCAATGCCGACAGCGGCCTGCGGATAGTTTCAGAGACTATGCCTTGTGCCTGCAAACCTCCCTCCGTGCACTGAAGCGGGTGGATACCATTAATGATGCGGACAGCAACAAAATGTTAGTCAAGCAATTCGTACAGGGACTGGGATCCCCGGAGGACCGCAAGCAGCTCCGGCTGTGGGCCCTAGAACATCCTAACGTGGACTTTGCCATGCTGAAAGAACGGGCCATCAAAGCTCTGTAGCCCCCAGCCTCAGACGTCCCTGAAGCGGCCCCATGGCCAGCTGAGACGGCTCCCATCTTGGTAGCCCCTCCTCCCCCAGCTCCCTCGGCCCCTGCAGCCCCTGGCGGGATGATGGAGGAGCTGGCTGCTCAGGTCCGTCGCATGGATGGAGACCTCGCCAAGATCCTTGCTGCACTCCAGCCTCCGACGAGATCCAAGCCCCCGGGGAGGATGCAGCTCGCCGACAGCCCAGAGGACGTCCCCTGGATGCAACGGAGAAGGGCCAATGACTCACGGTATGGACCTCCAATTTGTTAAAGGTGTAGCAAGCCCGGCCACTACTCCCGACGGTGTCCGTTAAACGAGCAAACCCTGGGGCCAAGGGCCAATCCTCAGGAGTAGAACCCAGTGGCCCCCCCGACTGGCGGGACCGGTACATCGGAGCCCGGCCCATCATCCCTCTGGCAGTAGACGGCATCCCGCTGATGGCACTCCTGGACACTGGATCCCAGGTAACCACGATACCATACACACTGTATCAGCGGTATTGGGGGAATGATGAACTCGCCCCTCCAGGTTGCAGCTGATGGACTCCCCTTGACCCAAGTGGGATACAAACAAGTGGCCATGACCGTAGGATGGGCTGAACTGCAGCACCAGGGAATGATTGTGATAATGAATGAACCCAGCGACCATAACCTGAAGGTAGTGCTAGGGACTAATGTGATGGAGCACTGCATGAGTGAGGTGCTGACCCTACTGCAGCAGCTGGCCGCCACCGCAGCAGGAGGCCGACATAAGGCTGTGCAGCGTCAGATCCGGGCCTTGATGTATCGGCAGCAAGTGAACTCAACAGGAGGGGAGATTGGGGGAGTGAGAGTGATGGATGCGGCCCCTTTGATTGTGCCTCCCAGGAGTGAAATGATGATTTGGTGCAGGGCAGCGGTAGGTCCCCAGGGGCGTGATTACCCAGCCATGGAAGAGCCCACGCCCTCCGAACACTGGCCCACAGTAATGGCCGCCCGAGGGGTGGTAGACGTCAAGAAAGGGAGAGTGCCCGTAAGGGTGTTAAATTGCGGGAAGAAGGAGGGCAGGCTTCCCCGGTACGCTACCCTTGCCAAGCTGCTTACTCTAGATCCCCACACCATCCAGGAGGCCGTTCCCCCGACCTCACCGCCTTCTGCCAGTCACATCACATCCCCTGAGCGCTTAGAAGAGTGGTGTCAAGAGTTACATGTAGGCACTGATGATACCCCCACACATCACAAAGAAGGGGTATACCGGGTGGTACTGGAGTACGAGCAGGTTTCCAGCAAACATTCACTAGATTTTGGGCGGATTAAAGGGGTCCAACACCACATCCCCACCGGCGAGCATCCCCCCATTAAAGAGAGATACAGACCTATCCCACCCGCACACTACCAATGCGCCAAAGACATGTTGAGGAACATGAAGGAGGTGGGGGTTATTCGGGATAGCTGCAGTCCCTGGGCCGCCCCGCTGGTGCTGGTAAAGAAAAAGGATGGCACCATGAGAATGTGTGTGGATTACCGGAAGATTAACCAGACAACGCATAAAGATGCCTATCCCCTGCCCCGTATTGAAGAGTCACTGGCCGCGCTGAGAACCGCTAACTACTTCTCTACCCTTGACCTCACCAGTGGGTACTGGCAGGTGGCCGTGGCACCTGAAGACCGTGAGAAGACTGCCTTCGCTACTGTCGCGGGCGGGGAGGGGACGCTGCGCTCACCACGCTCGGGTCCGGCGCTGCTGCTGCTTTGCCTGCTACTCGGTGGCTCGAGCGGTGGGCCGGATCCGGGGACTCGAGCGGCGCTCCTCGCCCATGAGTGAAAAGGGGGTGGTTTTGGGGATTTATTGTCCGTGACGCCGCCCACGGTTGTGGTGAGGTTGTGACACCACAGCTGCTCTGGACGGGGATCCCGGGAGCGATGATGGGGAGCAGCTTGGATGTTGTTCTTCCCCTCCGTGGGTAGGGGGATTGGTTGTCCCGGGGCCCGGTGAGGGAGGGATGGCAGGTGGGCTACGGGGCCTGGTGAGGTGCAGGGTCGCGGAGGCAGCGCGGTGCCGCACCGCACAGTGGTACTCACTCAGCCAATGACGAATGCAATGTCTCCGGTAAAACAAACGGCTGGATGGACGGGTCCCATAGACGGCTGCGGTGGTTCTTCTCCCGGTAGGTTGGTGGTGACTGCCTTTCCCTGCACCTGTGTTATGTTCTCGGTTCTGGTGGCTTCCCACCGGTAACCCGCTCCCCAGCTTGGATGGAGGCTGAGGGAGCCCCTTTTGCCCGCAGGCTCTGGCCCTGGGAACTGTAGCCTTGGCGGTGACTGTATTTCCCTTCACGGTTTGAGCTGTTGCCTTCAATCGGGTCTTGACTGCTGGGAAACCCCGGAGGTTCCCTTCGCTAACGGATCTGACCGGTTTTACGGCGAATCCTAGCCTGGTCGGGGTCCGTAAGCCCTGCCGAATGGTGCTGTCTTCTCTTCGCTCCCCGATCCAGTACCGGCGGGCCACCGCCCTTCTCCGGTCCTTACGGTTCACGTCAATCAGTCTCTCCTGCACACGGTTACCACCGTCTGCCAACCTTGCTGTATGTGCCCAGGCCACGCACCCGGACATGGTCAGTCTCCTCCACTAATACTCCACTCTCCAACTTCTCAAACTCTTCTCTCCAACTGCCTTCCTTTTCCCGCCTCCAGGACTGTGTACTCCTCGGTGGGTGGGGCCAACCGCCTGGCTCCACCCCCTTGTGTGGACATCAGCCCCTGGAGGGAGAACAAGGATTTTTGTTTGACCTAGATGTGCCTAGCCGGGGTGTGGGGTGTGTTGTTGCAGTACCTGTGATGTCCTGGCTTGTCCAGGGTGCCACACTACACCCATGGGACTCTGTGAGTTCAACAGCATGCCGTTCGGGCTGTGCAATGCCCCTGGAACCTTCCAACGGCTGATGGAATGCTGTCTGGGACATCTGAATTTTGAGACCGTCTTGCTGTACCTAGATGATGTAATTGTATACTCACAGACATATGAAGCCCACCTGGAGCACCTCGCTGAGGTGTTTGCGTCCCTTGCCAAGTACGGGATGAAACTGAAGCCTTCCAAGTGCCATCTATTGAAGCCCAGGGTGCAGTACCTCGGACATGTGGTGGGCGCGGAGGGCCCCTGATCCCGAAAAGATGACCGCCATTCAGGACTGGCCCCAGCCAACCACGGTGAGAGAAGTGAGACAGTTCCTGGGTCTGGTAGGCTACTACCGCCGCTTTATTAAAGGATACATGAAGATGGCTGCCCCTATGCAAGATCTCCTCGTGGGACAGACCAAAGGCGGTAGAGCTCCAGGTTCCCCGTTGGCGTGGGAAGAGAAACACGAAGAGTCCTTCCGCCGGTTGAAGACAGCCTTGACCGGGGAAGAGATCTTAACATACCCGGACTACAGCCTTCTGTTAATCCTCTATACTGATGCCAGTAATGTGGGCTTGGGAGCCGTGTTGTCCCAGGTCCAGGACGGAAGGGAGAAGGTGATCGCCTATGCTAGCCGGAAACTTCGACCTATGGAAAGGAACCCTGAGAACTACAGCTCTTTCAAGTTTGAGCTCTTAGCACTGGTGTGGGCCATCACCGAGCGATTCCGCCATTACCTAGCGGCAGCCAAGTTCACCGCTTATACGGACAATAACCCATTAACCCATCTGGATACAGCTAAGCTGGGTGCATTGGAGCAGCGGTGGGTGGCCAGGTTGGCTAACTATGACTTCACCATCAAGTACCGAGCCGGCCGTAAAAATGCTAATGCAGACGCACTCTCCCGGATGCCCACATTATCTCCGTGCTGCGATTTTTTTTCAGCTGGATGAGCAGCCTCCGATACACATCTGTCTGAATCAGGGGCTGGGGCAGGCAGGCCCCCTTCACCTCCGGGCCCAGTCACAATAGTGACCTCTGCGACCGTGGAAGTTACACCCCTGGTTATATTCCATGCAGATGTGAAGAGACATAATGGGAGTTTGGGAAAACTGAAGTTGGAAATGACTAATTAAGTGTTGGCAAATTTCGTGGCCTCACTATGTGTTCTCCCAAAAGCCATAAAAAAACCCAGTGCTTCCAAGACATATCCAAGAGATATCTTCCAGAAAGGGAACATGAAGGAGGCATAGTAGAGGTGTGGAAGAGCTGAGGCATGGATATTGGACAGAATTTTGGCACTGTTGGAAGTGCATTGCATATCCTTCTGGAAAGGTTTGCCTAGAAGTTGACAAGTATGCCATTTACTGTATATGTAACCTATATTACACATCCATATCATAGAAACACATTCTACAATAGGTGGATTCCTTCTACAATTGTGATCTCTCCGTTCATTTATAGATGCTATTTAATCTTGCTACTAGAAAAATAAAGAAAACAATGAAAAAATACATTTGAATTTCAAAAATCAAAATGAAAACGGTTCAATGGAACTAATAGCATTAAAGAAACAATAAAAAAAATTAGAGTCATAGCAACGGACTTTAACCCCTTCAGCCCCCAGCCTGTTTTCACCTTAAAGACCCGGCCATTTTTTGCAATTTTTACCTGTGTCACTTTGACAGGTTATAACTCTGGAACGCTTCAACGAATCCTGGCGATTCTGACATTGTTTTTTCATGTCATATTGTACTTCATGTCAGTGGTAAATTTAGGCCGAAATGTTTTGCGTTTATTTGTGAAAATTTTAGAAATTTGGCGAAAATTTTGAAAATTTTGCAATTTTCAAAATTTGAAATTTTATGCCCATAAATCTGAGAGATATGCCACACAACATAGTTACTAAGTAACATTTCCCACATGTCTGCTTTACACCAGCGTAATTTTTTGAAACAAATGTTTTTTCCGTTAGGAAGTTAGAAGGGTTCAAAGTTCATCAGCAATTTCTCATTTTTCCAACTAAATTTACAAAAATAATTTTTTTAGGTACCACATCACATTTGGAGTGATTTGAGAAACCTAGGCGACAGAAAATACCCAAAAGTGACCCCATTCTAAAATCTGCACCCCTCACTCTCTTCAAAACCACATCCAATAAGTTTATTAACCCTTTAGGAGCTTCACAGCAACCAAAGCAATGTAGAAGGAAAAAATGAAAAGTTTACTTTTTTACACAAAAATGTTGCTTTAGCCATAAAATTTAGCATTTTCATAAGAGTATCAGGAAAAATGCATTTTCTCCTGAGCATGCAGATACCTCATATGTGGTGGAAATCAAATGTTTGGGCACACGGCAGGACTCGGAAGGCAAGGAGCGCCATTTGAATTTTTGAGTGCAAAATTAGCTGCACTCATTAGCGGATGCCATGTCGGGTTTGAAGACCCCCTGAGGTGCCTAAACAATGGAGCTCCCCCACAAGTGACCCCATTTTGGAAACTAGAGCCCTCATGGAATTTATCTAGTTGTTTAGTGAGCACTTTTAACCCCTGGAGGCTTCACAAAAGTTTGTAATGTTCAGCCGTGAAAATAATTTTATTTTTTTTTACCACAAAATTGTTTTTTTCAAACAGGTAGCTTTTTTTATTCACAAGGGTATCAGGAAAAATAAATGCACCATAAAACGTATTGTGCAATTTCTCCTGAGTACACAGATACCTCATATGTGGCGGAAATCAATTGTTTGGGCGCACGGCGGGGCTCAGAAGAGAAGGAGCGCCATTTCACAGCAAAATTAGTTGGAATTATTAGCGGATGCCATGTTGCGTTTGAAGACCCCCCTGAGGTGCCTAAACAATGAAGCTCCCCCACAATTGACCCCATTTTGGAAACTAGACCCCTCATGGAATTTATCTAGCTATTTAGTCAGCACTTTGAACCCCTGGAGGCTTCACAAACGTTTGTAATGTTCAGCTGTGAAAATATATATATTTTTTTTACCACAAAATTGTTTTTTCAAACAGGTAGCTTTTTTATTCACAAGGGTATCAGGAAAAAATGCACCATAAAACGTATTGTGCAAGTTCTCCTGAGTACACAGATACCTCATATGTGGTGGAAATCAGTTGTTTGGGTGCACGGCGGGGCTCAGAAGAGAAGGAGCGCCATTTCACAACAAAATTGGTTGGAATTATTAGCAGACACTATGTTGCATTTGGAGACCCCCTGAGGTGCCTAAACAATGGAGCTCCCCCACATGTGACGCCATTTTGGAAACTAGCCCCCCCATACAAAAAAATGAGTTTGGCGAAATAAAAAATACGGACGTCAGTAAAAAAAAAATAATAAAATAATGAGTGCCTGCAACTGACACTTTGGCAAGTGCCACACGTGAGAGCAATGCACGAATCTCGCATCGCATCATCCAACACAGCCGCATACTCCTGTCTGGAAGAGAGCGACCGTGCCGGATGCGGTGTGAGACTCGTACATCGCTCTCACGTGTGGCACTGGGCTGACCCTTAAAATATTCAGTAAAAAATACTGTAGTTGACGATTACTACAGTATCATTTTACTGGACCTAAACTAAGTTTATTTGTATTTCTTAGTTTACAGAAAAAAAATCAGGACGCACGCACGGAGCCAAAAAGGGGGGGGACTAGGTGGGATGAAAAAAAAAGATGGATGGAGGATGGGAGAGGGCGCAGCGGAGGATGGGAGAGGGCGCGGCGGAGGATGGGAGAGGGTGCGGCGGAGGATGGGAAAGGGTGCGGCAGATGGAAGAGCGGTGGAGGATGGGAAAGGGCGGGCAGCAGATCAGGGTGAGGTGGTGGAGGGGGCAGCAGATCGGGGAGGGTGAGAGGTGGGAGAGGGGGCTTCAGATGAAGAGGATGGGAGAGAGCAGGCAGCAGATCAGGGAGGGTGAGAGGTGGGGGAGGGGGCTTCAGATGAAGAGGATGGGAGAGAGCAGGCAGCAGATCAGGGAGGGTGAGAGAGGGGGCAGCAGATCAGGGAGGGGGGCAGCAGCTGATGAGGGAGAGTGGAAAGCAGATCGGGGAGGGCGAGATGGGGGAGGGGGCAGCGTGCAGCAGATCGGGAAGGTGAGATGGGGGAGGGGGCAGCGTGCAGCAGATCAGGAAGGTGAGATGGGGAGGGGGCAGCAGATCGGGAAGGTGAGATGGGGGAGGGGCAGCGTGCAATACATCGGGAAGGTGAGATGGGGGAGGGGAGAGCGTGCAGCAGATCGGGAAGGTGAGATGGCGGAGGGGGCAGCGTGCAGCAGATCAGGAAGGTGAGATGGGGGAGGGGGCAGCGTGCAGCAGATCAGGAAGGTGAGATGGCAGAGGGGGCAGCGGGCAGCAGATCGGGAAGTGAGATGGTGGACAGCGGGCAGCAGAGCAGGGAGGGTGAGCTGGGGGAGAGCGGGCAGCAGATGGAGAGGGTGGGAGATGGTGGAGGGGGCAGTAGATGAGGATGGGAGAGAGCGGGCATCAGCTCACGGAGGGGGAGAGATCAGTGGCAGATGGAGGCGGCTGCAGCAGATAGAGGAGATCGGCAGTGGAGGCAGCGGATCGGGGGATCGGCGGTGGATCGGGGGATCCACGGCAGGGGCTTACCAGGGCACTTGCAGGGATCGCTCCCCTCGACTTCCACGGGCGGAGTAAAGCAGAGGGGAGTGGTCACCAGCCCCAGATCCAGGGTGATTGGAGAGATCGGTCAGAAGGCCGGACTCTCTAATCAGAGCTGGGAGCGGGTGAAGCACCGATCACCCAGCTCCAGCCAATAATCAGTGCTACAGCTGCACTGATATGGCTGGATTTCAATGTTTCAGCCATTTTTAATGGCTGAAGCATAAAGGGCGCTTTACACGCGGGGGGGTCATGTAAGTGACGCACATACGGCATCGTAAGTATGATTGTAGCGTGTAAAACCTCCGTGCAATTGCGATTGAACGAAAATCCGTTCATCGCATGCACATTGTTCATTTCTCAAAGATTGAACGTGCGGTTGTGCAATATTCCCGAGGCAGCACACATCGCAGTGTGTGACACCCCGGGAACATTGAACGACAGCTTACATCCGTCCACGGCTCCCGCCGACAATGCGGAAGGAAGGAGGTGGGCGGGATGTTTGCGTCCTGCTCATCTCCGCCCCTCCGCTTCTATTGGCCGGCTGCCACGTGACGTCGCTGTGATGCCGAATGTCTCTCCCACTCCAGGAAGTGGATGTTCGCCGCCCACAGCGAGGTCGTATGGACGGGTAAGTACGTGTGACAGCTTTTAATCGATTGTGCGGCACGATCAAAAAATTGAACGTGCCGCACATACGATGGGGGCGGGTCACATCGCATACGATATCGTATGCGAAATTGAAAGGTGTAAAGCAGGCTTTACAGTGGCTGTGATTGGCTGAGATGTGTTCGTCAGCCAATCACAACCTCCGTAGGTCCGGCGAGGAGGTACCACCCCTCCTGAGGTCAGGCAGAGGTCCCCTCCTCCCTGAATCTAAAGTTTGTGTGAACCGATTGCACTCACCGGGGCTCTGGGGCCGTGATTTTGCCATGACTTACTGGGTACGTCATGGGTCGTTTAGCACCATGTCACCATGACGTACCAAGTACGTCAAGGGTCGTTAAGGGGTTAAACAACACTTTATATGGATATCTTTGAGAAATTGCTTTCTTCTTGCCACTCTTCCATAAAGGCCAGATTTGTGCAGTGTACGACTGATTGTTGTCCTATGGATAGACTCTCCCACCTCAGCTGTAGATCTCTGCAGTTCATGCAGAGTGATCATGGGCCTCTTGGCTGCATCTCTGATCAGTCTTCTCATTGTTTGGGATGAAATTTTTGAGGGACAGCAGGAACTTGGTAGATTTGCAGTGGTATGATACTCCTTCCATTTCAAAATGATCGCTTGCACAGTACTCCTTGGAATGTTTAAAGTTGTGGAAATCTTTTTATAACCAAATCCGGCTTTAAACTTCACCACAACAGTATCATGGACCTGCCTGTTGTGTTCCTTGGTCTTCATGATGCTATCTGCGCTTTAAACAGAACACTGAGACTATCACAGAGCAGGTGCATTTATACGGAGACTGGATTACACACAGGTGGCTTAGGCTAGGTTCACATTTCCGTCAATTTGTATCAGTCACAATCCGCGGCTCTGGTAAACAACTAAATCCGTTTGGCAGATTCCGTTGTTCCCATATACTTGTATGAGCGGCGGATTGTGACTGATGATGCTGCGTTGCATCCTCCGCCCAACTGATCAGTCGTGGAACGACTGACCGTCGGGCGGCAGCATTGCAGCATGTAGCATTTTTTTTTAGCAGCGGAATCCTTTTGATTCCGTTGCGCATGCTCTCTCTCGGCGGCCGAACGATCAGCTGATCGCCCGGCTTCTGTGAGCGATCAGCAGATCACCCAGCGTCCGGCTGTTGCGAGCGATTAGCTGTTCACCCTGCGGCCAGCTGCTGTGAGCGATCAGCTGATCACCCGGCTGATCGCTCTCATTAGCCGTCCGCCGGGTGATCAGCTGATCTCTCACTCTCTCACGTTTTACAACGGAGTCCGACAATGAATTCTTATTCTTGTCATCCGTTGTACAACGCATCAGTCACAAGCATCAAGCAACGCATGTGACTGACGAAAAACAACGGAAATGTGAACCTAGCCTTATATTTATCATCAACAGTCATTTAGGACAACATTGGATCATTCAGAGATCCTCAATGAACTTCTGAAGTGAGTTTGTTGCACTGAAAGTAAAGGGGCCGAATTATATTGCACGCCCCACTTTTCAGTTTATTCTTTGTTACAAAAGTTTAAAATAAGCAATAAGTATCGTTAAACTTCACAATTGTGTCCCACTTGTTGATTCTTCACCATAACATTAAAATTTTTATCTTTATGTTTGAAGCTTGAAATGTGGGAAAAGGTTGAAAAATTCAAGGGGGACGAATACTTTCGCATGGCACTGTATATATGTGTGCGTGTGTGTGTATGTGTGTGTGTGTGTGTATATATGTGTGTATATGTGTGTCTGTATTTATCCTCATCAGAACCAGCAATCCCTCTTTGCTACTGCTCTGGTCTATGTTTGCAGCAGTGATGTCATAACTAAAACATGTGACTGCTGGAGCCAATCACTGAGCTCAGCTGTCACGCCAAGGTAGATGGCGTCAATTGCAGAGCTCTGGGATTAGATAAAGTGGTCACGTGTGACATTATTACTGCAGCCTGTAAACATAGACAGAGCAGCAGAGAGACACCACTGGACCAGGTGAGAATGAGTAACTCTGATTTTATTATTTTTTCCCAGTGAAAGATGATGAACACAACAAAACTTCAAATGGTAGAATGGAAGACCCCAAGAGGCAGTGGGGAGGTCTGGGAGGGGGGGGCATTGGTCAATTCTTTCATAGGGGCCTTTGCTCTCAGTGTCCGCATATGCCCCTGGAGGATTTGTTTATTATTATTATTTTTATTTTTTTAATCAGTGAGTACACAGTGGCCAAAGGCCTATGGGGGTGCATTAAACGGTAAGGGGGCTGTATAATATAATATGAAAGACAACTTATACATACTTTAGGGGTGCATTATAATACATGGCGGTATATGGGGTGCATTAAAATATATGGAGGCCTTTGGGTGTGCATTATAATACATGGAGGCCTACGGAGTGCATTAAATGGTATGGGGGCTGAATACTATAATATGAAGGACTATGGGGTGCATTATAACTAGAGTTGAGCGCGGTTCGTGGTTCTACAGTTCGCGGTTCGAGTGATTTTGGGGGGTGTTCTGGATCGAACTAGAACTCAAGCTTTTTGCTAAAAGTTCGTTAGCTCAAGTTACGTTCGAGAACGGTTCTATCAGCAAAAAGCCAAGCTAATTATTAGTTGGCTTTACACTGTAATAGTGTGAGTCACTTTGTGACTCACACTATTATGAAATTTCAGCGTATAGTGTGCGGGGGCTGCGCGTTCAGATCACTGCTGCTGGGATAATGGTGATCGCCATTTTTTTTTTCTTGTTTCTTTTCTTCCGTCCCTAAGTGCACGTGTAGTAGGCCTGGCCAGCATGTCAGCCAATCCCAGACACACACACAGCTAAGTGGACTTTTTGCCAGAGAAGCAAGGGCATGTGTCATAGGCTGTCCATGTCACATATCCTTGCATTATAAAAACGGACATTTTGTTCCAGCACGGCATTTTCTGCCTTCTGCGTCTGGGTGTCAGTCACCTCTCACACAGCTCCTGTCGCCGGTCCTGCTGTGTACGCTATACACACAGCGTTCTACAGATTAGGGACAGAATTTTATTTCAGCCCTTTTAAGGGCTAATTCCAGCTGGCTCAGAGCCATAGGTGATAGTCAGGTCCGTGGAAACAGTTTTTAACAGCTACAGATAACAGCGTCTGTGTAGCTAAGCTAAGGGACTTCCTTGCTGCATTTCACCATTAGGAGGCATAGAAAGTGAGGCTTCCTTTCCTCTATACTGACCCACAACCCGGCCACTGTACCCTCCTGCCCTTTTTAGCAAAGCCATTTTAATTGCAGAGTGCTGCCAGTTAGTGCCATCCAAAGAGTGGCTGCTGCCCTCCATTATTGTGGCACTTGTGACAAGCAAGTCCCACCACCTCTGCATTCTCCCCTCCTGCACATTTTTGCAAAGCCATTTTAATTGAAAAGAGTGCTGCCAGTTAGTGGCATCCAAAAAGTGGCTGTTGGACTCCATTAGTGTCCCACTGGTGCAAAGCAATTTCCAGCACCTCTGCATTGCACCCTCAAGCTCATTTTTACTAAGCCATTATAATAGCAAACACTGAGGAAACTTAGTGGCATCCTAAAAGTTGCTGTTGGACTTCATTAGTGTCCCACTGGTGCCAAGAAATTTCTAGCACCTTTGCATTGCACCCTCAAGCTCATTTTTACTAAGCCATTATAATATAAAACACTGAGGAAACTTAGTGGCATCCTAAGTGGCTGTTGGACTTCATTAGTGTCCCACTGGTGCCAAGCAATTTCCAGCACCCCTGCATTGCACCCCCAAGCTCATTTTTACTAAGCTATTATAATTGCAAACTGTGCTGCCAGTTTAAGGGCCATAGTTGAATTGTCAGGGATAGTCTGTGTTGTTTCTTCTGCTGTCAATAAAGCTAGACCACCTCTGCAATCTACACCACCTCTCAATTTTTACTACCATATTTTAAGTGGACAATCTTGTCGCTATCAAAATGAGTGGCAAAATGACAGATGCTGGTGGAAAGGGGAACAGGCGTGTTGGAAAAGGAAAAAAAGTTTGTGTCCGTGGGGAAGGTGGCAAAGCTCCATTAACATCTGCTGAAGATAGGCAATCTTCCAGCAAAAGTAAGATGTCTACTACTTTCCGTGGACAATCAGATGTGCTCCCTTTTTTACGTACACGAACAACTGGAACAAAGGTAGATGATGCCCAAAAAAAGAACATGCTTGAATGGATCTCAAGTGCTCCAACAAGTGCCCTCTCCTCCACCTCAACTATCGCATCCAAAAAAAAACAGTCCTCTGAGTTGTCATCCCAATCACACTTGCTTTCTCCCAGCTCTCAAGTCTCCCTCCACCCTGCACAGTATGGTGGAACAGAGATGGCTGAGTCTGCAGAGCTGTTCAGTCACACTATAGCCTGGGAATCAGAGGTCTGCTCCAAAGCTACAGTGAGCACAGACCAGGAAATGGTCTGCAGTGATGCCCAGAACCTTTGTGACTCAGATTCAGGCCATGATGACCAAGTTTCTGAGCATAATGTTGATCCTTATTCACAAACTGTAACACCTGTTGTTATAGACAATGAGGAACATACTGATGACGATGAGACGCAGATACCAGATTGGTATATTGGGATTCTGTTGTGAATGTTAGTTATGTTTTGGCTGCTGGGAGGCTCCCTCTGGTGGCCAGGAATGGTTTGGACTTGGACCAGGTGTGTTGTGCAGTGGGTGTTTCCTTTGCTAACTCTTTGCTTATTTAAGTCCTGGTCTGATTGCAGGCTGTTGCCGGATGTCAGTTGTTCTTTGTATCTCCAGCCTGCTTAATCCTGCTTTACACCACATCTACTCCAGAAAAGTGCTTGCTCTTTATTTATTGTCTGGTTCTTTTGCTTATCTGGGTTTGTCATTTGTTGTGGTTGGTTTCAGTTTATTTCCTTCCAGGGATTTTCCCCCTCAGTGGATTGTTGAGGAACTCCCTGCAGTTCTGTGTGGAGTATAGCTCCTTTGGGTCCATGTGTTTGTGGCTTGTTGAATTTGTTATAATTCTTGTTTTCTGTTCATTGGTATGACAAGGGCATCTGGTATAGGACGGAGTTCAGATCGAGCGATCTGAGGGCCTTTTTGTACTATCAGGAAGTTGGTATTTTGCAGGGTTTTTCTCTGGTCACCATCAGTCCCTTTCCTGTCTTTTCCTATTTTAGTCAGCGGGGGCCTCACCTTTTGCTAATCCTGTCATCTACCTGTGTATTGTGTTTTTCCTATATCACCGCAGTCTTTGAATGTGGGGGGCTTGCTATTCTTGTCTATTTTCTGAGGCAGATAGTTATTCATCTTACCTATCTTGAGGATAGTTAGTTCTCCGGCTGGGTTCGCGGTGCACAGGATGTTAGTTCACCCCTCGGCTAATTCTAGTTGTGATGGTTAGTAAGGGGATGGCGGCCAGATTAGTTGCCAATGCTCTTGTCACTTTTTGCCAATGATTTGTCGTGGTCTTCCATGGTTCCGGATCATAACAGTACATCCGGCCAACAAATTTAAAGGGTACTCTTAAGAAGGGAAAAAAAAAAAAAAGCTGCTGAGAAAATATTTATTTATTTTTTTTTTGGTGTTTTTCCTCTTCTTCTTTGGGTTCTGTCGAAGATTTCTTTTTCTAGCATGGATGAATTGGGTGAGCGTGTTGCTCATCTTGATGCTAAGGTTTGTCATATAGAGTCTTATCTTGCACAGACTCCCCTTGCAGAGCCTAAGATTCCTGTTCCTGAATTTTTTTCGGGAGATAGGGCGAGATTTTTGAGCTTCAAAAATAATTGTAAATTATTTTTTGACCTGCGCCCTAAGTCCTCAGGGAATCCCCTTCAGCAGGTTAAGATTGTTATCTCCTTGCTGCGTGGTGACCCTCAGGACTGGTCCTTCTCTTTAGCGTCTGATGATCCGATTCTCAATGATGTGGACTCCTTTTTTCAGGCCTTGGGATTATTATATGACGAACCCAATATTGTGGACCAAGCAGAAAAAGTCTTGTTGTCCTTAACTCAGGGTTTGGATTCTGCAGAAACGTTTTGTCAGAAATTTCGAAAGTGGGCGGTCCTTACCAAATGGAATGATGATGTGCTTGCGGCTCTTTTTCGCAAGGGTATTGCTGATGCTGTGAAGGATGTAATGGTAGGATTTCCCATCCCTTCTGGTCTTGATGCCTCTATTACCTTGGCCATTCAAATTGATAGGCGTTTACATGAGCGCAGGAAGATACCTGCTGGTTTTGTGCCTGTGGAACAGCCTTTGGAGCCTATGGAGTGTGATAGGGTCCTTTCTAATGCTAGTCGGCAGGGGTTCAGACGGAAGAATAGACTGTGCTTCTATTGTGGAGACGCTTCTCATAACATCTCTGTCTGCCCTAAACGTGAAAGGAGATTGGCTACTTCTGTTACTGTGGGTTCTTTGTAACCTAAGTTTCTTTTGTCTGTCACATTGATTTGCTCATTGTCTTCTTTTTCTGCATTTGCCTTTGTGGACTCAGGGGCAGCGCTCAGTTTGATGGATTTTGGGTTTGCTAGGGATTGTGGTTTCCCCATGGTTCCTTTGCAAACTCCTATTCCTTTAAGGGGCATTGATGCTACCCCTTTGGCAGAACATAAACCCCAATTTTGGACCCAGGTGCCTATGAGAATTGCACCAGCGCATCAGGAAACTTGTACATTTTTAGTAATGCATAATCTACAGGATACCTTGGTACTGGGATTTCCGTGGTTGCAGACCCATAATCCGGTTCTTGACTGGAGATCCTTGTCGGTAGCTAATTGGGGTTGTCAAGGTGTGCATCAGGACCTTTCCGTGTCATCCACGTCTGCTCAGGCAGTTGATGTTCCGGCCTTCTTGTCTGATTTCCGTGATGTATTTAATGACCAGGAATCTGATTCTCTGCCCCCACACCGGGACTGTGACTGTGCCATTGAGTTGGTGCCTGGTTGTAAATTTCCCAAGGGGCGGATTTTCAACTTGTCTGTGCCCGAACATGATGCCATGCGGTCATACATCAGGGAATCATTGGAGAAGGGGCACATTCGGCCCTTATCTTCTCCTTTGGGTGCCGGCTTCTTCTTTGTTGCTAAGAAAGATGGTTCGTTGAGGCCTTGTATTGATTACCGTCTTCTTATCTTCTTAATAAGATTACGGTTAAATATCAGTACCCTTTGCCTCTGATGTCTGATCTGTTCTCTAGAGTGAAGAGTGCCAAATGGTTTAAAAAACTGGATCTCAAGGGTGCGTATAATCTCATCCGTATTAAGGAGGGTGATGAATGGAAGACGGCTTTTAATACTCCTGAGGGGCATTTTGAGTACCTAGTGATGCCTTTTGGGCTCACTAATGCACCCTCCATCTTCCAGGCCTTCATGAATGATATTTTTCGGGACCTTATTGGTAAATTTTTGATTGTGTATTTGGATGACATCTTGATTTTTTCTGATGATTGGAACTCTAATGTTGGGCAAGTACGGGATGTTTTTCAGATACTTAAGGATAATGCACTGTACGTTAAGGGGTCAAAGTGCCTCTTTGGGGTGCAAAGGATTTCCTTTTTGGGCTTCATCCTGTCTCCCTCCGCTATCGAAATGGACCCGGTTAAGGTTCAGGCTATTTACGACTGGGTGCAACCGACTTCTCTAAAATCCCTGCAGCGGTTTTTGGGGTTTGCTAATTTTTACCGTAAATTTATAGCCAATTTTTCTGCCATTGTCAAACCTCTGACGGATTTGACAAAGAAGGGAGCTGATGCGGAGCATTGGACCCCTGAGGCTATTGTGGCCTTCCAGGAGCTTAAAAGGCGATTCACTTCTGCCCCAGTTCTGCAGCAACCTGATGTGTCTCGCCCATTTCAAGTTGAGATCGATGCCTCAGAGATCGGAGCAGGTGCTGTTTTGTCTCAACGAGACGCTACTTCGGGTAAACTTAAGCCCTGTGCCTTTTTCTCTCGGAAGTTTGCTCCTTCTGAATGGAATTATGATGTAGGGAACCGGGAATTATTTGCTATGAAGTGGGCATTTGAAGAGTGGAAGCATTGGTTGGAGGGGGCTATGCATCAAGTTATGGTGCTTACGAACCACAAGAATCTCATCTATCTGGAATCGGCCAAGAGGTTGAATCCTCGGCAGGCCAGGTGGGCTTTGTTTTTTACCCGGTTTAATTTTGTGGTCTCTTTTTTGCTGGGCACCAAGAATGTTAAGGCCGATGCCCTTTCAAGGAGTTTCTGCGCTGACTCTTTGGAGGTTGTCGAACCGTCTACTATCCTGAATGATGGTGAAGTTTTCTCGGCTATTTCGCCTGATCTGCGGTTGGCACTGGCGGAATTTCAGGGGGATAAACCTGAGAGATGTCCTACAGGGAAACTGTTTGTCCCAGACCAATGGAGAGACCGAGTTGTCTCTGAGGTTCATTGCTCTGTTTTGGCGGGTCATCCTGGCATTTTTGGTACTCGGGATCTTGTGAGACGCTCTTTTTGGTGGCCTTCCCTGTCCCGAGATGTCCGTCGTTTTGTGCAGTCGTGTGGAGTTTGTTCTAGGTCCAAGCCCTGTTGTTCACGTTCTAGTGGGCTATTATTGCCTTTGCCTGTACCCAAGAAACCTTGGACGCACATCTCTATGGATTTTATTTCAGAGCTTCCCGTCTCTCAGAAAATGACTGTGATTTGGGTGATCTGTGACAGATTCTCCAAGATGGTCCACTTGGTTCCCCTATCTAAGTTGCCGTCTTCATCAGAGTTGGTGCCCTTGTTTTTCCAACATGTTGTTCGTTTGCATGGTATTCCCGAAAACATTGTTTCTGACAGAGGAGTACAGTTTGTATCCAGGTTTTGGAGGATTTTTTGCTCCAAATTGGGTGTTCAGCTGTCTTTCTCCTCGGCGTTTCATCCTCAGACCAACGGTCAGACTGAAAGGGCTAACCAGACCCTAGAGACCTATTTACGGTGTTTTGTTTCTGCGGATCAGGATGACTGGGTTTCGTTTTTGCCTCTGGCTGAATTTGCCCTTAACAATAGAGCTAGCTCTACCACATTGGTGTCCCCCTTTTTCTGCAATTTTGGGTATCACCCTAGGTTCCTCTCAGGGCAGCTTGAGGCATCTGACTGTCCGGGGGTGGATTCGATGGTCAATAGAATGCAGCAGATTTGGGGGCAGGTAGTGGATAAATTGTTTCAGTCCCAAGAAACTGCCCAAAAGTTTGCCAACCGGCGTCGGACTGTTGGTCCCCGGTTTAAAGTAGGGGACATGGTGTGGTTGTCCTCTAAAAATATTCCTATGAGAGTTCCATCTCCTAAATTTAAGCCCAGATTTATTGGACCTTATAAGATTTCAGAGATTATTAACCCTGTATCTTTCCGTTTGACTCTGCCTGCGTCATTTAAGATTCACAATGTCTTCCATAAGTCCTTGTTGAAGAAACATGTGGAGCCAGCAGTTCCTGCAGCAGCGCCTCCTGACCCTGTTTTGGTACAAGGGGATCTGGAGTATGAGGTTGAAAAAATTCTGGATTCCCGTCGCAGTAGGCGTCAGCTTCAGTACCTTGTGAAATGGAAGGGTTATGGGCAGGAGGACAACTCTTGCGTTGTGGCTTCTGACATTCATGCGGACAGGTTGGTTCGCGCCTTCCATCATGCTCATCCCGAGCGACCCGGTGGCGTTGGTGAGGGTTCGGTGACCCCTCCTTAAGGTAGGGGTACTGTTGTGAATGTTAGTTATGTTTTGGCTGCTGGGAGGCTCCCTCTGGTGGCCAGGAATGGTTTGGACTTGGACCAGGTGTGTTGTGCAGTGGGTGTTTCCTTTGCTAACTCTCTGCTTATCCTGGTCTGATTGCAGGCTGTTGCCGGATGTCAGTTGTTCTTTGTATCTCCAGCCTGCTTAATCCTGCTTTACACCACATCTACTCCAGATAAGTGCTTGCTCTTTATTTATTGTCTGGTTCTTTTGCTTATCTGGGTTTGTCATTTGTTGTGGTTGGTTTCAGTTTATTTCCTTCCAGGGATTTTCCCCCTCAGTGGATTGTTGAGGAACTCCCTGCAGTTCTGTGTGGAGTATAGCTCCTTTGGGTCCATGTGTTTGTGGCTTGTTGAATTTGTTATAATTCTTGTTTTCTGTTCATTGGTATGACAAGGGCACCTGGTATAGGACGGAGTTCAGATCAAGCGATCTGAGGGCCTTTTTGTACTATCAGGAAGTTGGTATTTTGCAGGGTTTTTCTCTGGTCACCTTCAGTCCCTTTCCTGTCTTTTCCTATTTTAGTCAGCAGGGGCCTCACCTTTTGCTAATCCTGTCATCTACCTGTGTATTGTGTTTTTCCTATATCACCGCAGTCATTGAATGTGGGGGGCTTGCTATTCTTGTCTATTTTCTGAGGCAGATAGTTATTTATCTTTCCTACCTTGGGGATAGTTAGTTCTCCGGCTGGGTTCGCGGTGCACAGGATGTTAGTTCACCCCTCGGCTACTTCTAGTTATGATGGTTAGTAAGGGGATGGCGGCCAGATTAGTTGCCAATGCTCTTGTCACTTTTTGCCAATGATTTGTGGTGGTCTTCCATGGTTCCGGATCATAACACGCTTCCTTTACAAACTCTGTGTGTGAACGGGTGCATTTCACCACAGATACTTGGACCAGTAAGCATGGACAGGTACGTTACATGTCGCTGACTGGGCACTGGGTAACTATGGTGATAGATGATGAAGGGACTGCTGCACAAGTCTTGCCGTCCCCACGACTTGGGCGTCAATCCTCTGTCTTTCCAAGTTCCTCCACTGCTTCTGCCTCCTCAACCTCGTTTGGGTCCTCCACCTCTGCCCCAAGCCTGCCTGGTCAGGCCACCAGCGTTGTAACTGCGCACAAGTAATCACGCACCCCTCATTACTATGCTGGCAGCAGAGCGCAACGGCATCAGGCGGTATTTATCTTGAAATGTCTTGGAAATAAGAGTCACACAGCGGCTGAGTTGTGGGCAGCTCTGGAGACTGAGTTTGGTAAATGGTTGTCTCCACTCAACCTGCAGCCTGGTAAGGCCGTGTGCGACAATGCTGCAAACCTGGGTGCGGCCCTTCACATGGGCAAGGTGCCACACGTGCCTTGTATGGCTCACGTGTTGAACCTTGTTGTCCAGCAATTTTTAACACACTATCCCGGCCTAGATGGCCTTTTGAACAGGGCACGAAAACTGTCTGCTCACATCCGCCGTTCAACCGCCGCAGCTGAGCGACTTGCATTGCTCCAGAACTCTTTCGGCCTGCCGGTTCATCACCTGAAATGCGATGTGTCAACACGCTGGAATGCACTGGTCAATACGTCATGACGTATAGCCTTGGCCAACGAGATGCAGAGGTGGGGCAGATCACCCTGATGGAGTGGTCTCAGATCAAGGACATATGCACCCTTCTGCACAGTTTCGACATGGCGATGAATATGTTTAGCGCTGACAATGCCATTATCAGCATGACAATTCCAGTCATTAACATGCTGGAGCACACGCTAAACACTATTCGGAGTCAGGGGGTGGGACAACAGGAAGGGGAACTACAGGAGGATTTATATGCGCAAGGGACAACAACATCACCAAGGTCCAGACGTTCATCATCACCAACGCGGCAGGCATGGGACCATGGGGGACAGGGATCAACAAGGGTGCATGGTAGCAGGCGAAATGTTGAGGATGGTGCGGGAGAACATGAAGAAATGGAGGACGAACTGTCCATGGACATGGAAGACTCAGCGGATGAGGGAGACCTTGGTCAAATTTCAGTTGAAAGAGGTTGGGGGGAGATGTCAGAGAAAGAAAGAACGGTTAGCACCTCTATGCCACAAACACAGCGTGGACTTGATCCGCATGGCTGCGCAAGACACATGAGCACCTTCTTGCTGCACTACCTCCAACATGACCCTCGTATTGTCAAAATTAGAAGTGATGATGACTACTGGCTTGCCATACTATTAGATCCCTGGTACAAGTCCAAATTTTGTGGCATAATTCCAGCCATAGAAAGGGACGCACGTATGCAGGAGTATCAGCAAAAGCTGTTACTCGATCTTATCTCGGCTTTTCCACCAAACAACCGTGCAGGTGCAGGGAGTGAATCTCCCAGTTGTAACTTGACAAACATGGGACTTTCTCGTCATCTTCAACAGTCTACCCATACCAGCAGCACCGTATCTGGTGCTGGTAACAGCAATTTAATTGAATCTTTTCATAGTTTTTTTAGACCATCCTTTGCAAGGCCACCAGAGACAACAAGTCTGACACATAGTCAACGGCTGGAGAGGATGATACAGGAGTATCGCAAAATGAACATCGATGCCATGACTTTGCAAATTGAGCCTTGCTCATTTTGGGCTTCAAATCTTGAAAAATGGCCTGACCTCGCCACTTACGCCTTGGAGATCTTGTCGTGTCCAGCTGCCAGCGTTGTCTCTGAACGTGTCTTCAGTGCTGCTGGGTGTGTGCTGACAGATAAGCGCACGCGTCTGTCCAGTGACAATGTGGACAGACTATCGTTCATCAAAATGAACAAGTCATGGATCCACAAGGAATTTACTACCCCTGTGTCATCATGGGGATAGTAAATGCTTGTGGATTTTGAATGTGCTTGATGCAAATCTACCTGTGAAGTGTACAACTGGGGCACAAGTGCTGCCACTGAAGGGGTGTCTGTGTGGCCCAATTTTTGGAAAAAAGGGAGGCTCCGCTTTGAGTCACCTTGCGGTGTTTTACATCATTTTAGAAGGGCATGCCATGCCTATATCTGTGTCTCCTACTCTTTTTCCTTGTCCATCTCTTTTGTTTTTGCATAAGTATATGTCCTTGTCACTTTCTCATGTGTTTGTGTTGTGTTGTGAGTTGTTTGTCACCTTTTGGACACCTTTGAGGGTGTTCTATAGGTGTTGTTATGTGTTTGTGATTGCCTCCCATTGTTTTCTATGGGTTCGAGTGGTTCGCCGAACCGAACTCGAACTAGACCTCCGCTCGACGAACCAAGCTCGAGACGAACCGCGACCGGTTCGCTCATCTCTAATTATAACATATGGAGGGCTATAGAGGCTGCATTATAATATATGGAGGACTATGCGGGCTGCATTATAATATATGGAGAACAGTGGGGTGAATTATAATACATAAAGGACTATGGGGTACAGTATAATATATGGAGGATTATGGGGTGCAGTATAATATATGGAGGACTATGGGGTGAATTATAATACACAGAGAACTATGGGTGCAGTATAATACATGGAGGACTATAGGGGTACATTATAAAACATGCAGGACTATGGGGCCTGCGTTATAATATATGGAAGACTATGAGGTGAATTATAATACATGGAGGACTATTCTAATATATGAAGGGTTATGTGCAGGGGTGGGATTCAGCCGGTTCTGTCCGGTTCGGGCAAACCGGTTGTTAAAATAGCAGCCGTTTCCCCGAACCGGCAAGAAACAGCTCCGGCAATCCGGTTCTCTGTAATACATGGAGGACTATGGGGGTGCATTCTAATATATGAAGCCCTGAATCTGTCTCTTCCCATCCTACCCCTGGTATATGGGCAGAGCTATCTACCCCCGGGGGAGGGTGAATTTATTGTGGAGTGAAAGGTAAGCTCCTGATCACCCCCAAAAAATAAACCAAGAAGAGACGGGATGACAGCGGCACAATCACACCTCAGGCCTCTGCCCATGCTGGACAGGTTGGAGAGCTGAACTAGCAAATAAAGAAATCTGTTACTAGAATGGATGGAATAGTTAATAAAACAATTCATGCTCTTTATGAGGCGGTTGCTCACGTTATGGAGGCAGCCCTTCAGAACAGAGTGGCTCTTTCCCTGTTAGCCATTGAAGGTGGAACTTGTGCTGTTATAGGTGAGGAATGCGGCTCCAGGGAGTGATGGATCCCTTCTCCTGGATGGCTCTGTCACAGTTTGGTTACACAATATACTCTCAACTTTGCTAAAGCCCAATGATTGTATTGTATTGATTTTGATTGCTTGAAAAATATTAATGTTCTATGTTTCTCATTGCAGAAAATGAATTACACATTGGAACTACAGGAAGAATGACAGCACAGCTACAGAGACGACGCCTGGACACGCACATACATTTATTCACATACAGTCATATAACAATCTAGAACATCAATATAACTCTTCAAACCCTGTGTGTGTCACCAGGTGTTTGTATCTATCTATCCATCTATCTATCTATCACCTATCTATCCATCTATTATCTCTCAGTCCACACACACGCACATACATTTATTCAACTATAGTCATATTGCAACATCAACATAACTCTACAAACCCTGTGTGTGTCACCAGGTGTTTGTATCTATTTATCTATCTATCTATCTATCTATCTATCTATCTATCTATCTATCTATCTATCTATCTATCCATCTATTATCTCTCAGTCCACACACACGCATATACATTTATTCACATTGGAACCACAGGAAGAAGGACAGTACAGCTACAGAGACGACGTCTGATAGCAGAGTTCCACTACTCATCTCAGAATTGAGGTGGGATGCAGGTCTGGACAGCAGTCATCATCCTATTAGATACACACGAATGAATGTATGTGTGACTGTCTATGTATGCTTTATTAAAGATGGGGCAAATGCCCAGGGGTCTCAGGGCTGGGTTGAGTTATAGTAAGGACTTAAACCTTAGATAACAAATGTCCACGGAGTGGTTCTTGTGATAGGACTCACGACTGGACAACTGTACTCACCCTATTAGATATATAGATAAGAATGAATGTATGTACCGTGTTGCTCCAAAAGATGGACGATGGCTTATTTTCAGGGGTTGGTTTAACTGCAATCCGCAATTATTCTTGAAGAAAAAAAAAAAAAACTAACATTTATTCAACTATAGTCATATTGCAAACTGGAACATCAACATAACTCTACAAACCCTGTGTGTGTCACCAGGTGTTTGTATCTATCTCTCTATCTCTATATCGATAGTACCACATCTTTGTATATGTGTTCTCTGGGTCAGGTTTTCAGGTGGCTGGAGAGATGGCGGGTTTGGCCACCTACATACCCTGCCCATGGGTGTGTCACATGACAGGTCACATCTTCTAAAATGTAGATTGTCTGGCATATGGTTCAGTATCAGGAGGTTGTTCCACCTACATACCCTGCCCATCTGTGTATGGGTGTGTCACATGACAGGTCATATGTTCTAAAATGTAGATTTTCTGGCATATGGTTTAGTGTCAGGAGGTTGTTCCACCTACATATCCTGCCCATCTGTGTATGGGTGTGTCACATGACAGGTCACATGTTCTAAAATGTAGATTGTCTGTTTGGCATATGGTTCAGTGTCAGGAGGCTGTTTGTGTCTGAATCCTCTAGGAAGAATCCTCTGTGTGAAGAAAGGATTTGAGAGGCCTGAGCTGGACCATTTGGAGAGGCTTGAAACCTCTAGTAGGGACCTTCTGAGGGAAGTGATGGTTCACTTCATCTGAGTGGAGTGAGACCCCTCCACGGTTGTGCGGGTTATGATGTGGTTTTAACCAACTGCTGGACTGGTAATGAAGTGTGTTCTTGTGTGCTACCTCAAAGACGCAGCAAAGTGAGGACCCTCATCAGGTGAGGACCCCCATCAAGTGAGCAGGCAAACTCTCACACTATCCTCTAGGTATAATCTATTTCATTCTCAATCTATAATCTATCACCTATCTAGCTACTATCTATTCCACTTTCTATCTATTAGCTATCTATTACCTATCTATCCACACACGCACTGTATACTTACCAGCCTGACTCCTCTTCAGCCTTAGACTCCTGTAGTCATATTAGGGCTTATTTTCAGGGTAGGTCTTATTCTCGGGGAAACACGGTATAGGTATGTATGTGTATGTTTGATTAAAGATAGTGTGAATGCTTAGATGAAGTGGCAACTATGAGGCAGCCAGGAATGGATGTGATATCCCATGATCTGTGCAGACTAGCTGTACATGTCGTGATATATGGGCTGTCTTCAGGGCTCATTTCACGATTGGCAGGAACATAGATAGATAGATAAAAATGAGTGTGTGTGTGTTTGTATGCAGCGATGAAGTGGCCACTATGATGCAGCCAGAAATGGATGTGACATCCCATGATCTGTGTAGACTAGCTGTACACTTCGTGAACTACGGGCTGTTGAGTGGTCATTTCATGATAGGCAGGAACATACAGAGGCACCTATGAGGCAGCCAGGAATGGATGTCTGACATCCCATGATCTGTGCAGACTAGCTGTACACGTCATGAAGTATGGGCTGTCTTCAGGGGTCATTTCACGATAGGCAGGAACATAGATAGCGGATTACTCTGGGGAGTGATTCCTGTGATGGGATGCAGGTCTGAACAGATGATGTCATCCTATTAGATAGATAACAATGAATGTATGTGTGTATGCTTAGATGAAGTGGCAACTAAAATGCAGCTAGTAATGGATGTCTGACATCCGATGATCTGTGCAGACTAGCTGTACATAGGGCGTTGGTCCAGGGAACTAGTCTGATTGCCGTATGTGGAGTCAGGAAGGAATTTTTTCCCCATGGGGTTTTTCGCCTTCCTCTGGATCAACATGTTAGGTCATGGGGCCATTTCACAATAGGTAGAACATAGGTAGCTAGGTGACATAATGTGTAATAATGAAATTATATTGGAATATTAATCAGAAATAAATTATCTGTTTAATAAAAAAATGCTTTTCTGACTCATTCATGAACAATGTGCTAAAGAAGAGGCACGGCCATCGGCCAGCTGAGCCAAGCTGCTCTGCATCCAATCTCACTGAGAAGAATGGGCCAAAATGTCAGCCTCTTTGTGTGTAAAACTGGTAAAGGCATCCCCCAAAAGACTTGCAGCAGTAATTGCAGCAAAAGGTGGTCGTACCAAGTATTAATTCAGGAGGGCTGAACACAGGGGCATAACGACCATGGCCACCATTGCAACCAGGCCCGGCAGGCTAGGGGCCCACTCTGCAGATTAGCAGCCATCTCCGGGTCCCCCTCGCCAGTCATTGCGCACAGCAATGATGGCCCGTGCCACTCCATGCTTCATCATTCTACCCCTGTGCCTGCGCGGTGACATCACTCCTGTGCAACTACAGTGCTGAGGCATGCAGAGTGCAGGATGCTGACTGGAGAAGAGGTGAGTACTTTTTTTTTTTTTTTTTTTTTTTAAATCAGTGTGTACACGGTGGCCAGAGGCCTAGGGGGCTGCATTATACATGAAGGCCTGGATGGCTGGCTGCATTATACACGGAGGTCTGGATGCATTATACACAGAGGTCTGGGGGGCTGGCTGGATTATATTTGGAGGCCTGGGGGCTGGCTGCATTATACATGGAGGCCTGGGGGGCATGGAGGTCTATGGGGCTGCATTATACATGGAGGTCTATGGGGATGCATTATACAACATGAAGGACACTGTAGACAGGGACTATAGGGGTGCATTATACATGGAGGAGTATGGGGCTGCATAATACAATATGAAGGTTTATCGGGCTGCATTATAATACATATAGGACTATGGGGGCTACATTATGATATATGGAGGACTGTGGGGCTACCTTATACATGGACTATGGGGGTGCATTAGAAAATGTGGAGGGCTATGGGGGTGCATTATAATATATAGAGGACTATGTGGTGCAGTATAATATATGGAGTACTATGGTGTGCATGATAATATATGGAGATCTGTGGGGTGAATTATAATACATGGAGAACTATGGGAAATACATTATAATACATGGAGGACTATGGGGGTGCATTCTAATATATGAAGTGTTATGTGGGACCCTTTGTACTATATGGAAGTCTATGTGGGGGCCATTATTGTATTTGGAGAACTATATTGAAGGGGTGATTAAGATACAAGCATGGGATGGGAACGTTTTGTGCTGAGGGAAAAAGGCTCTTTCCCTCAGCACCCGGCTTTCCCATGCTCTGATATGGGAAAGCTGGGTGCTTAGGGAAAGATGTATTTTGGAGCATGGGGAAGCTGGGTGCCGAGGACAAGATGCATATCAGAACATAGGAAAGCTGGGTGCTGATAGAGGGATTTCAGATCATGGGAAACCTGGGTGCTGAGGATATAAGACAAGTGTCAGCGTCATTATCCCGTACCCCGAGTGTCAGTGTCATTATCCCGTACCCCAAGTGTCGGTGTTCATGGAGGGGGGCCGAGATCCAAACTTTGCACCGGGGCCCATCAAACTCTAGCTACGCCACTGAATGGGGTTATGTAATGCAAACCAGGGGAAGACTAATACAATTTTTGCAGGAAGACCCTTAAGCATATAACACGTTAAGAGCTCTGAATAGAGTACACATATACTACAGGATAAATGACTCATTCACCTCTCTAACCAGAAGCGAGAGCAAACTGTTCATGAATTATGTCTGTCCTGAACCACTATCCAGAAAGACCGTAATAGGGACATCTAGGCCCCCAACCTTAACCCTTGCAAGTATTAAACATTGAGATACCGTAGTGGAGGAAATACTTAGACTCAGGTTGAAATCCGCCCATCTGACCTGGGACTAAAGGCTGCTTTACACAAGACGATCTATCGTGCAATTGATCGTCGGGGTCACGGTTTTTGTGACGCACATCCGGCATCGCTTGCAACGTTGGCCTGTGTGACACCTCCAAGCGACGCAGTATCGCTCTCAAATCGTGAGTCGTGTACTCGTCGCTCGGTTTCATAATCTTGTTTAATTAAAATGCCGCCGCTCCGTGTGACACCCCGGGAACGATGAACAGCAGCTTACCTCCGTCCCGCGGCACCCACCGGCTATGTGGAAGGAAGAAGGTGGGCGGGATGTTTACATCATGCTCATCTCCGCCCATCCGCTTCTATTGGGCGGCTGCCGCGTGACGGAGCTGTGACGCCGAACATCCCTCCCACTTCAGGAAGTGGACGTTCGTCGCCCACAGCGAGGTCGTCCAGAAGGTAAGTACGTGTGACGGGGGTTAAACGAGTTTGTGCGCCACAGGCAGTGATTTGCCCGTGACGCAAAAATGACGGGGGCAGGTACGATCGATTGTGAAATCGCACAATTGATCGTCCCGTGTAAAGCAGGCTTAAGAGTTTTCCGACTGCCGTTTTTCCTTGGGCATGGAGGGGCAAGTACTAACAAAGTGTCCCTTTTTGACACACAAAAAACAAACTCCTCCCCTTTTAGGAGTAGAGGAGTTTCTGCCCCATGTACCTCCAAGGTGCATGGTCGCTGGTGAGGTCTCTAGAGGTAATGTCAGTATGTCGGTACAGTGACCCCCTCCCAGAGAGTCTTGGTTTTATGAGACCTTGTCGGAAACGGTGATCAATACGTATTACAAGAGACATGGCACACTCAAGTGAAGGTGAAGTGTCATACATTACCAACGCCTCCTTAACCCTTTCGGGCACACCCTGGAAAAACTGGCTTTTGAGCACAAGGTCGTTACGCTGAGCGTCAATTGATTAGCGTTAGAATTCAGCGCAATACCCCTCTGCAGGCCAATTCCCCTCTTGCAATGAATCGATTTTAGACTTGGCTAAAGATAATTTGTCTGGATCATCATAGATGAGCCCAAGTGCTGAGGAAAACCCATCCACTGACAAAGGTATCGGTGACTAAGGGGGCAATGAAAAAGCCCATGCTTGTGGGTCCCAACTCAAGAGCAAGATCACAATTCCCACCTGTTGTGCCTCACTACCAGAGGAGTGGGGATGTAGATGGGAGTAACATTTACATGCTTCTCTAAAGGTACCAAACCGGCTGCGCTCCACCAAAAATCTTTCCATGAGGGGCAGTTTGGGTTTGGATCATCCAGTAATCACAACAGATTGTGGCGGCGTGGAGAGACAAAAACTACAAGCAATTGCCTCGATAGTGCAGCAACTGGGTCCATGCTGCAATATAAAGTATGGCCAGCTATAATGTCACAAAGACTATGGGATAACCGGGAACTGGGGCTACTAAGCTGTGCCTCAAGCTAGGGAGTCCTATGTTATCCCTAAGCTCAGGGATACTCCTGAAGGTGGAGAGGCCTGAGTCTCCTTCCCGGCCCTGCATCTGACCATTCCTGATATGATTAACCCTCCCTTCCCTCCAGGATGGGGCAGGAGTGTGTTGAAAACCACAGATAAAGACAGACAACGGAAAACCAAAACTCTGTCACAGAGTATGCAGTAACAAAGGTAAGGACAATAAGAGATTCAGGAGGAAAAACAAGTGTAGAAAGGAAGTATAAAACAACAGGGGTAAACTGTACAACCGTTCCAAGCAATAGGCACACCTGAAGCACAACTTTCTCCAGAGTGTATGGCACACCGCACCTCACAGACCAGCCCAGAAAAACTACATCTGGAATGGGTAGAGGGATTCAACCAGCATGGGGAGCAGATGTGATATTTCCACCCCAACATGTGATTAAAGGAGCAAGGAGACTAGCAGAGATTAACTGTTGCTAGCCTGCCTATTTATCAGCACACAGCAGGCTAACGCTCAAGTCTGCCTGTGTTGATCCCAGACACCAGAGAAACAATCAGGCTGAGTGTCCGAATCTGCAATCTGAACAGAGCCCAATGCCACCATGACAGGCGACAAAGTTTGTGCAAATTTCCGTGTGACAGTGACAGCCCCTTCCAGTTATATATGCTGCCTATCCAGGGCCCTTTTCAGTTGTATATGTCCACCATCCTGGGCCCTTTCCACGTATATTTGTTGCCCATCCAAGGACTTTTTCAGGTATATATTTCCCCATCCTGGGCCCCTTCCAGGTATACTTCTCCCCCATCCTGGTATATATGTCATCCATCCTGGGACCCTTTCTTGTATATATGTCACCTGTTCTGTCGCTGTTCTCTAAAGGCCACTTTACACGCTGCGATCTCGCTAGCGAGATCGCTAGCGTGCGTACCCGTCCCCATCGGTTATGCGTCAAGGGCAAATAGCTGCCCGTGGCGCACATAATCGCTCAGACCCTTCACACTACTTACCTGCCTAGCGATGGCACAGTGACCGGCGAACCGCCTCCTTTCTAAGGGGGCGGTTCATTCGACGTCACTAAGCGGCCGCCCAATAGAAGCGGAGATGAGCGGAACGTAACATCCCGCCCATCTCCTTCCTTATTGCCGGCGGCCGCAGGTAAGGTGAGGTTCCTCGTTCCTGCGGTGTCACACATAGCGATGTGTGCTATCGCAGGAACAACGAACAACATCGTACCTGTAGCAGCAACGATATTTGGAAACTGGACAGCATGTCAACGAGCAACGATAAGGTGAGTATTTTTGCTCGTTAGCGGTCGCCCATACGTGTCACACGTAATGACGTCGCTAACGAGGCCGGATGTGCGTCACGAATTCCGTGACCCCAACGACATCACGTTAGCGATGTCGTTGCGTGTAAAGCCCCCTTTACACATAAAAAACCCCAGACATTCTTCTCACCTTCCCCCCGCTCCTATGATGCATGTTGCCCTCTTCTGTAGCCAGCTTAGAAGCGAGCAGCTATGGGCGACACATGATATCATTGCCATGTAACCCCAATACCTGCCTCGCTAACTTCAGCTGCGGGCTTCTGATTGGCCAGAGGCGTGTATTGCGCTGCAATGCATTTCAGTTGAATATGTGTCCTCAGGTGCGCATCCTGCTGATATAGGAGCTGACGGACCCCCTCCAGCACATACCTGGTCACGGTCGCTCTCTCTATGACCGCTATCGTTAGGCCACTGTCTACAACACTATTATAGTATCATTAAACAGCTGTATTTTAATGATCTCAAGTTTATGCCTTGTGCAACTCACTATCATAAAGCACCATCCTATTTCTTCAATCATCCTGAATAATAGACTAATGCGGGCGTCACACGAGACGATCTATCGTGCGATATATCGTCGGGGTCACGGTTTTCGTGACGCACATCCGGCATCGTTTGCGACGTCGTTTTGTGTGACACCTCTGAGCGACTTTGAATGTTCGCAAATCGGTTACAAATCGTGTATCGTTGACATGTCGCTCATTTTTAAAAAGTCGTTTATTTTTCTTTGCGCCGGTTGTTCATTGTATCCGGGGCAGCACACATCGCTCCGTGTGACACCCCGGGAACGATGAACACAGCTTACCTGCGTCCCGCGCTCCCACCGACTATGCGGAAGGAAGGAGGTGGGCGGGATGTTTACGTCTCGCTCATTTCCGCCCCTCCGCTTCTATTGGCCGGCCGCTGTGTGACGTCACTGTGATGCTGAATGTCCCACCCCTTTCAGGAAGTGGATGTTCGTCGCCCACAGCGACGTCGCTCAGCAGGTAACTACATGTTACAGCGGTTTAACGACTTTGTGCGCCACGGGCAACTAATTGCCCATGACGCACAAACGATGGGGGCGGGTATGATCGCTCGTGTGATCGCACGATAGATCGTACCGTGTGACGCCCGCATTAGGGAAGGATAGGAAAAGCCTTCATGAAGCAGAGGAGCTACGAAAGCATAATAACGGGTGCCAACCTCCGTGTTGTTAGGGATTAGGGTGTTATTCTGCATAGAGACTTTCTTTTCGTGAACTATAGCTACGATATGTACTAATCTTTTTGTCCAGTTGACATTTCTACTGGATAGGTGATAACCTGTTCTTCAGTGGGTGTCCGACCGGTGGGATCTGCACCAATTGGCAGTGGGACATTTTTATATCCAATGGGGAACTTTTCTACCTGTTACAAACTGTTGCGGCACGTCTGATGACCGACCACCGCTCCATTCATTTCTATGGGTCGGCTTGAAAATGCCAAGCACAGCTCTTAGCAGCCCCACAGGAAATGAATGGAGCATCGGTCAGGGGTGATCACTACCACTCCATCCTAACTGGGGTAAAAATTCCTGTACTGTGCATGTCTCAGCGGCCGGACCCCACTGATCAACAGGTCACCTGTTACGTGAATAGGTTTTAAATGTTTTCACCAGACAACCTCTTGTAGGGTTGCATCTGTAAAGTGGTGTGAGGCAGTAGTTAAGGGCGAGGTACTGATTCTGGACGCGCTGGCACACTACATAAATCCTGGTCCTGGCTGGGTATGTGGACTTTGACCATGTGGAATGGGAACCCCTGCAGGCCGCATACTGCCACTGGTGTCAGCTGGCTAGAACTGGATGATGACTAACACACAGAAGGAGACCAACTATTCACGTTATGCTTGTAGGTGCTTGTGAGAGTGAACACAATGACCACAATATGGCTTGACCTGAGGGGCGTAACTAGGCAACTACCTAATCTTCAGTACAGCCTCTGATGGTGATGATAGGCTTGTGCTGGAAGGCAGCTGCTAGGTGCCACTGTCACAGGTGTGTCACGGTTGACAGACAGTCCTGTGGTGTCCGGCTATAGAAGGTCACATAATTTGGCTGCATAGACTGCTCCCTGACATTCTATTATTTCTGGTTGGTTTTCATCACTTTCCCTTTAGGACTCTGCGGAGTTCCTCAGCCTGTCAGCTGCATTTCATCACCACTCCCTTTGGTGTCTTTATATACCTTCACTTTCTATTACTCTGTGCTGGTGATAATTCTTATACCCTTTACAAGGCTTCAGTGTAGGCAGTTGGCTTGCATACATCTGGAGAATCTTTTTGGTTGTTGCAGTTCCTCTCCCTGAAACATCTGGAGATAATTGTTTGTTTACTTCCCAATTGTTTTTTATCCCTGTATCTTCTTTAGTGCTTAGTAGGGTTGACCAAGCGCTCATCCAATCCTGACTAGGGCCTACTTCAGGGTCAGCCAGGGTCAGGTATCTAGCTTGGCGCACAGGTATGGAACACAGTGGTATGCTTGGTCAGGGGTCACCATCTTCTACTTCCCTAGACACAGGGTTTTCCTTTTACTGTTCACTTAGTAATTCCCCATACATAGCATGACAGCTACTCAGGGAGACACGGCACTCTGAGAGGTGACCCCAGTGGTATGGAATTCAAGCACAGGCACAGATGCAAGCAGGAACAGTCTCTGTTGGCTGATGCAGACTGAACAGCTGGTTTAGGTAGGTCAGTATGGAGGGTACGGCTGATACGGCAAGTGCCGGATGTTATACACTGGGAGGAGCGAGGGGCCGGATGTTATACACCAGGGGGTGAGGGGTCAGATGTTATACACCAGGTGGAGCGAGGGGCCGGATGTTATACACCAGGGGGCAAGGGGGCCGGATGTTATACACAGGAGGCGAGGGGCCAGATGTTATTCGTAGGGGTCAAGGGGCTGAATGTTATACACTGAGGGTTGAATGTTATATGTTGGAGGGGGTCAAGGGATCGGATATTTTACACGGGGGGGCTGGATGTTATTGCAGCACTCCACAGGTCAGGGGGTTAGCCTACTCATAGCCGGGCCGTTGAGGGTCAGGTCTGGTGGCCTTGCCCGGTTACGTTGCCCCGAGGCGTGCACAAATGGAGGGGAAAGTTGGGTGATGGGGGATGGTTTGTCATGACGCCACCTGTGGTACGTGGCCAGGTATTTAGCCGCCGCTACAGGGATCCTCGCTGGGGCCGGTGTTAATGCAGCCGAGGTGTTGTCGCTCCCCACAGGTGGAATGGGCCCCAGGAGGACATTGGAGGATGGCAGTGGTGCAATGGGGAATGGTAGTCCATGGGAGCGCCGAAGTGCGGCGCGACGGCGTCGGTAATCAGAGTCTCAGTCAGCAGCTGCGATTCCAGGTTTCTTTACTCACTGATTGGTCGCTGCACCCCGGGTACTGGTCTCTGTCATCACGAGCTCCGGTCAATCCCGGGTCCGTTGGAGGCCGCGGTACACAGTGGGCCCTTCCTCATAGCACTACTTGTTGCAGGTCCCTTTGGCGTGAAGCACTCAGGGTCCCGTCTCCTCTAAATTAAAGTTCTGTCCCGTATGTCGGTGGCACGGGTATCCTTTGGACTTGGCTGTGATCGAATCGCCAAAGCCCTGGATGTCACTTGACTCTGGAACCGTGGGTGGCATGGAGCCCCCGTCTGGCAGATTTCGATGGGGCAACTTGGAGTATACGCCACCATAAGGGTTCTGAGCCCTTTTCTGCGCTGGCCCCGAGGGAGGAATCAAGCTCTCCCCTCGGCGGCTATTAAACTCCTTCGTCCCACTAGAGCTACCGGGTAACACGTCCTCTCTTCTCCTCTCCCGCTCCAGAACTCCTTGTTTTCTGTAGTGATGGCTACTAACTCCCCCTGGTGGCTGCTCCTCCCCTCACCCAGGTCCCTAAGCTAGTGGATTGGGGTTCAAATAGTGATGGCGTCTAGTAAACACCACCCTATAAGAGACCTTTTTTTATATCCGACCCTAGCCCAGTCCCCAGTGGGGAAGGGGCAACCCATATGTGTATGTGATTGTGTGGTGAATCCGGTACCGACCTCCTCTGGATCCAGGATAGGTACTACACTAAGTGGGGTGCAGTAGCATGTGGCGACCAAAGCCTCAGGGGCGCCACATTATACACCTGGGGCGAATGGCCGGATGTTATAAACATTTGGAGGCGAGGTGCTGGATGTTTTACACCGGGGTGAGTTGCCGGATGTTATACATTGGGAAAGGGGGCGAGGTGCAGGATGTCATAGTTATGCAGCGGGGAAATTAGAATAAATGAAAACCCAAATTGAACATTTAAAGGGCTTGTCCATTACTGTCTAATCCCTACTTAATTTAACATCAATCACTCAACAAAAGTCAGACTACTATATAAATCTTAAGTGAATACAGAGCTTTGAAAATTTGCTTCATAGTTTATTTCTGAGCTTTTTAAATTGGATGTTGTGAAAGGGAACAGATAATTCTACAGGGTAATGGTAATTTTCTTCCTTTTGCATCCTACTTCAGCTAGTGGCCAATTTAGATATTTCCCAAAGATGTGAATAAAGCCCGCTTTACACACTACAATATATCTTACGATGTGTCGGCGGGGTCACGTCGTAAGTGACGCACATCCGGCATCGTAAAGTACATTGTAGTGTGTAACATCTACGTGCGATTGCGATTGAACGGTAAAACGTTCATCGCATGTCGTTCATTCCTCATTAATTGAACGTCTGGTTGATCATCGTACTCGGGGTAGCACAGATCGCAGTGTGTGACACCCTGGGAACGATGAACAGATCTTACCTGCGTCCTGCGGCTCCTGGCCAGCAATGCATAAGGAACGAGGTGGGCGGGATGTTTACGTCCCGCTCATCTCCGCCCCTCCGCTTCTATTGGCCGGCTGCCGCGTGACGTCGATGTGACGCCAAACGTCCCTCCCACTCCAGGAAGTGGACGTTCGCCGCCCACATCAAGATCGTATGGTAGGTAAGTACGTGTGACGGGGGATAATCGTTTGTGTGGCACATTCAACAAAATTGAACGTGCCGCACATACGATTAGGGCGGTTCCGATCGCATACGATATCGTATGCAGAATCGTAACATGTAAAGCAGGCTTAAGTGTAATCATTCAGCTCCACATCTCCAGCAAGGGGAAAGATTTGGGGTATGAGCTCACAGAATTTGGAGAGTACACGATACCATGGAGATACAAATTTAGATTGTTCTGTATCTTTCTACAGATAGACATTCTGTAGGCAAATGGAAAAGCCTGTCATGTTGTTTATCAAAGATTTGTGTAAATACTTCTACAATATACATTGGATATACAGGACTGATTGATGAGGATTTCGTACATTTTAGAAAGAACATTTCACACTAAGGGCAGCTTTGCACACTACGACATCGCAGGTGCAATGTCGGTGGGGTCAAATCGAAAGTGACGCACATCCGGCGTCACTTGCGATGTCGTAGTGTGTAAAACCTTTCTGATATGATAAACGAGCGCAAAAGCGTCGTTATCGTATCATCGGTGTATTCTCCGACATTTCCATAATGCCGGTGCAGCGTCAGGTACGATGTTGTTCCTCGTTCCTGCGGCAGCACACATCGCTGTGTGTAAAGCCGCAGGAGCGAGGAACATCTCTTACCTGCCTCCTGGCTGCAATGAGAAGGAAGGAGGTGGGCGGGATGTTTATGTGTCGCCCTGGGCAAGCCAGGGGACACAGGTCACACACCACCACACCCTACATCCCAGTTAGGAACACCAAAGCTAACCAAAAACCCTTGTTGCCTTCCTCCAGAGGCTGATGATTCACACCAGGGGGTGGGCCAGGCGGTTGGCTCCGCCCACCGAGGAGTTCACAGCTCTGGAGGCGGGAGAAACCAGGCAGATTAGCCCAGGCAGGGCTTGAGTGAGGAGTTCAGTTTAGGAGGAGGAAGTGAAAGGAGTAAACAAGTAGTGAAAGTAGAAAGAAGCAAAGTGGTAAAGGAGGAGAAACTGAAGGAAGGTGAAAGGTGACAGAAAGGAAGCCTGAAGTAGTCCAGCTGTGTGCAGGACAGGTCAGCAAGGTCAGCAACGGCGGTGACTGTCTGGAGGGGGACCCTGTGGAAGTTCCTGGAAGGACCACGGACAGGTAGTGGCCCGGCGGTCTGGAGCAGTGTACCGAAGGACAGTCAGCACCAGGGCAGGGGCCTCTCGGACCCTGGCAAGGCTAGGAGTCGTCATAATTTGCCAAATCCGTCAGTGAAGGGGACGTAGATCGCCCAACAACCAAGTCCCGATTGAAGGCAACAGCCCAACCAGAGTAGGAGAGACACCGCCACCGCCAAGGCACCAGTCTCTCAGGGCCAGCGCCTGCGGGCAAAGAGTAGAGCTCCTCCGGCCCAGCTTGAAGCCAGGGAGTGGGTTACCGGTGGGAGCCCATCGCTACCAACATAGAACAAAGGTGCAAGGAAAAGGGACATCACCGTCACCTACTGGGAGAGCAAGTGCAGCCGTCCGTGGGAACCGTCTTTCCAGCCGTATGGTTTACCGTAAAACTGTGTCCACGTCTCAGGCTGAGTGAGTGCCACAGTGCCGCAAGGCACAGCGCTGCCCCCGCGTCCCTGCGCCCACCAGGCCCTGCACCTCCCTCACCATCACCGGGCCCCGGGATCACCAACCCCTACCCACGGAGGGGCAACGCAACATCTCGCTGCTACACACCATCGTCCCCGGGCCTATAGAGAAGCGGTGGTGAAATCACCACAACCGTGGGTGGCGTCACGGACAATAAACTATTCCCACACCCAACAACCCCCCTTTCACTCACGGGCGAGGAGTGTCGCTCGAGAACCCCCGGGATCCGGCCCACCACTCGAGCCACCACTGAGCAGCAGCCGCCGGACCCGAGCAGAAGGGGTGAGCGTAGTGTGCTGACACCCTCCTCCCCGCCCGCGACAACTTGGCGTCACGAACAGGATCTTACCGCTCTGCCGTCTGGTAGAGGTGCGCCTTGTTACCGCCGGAGGTATCCGGCAGAAAAATTTCAGAAGCCGCCATCTTTGGCGCGAAAAGTTCCCGCTCGAGCGTCTTCTCGAGTAGTAGAGGCGCGAAGGCCAAAACCCCGCCCCGAGAGAGGAGGGGCCAGAAAGAGCTAAGGGGGACGGAAACAAGATGTCTGCGCCCAACGGAGCCGCTGGAGGAGCGGTGGTCGCAGCCGCAGCGGCACCCGCGGATGGGAATGGGCCTGCCCAGGTCCCGGCCGTACTGGCGGGAGGTGCCGCGGCCCCCGCGCTCGCTCAGGTCATGCCGTTCTCCTTGCCCTATGAGCCCTGAGCTGCCTGGCTACTGCAGTATGATGGGAAACCGGATGCCTTACAGGCCTTCCGGAAAAAGCTTAACCCGTTGCTAGAGCTGTACCCCCTGACTGATAAGCAACGTGCAGCGATAGTGCTAGGCCAGTTAACCGGTGCGGCTGAGCAGGAAGCGGAGACCTGGGCCGAGGGGGACCGGCTCTCTGTAGCCACCATCTTTGAGAAGCTACAGACTGCCTTCGAGACCCGGACTGAAGCTGAGCTGAGGATGCAGTTTTACCAGTGCCGACAACGGGCTGGGGATAGCATTCGGACTACGCTTTACGTCTGCAAACCGCCCTCCGCACGCTGAAGCGGGTGAACCCTATTAATGAGGCGGATAGCAACAAGATGTTGGTAGAGCAATTTGCGCAGGGGATGAGGTCCCTTGAAGATCGTAAACAACTCCGGCTGTGGGCCCTGGAACACCCTGATGTGGACTTTGCTGTGTTAAAGGAACGGGCTATTAAAGCGCTACAGCCCCCAGCTGCAGAAGTTCGGGAACCTGCCCCGTGGCCCGTCGAGACAGCCCCCGTTGTGGCGGCCCCTGCCCTACCAACCTCTCCAAGACCTACCGCCCCAAGCAGCACAGTGGAAGAACTGGCAGCCCAGGTCTGTCGCATGGACGGAGACCTCGCCAAGATCCTTGCTGCACTACAACTTCTGACCCGATCCCAGCCTCCAGCACAGATACAGCTTGCTGACAGTCCCGAGGATGTTCCTTGGATGCAGCGGAGAAGTGCTAATAGCCCGCGGAGCAGACCTCCAATCTGCTACAAGTGCCGTAAGCCTGGTCACTACTTCCGACAGTGCCCGTTAAACGAGCAACCCCTGGGGCCCCGGGCCAATCCTCAGGAGTAGAACATCGTGGCCCCCCGGACTGGCGAGATCGATATATCGGGGCCCGACCCATCATCCCCGTGGCTGTGGACGGTATACCGGTGATGGCTCTCTTGGACACTGGATCACAGGTAACCACCATACCATACACGTTGTATCAGCGGTATTGGGGAACGGACGAACTGACACCCCCAGATACTAGTATAACACTGATTGCTGCCAATGGACTTCCATTGACCCAAGTGGGGTATAAACAAGTGGCTATGACTGTGGGGCAAGCTGAACTACAACATCAGGGTATGATTGTGATCATGAATGAACCCAGTGATCATAACCCGAAGATAGTGCTAGGAACCAATGTGATGGAGCACTGTATGACTGATGTGTTGACCCTATTACAACAGCTGGCCGCTACAGCAGCAGGAAGCCGGCAGAGAGCTGTGCAGCGTGAGATCCGGGCTCTGATGTACCGCCAGCATGTAAGCTCAACAGGAGGGGAGATTGGTTGAGTGAGAGTAATGGATGTAGCTCCGTTGACTGTGCCCCCTAGGAGTGAGATGATGATTTGGTGTAGGGCAGCAGTAGGGCCACAGGGGCGTGATTACCCGGCCATGATGGAGCCCATACCCTCTGATCATTGGCCCACTGCAATGGCCGCCCGAGGGGTGGTGGATGTGAAGAAGGGAAGGGTGCCTGTGAGGGTGTTGAACTGTGGAGAGGAAGAAGTCAGGCTTCCCCGGTATGCCACCATTGCCAAGCTACTCACCCTGGACCCTCACACTATCCATGAAGCCAGTCCTTCCACACTCCCACCTACCACTAGCACTTCCCCACCCCAGGGGGAGACAAAGGAGTGGCACCAACAGCTACATGTAGGCACTGATGATACCCCTACACCTCACAGGGCGGGGGTATACAGGGTGGTGCAGGAGTATGAACAGGTTTTCAGTAAGCACCCCCTAGACTTTGGGCAGATCAAAGGGGTCCAACACCACATCCCCACCGGTGAAGACCCCCCTATCAAAGAGAGGTATAGACCTATTCCCCCTGCACATTACCAGTGTGCCAAAGATATGTTGAGGAATATGAAGGAGGCAGGGGTTATTCGGGACAGCTGTAGTCCCTGGGCCGCTCCGTTGGTACTGGTTAAGAAGAAGGATGGTACCATGCGGATGTGTGTGGACTACCGGAAGATTAATCAGATAACCCATAAAGATGCCTATCCACTACCTCGTATCGAAGAGTCTTTGGCTGCACTGAGAACTGCAAACTACTTCTCTACCCTTGATCTCACCAGCGGGTACTGGCAAGTGGCCGTGGCCCCAGAGGACCGGGAGAAGACCGCCTTCACCACCCCGATGGGACTCTGCGAATTTAATAGCATGCCGTTCGGGCTGTGCAATGCCCCCGGAACCTTCCAACGGCTGATGGAGTGCTGTCTGGGACATCTAAACTTCGAGACCGTCCTGTTGTACTTGGATGATGTGATTGTTTATTCCCAGACGTACGAAGCCCATCTGGAGCACCTGGCCGAGGTGTTCGCGTCCCTTGCCAAGTACGGGATGAAATTGAAGCCCTCTAAGTGTCACCTGCTGAAACCCAGGGTGCAGTACCTAGGGCACGTGGTGAGTGCAGACGGTGTCGCCCCCGACCCTGAGAAGATTACTGCCATCCAGAGCTGGCCGAGACCAACTACAGTGAGAGAAGTAAGGCAGTTTCTGGGTCTGGTGGGGTACTACCGGCGCTTTATAAAGGGGTACACGAAGATGGCTGCCCCATGCAGGACCTCCTCGTGGGACAGACCAAAGGTAGTAGACCCATTGGAGCCCCACTGTTGTGGGAGGACAAGCATGAGGAGTCCTTTTGCCAGTTGAAGGCGGCCTTGACCGGAGAAGAGGTCCTAGCGTACCCTGATTATGGGCGCCCGTTCATCCTCCACACAGACGCCAGTAACGTGGGACTAGGAGCGGTCCTATCCCAGGTCCAGGATGGAAAAGAGAAGGCGATTGCCTATGCTAGCCGAAAACTCCGGCTGACTGAAAGGAACCCTGAGAATTACAGCTCCTTCAAGCTCGAGTTCTTGGCGTTGGTATGGGCTATCACGGAGCGGTTCCGCCACTACTTGGCGGCAGCAAAATTCACCGCGTTTACGGACAACAATCCGCTGACTCACCTGAACACGGCCAAGTTGGGCGCACTGGAGCAGCGGTGGGTAGCCCGGCTAGCCAACTATGATTTCACCATAAAGTACCGAGCCGGTCGTGTCAACATAAACGCTGATGCACTCTCCCGAATGCCCCATTTGTCAGAAGAGGGGTGCGAGGATGACGACCTCGAGGAGATCGAGTTGCCTGCGTTTCACCAGCCGCCTACTGAGAGGGTACAAGTACATCAGCAACGGGTGGATCTGGACCCACGGCTCAGTCAAGAGTGGCAGGAAGCTCAGAACCAAGCGCCGGCTGTTCGCCTTGTCAAGACTCTGGTGGAACAAGGTGCTATGGGAATAGACCCTGCCGCTCCAGCCGAAGCCCAACGCTTGTGGAAGGAACGGAAACGGCTTTACCTACACCAAGGGAGGCTGTACCGCGAGCTGATCAACCCAAAGACCCATGAGAAAATATGCCAGTTGGTCGTTCCTCAAGCTGACGTGGCTACTGTCCTGCGGGCATACCATGATGGTGCTGGCCACTTCGGGTGGAAGAAGCTGGAGATGCTGTTGAGGGAGCGGTTCTATTGGAGTGGGATGCGTGAATCGGTGGAAGCCTGGTGCCGAGAGTGTGGTCCTTGTACGCTGAGGAGAAAGGACGAGACTAGCCAGAGGGCACCCTTACATCCAATAGTCACCCATCAGCCGCTGGAGCTGGTCGCCCTAGACCATGTCAAGCTCACCCCTAGCCGAAGTGGGTACACCTACGCATTGACCATCGTAGACCACTACTCAAGATTTATGGTGGTAGTCCCCGTTAAGGACCTAACTGGTCGAACTGCTGCTCGAGCGTTCCAGGCTTATTTTTGCCGACCCCATGGGTACCCAGAAAAGGTGCTGACCGACCAAGGCCCGGCCTTTGAAGCAGAGGTGTTCCACGAATTCTGACAGTTGTACGGCTGCAAGAAGATCCGAACCACTCCTTACCATGCCCAGACCAACGGCATGTGTGAGAAGATGAACCACCTGGTCCTGGGGCTCCTCAAGACGCTATCACTGGAGGAACGGAACCTGTGGCCGGAAAAATTACCCGACTTGGTCGACATGTACAATAATATCCCGTCTAGTTCGACGAAGTGCACACCAGCGTATCTGATGAGGGCTCGGCCTGGCCGCCTGCTGGTGGATCTGGAGATGGGGTTGGAGGCCCCAGAAGCACTCCCTTCAACAGCGGAATGGGAAAGTCAGAGGAGAGCACAATACCGGCAAATCCAGGAGTATGAGGAGAAAAACCTCAGTCGAAGTCGAGAACAGCAGGAGCACCGGTTCAACCAGAAGGCGTCCGCGGGTCCTTTCCAGCCAGGAGATGTGGTGTTGAAGCGGAAGAGGAAGACCCACAAGCTGGATGATCAGTGTGAACAAGTTCCTTACGTCATACAACCCACAGAATGGGGAGATGGGAAGGCCTACCAGATCAGTCGTGACCAAGGGGGCACTCTGGCCACAGTCTCCCGCGACCATCTAAAAAGGTGCCCGCCAGCGTTGAGGGCAGAGGCTGAAGTACCGGTTCCTCCACCAGCGGAGAAGGCAGCAGAGGTAATCCACACTGTAATGGGTGACTTCCCAGCAAACTGGCCTACACAGAACGGCGCGGTGATTCTTCCAGTGATACTGTTCCCACAACACGTGGATGAAGAAGTAGTGGAAGCGGTCAACCGTGAGCCAGAACCAGTGCCAGTGCCCAGGGATGAACCTGAGCCCAGCTCCCCTATGCCTCCGCCTGCTCCACACTATAGCAGGGAGGAGGAACCGATTGTTCCCTCTACCCCACTGTCTAGCATCACTGACACCAGGCCCCGAAGGTCCACCCGTCCCAACCTAGGTAGACCCCCACTTAGGTACAGGGAGACCGTTCTGTGAGTAAAAGGAGTCAGGGAATGTGAAGAGTTGTTTGTTTGTTGAGAAGTTTGAAAAGTTCTGAAAATGATGAAAAATGATTACCGAAGTTTAACCAGATTATCTTTGTGATTTGCAACCGGCTGGAGCCGCCACCGTTGTCCCCGTGGGGACCGTTTAAAAGTTTTGCATGAAGGACTATCCATGGACAAGCCCGTGAACTTGCAGGGCAACCACAAACGTTAAGTGGCTTGTAAATAAGTTGTTTGCCGTTACCGTTTTCCGCAATGCCGCCTCCGGAGAGGCAGGTTGGAGGGAGGGCCCTGAGCAGAGCAGGCTGGGGCCCAGCCACCAAAGGAACCGGTGGATACCCTCTGGAGGGGAAGGACAGATCCCGCTCGGGTAACTTGTGCTGGACTGTGGGCCTGGGCTTTAGGGGCAGCATCAGGACCAGGTTGCTTGGGTGGGAGAGAGCGGAAACCGTAACCGTAAACCGTTATGCAACGTTTAAGAAATGTGCCTCCCGTTAAGGGAAGAGTTATTAAAAATGTACATATGTTATTATTTTACCATGTTATCTTTTACAGAAAAATAAAACCGGTGTTGGACGGCAGCCCGTGGACGGTCTGCATTTTGCTAAGGGGGAATGTGTCGCCCTGGGCAAGCCAGGGGACACAGGTCACACACCACCACACCCTACATCCCAGTTAGGAACACCAAAGCTAACCAAAAACCCTTGTTGCCTTCCTCCAGAGGCTGATGATTCACACCAGGGGGGGGCCAGGCGGTTGGCTCCGCCCACCGAGGAGTTCACAGCTCTGGAGGCGGGAGAAACCAGGCAGATTAGCCCAGGCAGGGCTTGAGTGAGGAGTTCAGTTTAGGAGGAGGAAGTGAAAGGAGTAAACAAGTAGTGAAAGTAGAAAGAAGCAAAGTGGTAAAGGAGGAGAAACTGAAGCAAGGTGAAAGGTGACAGAAAGGAAGCCTGAAGTAGTCCAGCTGTGTGCAGGACAGGTCAGCAAGGTCAGCAACGGCGGTGACTGTCTGGAGGGGGACCCTGTGGAAGTTCCTGGAAGGACCGCGGACGGGTAGTGGCCCGGCGGTCTGGAGCAGTCTACCGAAGGACAGTCAGCACCAGGGCAGGGGCCTCTCGGACCCTGGCAAGGCTAGGAGTCGTCATAATTTGCCAAATCCGTCAGTGAAGGGGACGTAGATCCCCCAACAACCAAGTCCCGATTGAAGGGAACAGCCCAACCAGAGTAGGAGAGACACCGCCACCGCCAAGGCACCAGTCTCTCAGGGCCAGCGCCTGCAGGCAAAGAGTAGAGCTCCTCCGGCCCAGCTTGAAGCCGGGGAGCGGGTTACCGGTGGGAACCCATCGCTACCAACATAGAACAAAGGTGCAAGGAAAAGGGACATCACCGTCACCTACTGGGAGAGCAAGTGCAGCCGTCCGTGGGAACCGTCTTTCCAGCCGTATGGTTTACCGTAAAACTGTGTCCACGTCTCAGGCTGAGTGAGTACCACAGTGCCGCAAGGCACAGCGCTGCCCCCGCGTCCCTGCGCCCACCAGGCCCTGCACCTCCCTCACCATCACCGGGCCCCGGGATCACCAACCCCTACCCACGGAGGGGCAACACAACATCTCGCTGCTACACACCATCGTCCCCGGGCCTATAGAGCAGCGGTGGTGAAATCACCACAACCGTGGGTGGCGTCACGGACAATAAACTATTCCCACACCCAACAACCCCCCTTTCACTCACGGGCGAGGAGTGTCGCTCGAGAACCCCTGGGATCCGGCCCACCGCTCGAGCCACCACTGAGAAGCAGCCGCCGGACCCGAGCAGAAGGGGTGAGCGTAGTGTGCTGACACCCTCCTCCCCGCCCGCGACATTTACATCCTGCTCATCTCCGCCCCTCCGCCGCTATTGGCCGCCTGTCGTGTGACGTCACTATGACGCCGCATGACCCGCCCCCTTAGGAAGGAGGCGGGTCGCCGGTCAGAGCGACGGTCGCAGGGCAGGTGAGTGCATGTGAAGCTGGCATAGCGATAATTTTCGCTACGCCAGCTCTCACAAGATATCGTACCTGCGACGGGGGCGGGGACTATCGCTCTCGACATCGCAGCATCGGCTTGCGATGTCGTAATGTGCAAAGCCCGCCTTACTCTCATTAAAATATTCTGTTAGCACACACTATGTACAATACAGACCAAAAGTTTGGACACACCTTCTCATTGAAAGAGTTTTCTTTATTTTCATGACTCTGAAAATTGTAGATTCATATTGAAGGCATTAAAACTATGAATTAACACATGTGGAATGAAATACTTAACAAAAAAGTGTGAAGCAACTGAAAATATGCCTTATATTCTAGGTTCTTCAAAGTAGCCACCTTTTGATTTGATTACTGCTTTGCACACTCTTGGCATTATCTTGATGAGCTTCAAGAGGTAGCCACCGGAAATGGTTTTCGAACAGTCTTGAAGGAGTTCCCAGAGATGCTTAGCACTTGTTGGCCCTTTTGCCTTCACTCTGCGGTCCAGCTCACCCCAAACCATCTCGATTGGGTTCAGGTCTGGTGACTTTGGAGACCAGGTCATCTGGCGTAGCACCCCATCACTCTCCTACTTAGTCAAGTAGCCCTTACACAGCCTGGAGGTGTGTTTGGGGTCAATGTCCTGCTGAAAAATATATTATGGTTCAACTAAAAGAAACCGGATGGAATAGCACCCCGCTGCAAGATGCTGTGGTAGGCATGCTGGTTCTGTATGCCTTCAATTTTGAATAAATCCCCAACAGTGTCAGCAACAAAGCACCCCCACACCATCACACCTCCTCCTCCATGCTTCACGGTGGGAACCAGGCATGTAGAGTCTATCCGTTCACCTTTTCTACAAAGACACGGTGGTTGGATCCAAAGATCTCAAATTTGGACTCATCAGACCAAAGCACAGATTTCCACTGGTCTAATGTCCATTCCTTGTGTTTTTTAGCCCAAACAAGTCTCTTCTGATTGTTGTCTGTCCTTAGCAGTGGTTTCCTAGCAGCTATTTTACCATGAAGGCCTGCTGCACAAAGTCTCCTCTTAACACAGTAGTTGTTCTAGAGATGAGAAGGTGTGTCCAAACTTTGGGTCTGTACTGTATATCTATGCAGCCACAGGAGATGGACAGTACCCACTGATGGTGTCGTCATTGCATTGTTTGTCCAGAATGGTCCCTGTGACGCCCTGGCCTATCAGGTCGTCACAAGGGTGCCATGCAATCTGCCCTTCTGCATGGTACCCGCTCCTGCTTGGTTACGGGTCCTGTCAATTTGGTGTTGCTACCAACAGGTGTATCAAAATCCTGAGGAACACTCTGCACCACACCCACCAACCACCCATTGGGTAGCCTGAGAGGAAATTTTGCCACCCAGATGGGGGATGGAAGAGGGAGGGCAGAGATGTCGGTTGTACAGTTGTATAGTTGGAGAGTGGAGGTGGAGCAGTGAGCAGCGGTGACAGGACAGGTCACGCTGTGGAGCTGGGCTCCTGTACCCGTCCCAGGTGCCAGACATTGGCCTGGCCAGAAGGAGCTGGAACCCTGGTTGCAGGGGGTAGTGACAGGGGGTACGGTGCTGCTACAGAGAGCAGGCTGCAACCGGGCAGGGGCCAGGGTACGACGGGGTATGCGGACTCTAGGCTGGGATGTAGCTTCACGCAGCCCAGTAATTTACCCGACGGGAACGGAACCTTCAGGAAGCGTTCCCCATCTGCTGTCGAATCGGAATACTAGCGCAACGAGGGGGATAGGACTTCCCACAACCGTCCAGAAAATCCCAAGAGTGAACCCTGAGAGCAGGCTCACCCTGCTAGCCACGCAGGTGAGCGGGACCCGAATTGCTTCATGTCAAAGGGATCCACAAGTAGGACACACAGAGCCAAAGGACAAGGCTTCAGTCCAACTTGCAACACCAAAAGGGCACGGACCCAGCGTACTCGCCCAAAGAGAGCAGGATACTCAAGAGTTTGGTTAACCTGGTGTCAGCGTCAGTGACTTTGGACTGTGTGAGTACCCGATATCCCTGTTCACCCGACGGGTCCCCCACTCCATCCACTACCGGATCCCGGGACATCACTCCCCCTGCCCATGGAGGGGTTAACATCTCGAGCTGCCACACACAATCGTCCCCGGACTCCCCCACAAATGGCAGCAGTGGGCCCTCACGTTACCTCACACCGTGGGTGGCATCACGAACATTATCCCATTCACCACCCAAAACAACAACATCCCCCTTTTTATTTCCGAGGTAGCCACGCGACCCCACCTCAGATCCGGAGACCCCTCGAGCCACTGTGGATCTGGAATTGGAGACCTGGACGGAGGCAGATCGGATCTCTGTAACCGCCATTTTTCAGAGGCTGGGAGCTGCATTTGAGACCCGTACAAAGGCTGAGCTGCGGATGAGGTTCTACAGCTGTAAGCTGCGGCCCCAAGATAGCATAAGAGACTATGCCCTGAAACTACAGGCAGCGCTGCGGACCATAAGGCTGACTAACAACATTGGTGAGCCGGAGTGAAGCCGAATGCTGGTGGAGCAATTCCTGCAAGGCCTTGAGTCAGTAGAGGACCGCAAACAGTTGTGGTTGTGGGCCTTGGAGCACCCCGCTCTGGACTTTGCTACATTGAAAGAACAAGCGGGTAAGGCCCTGCAGCCCCTGGAGGTGCCTGACTCCCCCCTCCCGGCGCGGCAAGCAGAGACATCCCCGCTGCAGGTGAGGACACCCGCATTGGCCCTGCCTGCACCGTCCCTGTCCGGGCCTGAGACCGGTGACCTGTCTACCCAAGTGCAGCAATTGACCAGAGATGTTGCCTCGGATCCTGGAAGCTATGCAGCTCAAGACCAAGACCACCCAGTCCAAGGAGATTCAACTGGCCGACTGCCCTGAGGATGTGTCTTGGATGAGGAGGCGGACCTCTGCATACAAAGGACGGAGCGGAGACGGGTATAGTCCACCTGTCTGTTACCACTGCAGCCAGCCCGGCCACTACGCCAAGAGCTGTCCTTTAAACAAGCAACCCCTGGGGCCAAGGGCCAATGCCCAGGAATAAACTGCCAAGGCCCAACTGATTGGAGGGAGCGGCATGTCGAAGGGCGGCCCATCGTCTCTATCACCCTGGATGGGATCCCATCCTCTGCACTCCTTGATACCGGCTCTCAGGTAACAACTATCCCTTATTTACTGTATAAGAAGTTCTGGTTGGGCGATGACTTGACCCCACCGGATGATACCCTAACTATCTATGCTGTTAATGGGTTGCCAGTGACTCAAATCGGGTTCAAAGAGGTGACTATTAAGGTGGGCCGCGTAGAGTTAAGCCCGCTTTACACACTACAATGTATCTTAAGATGTGTCGGCGGGGTCACGTCGTAAGTGACGCACATCCGGCATAATAAAGTACATTGTAGTGTGTAACAGCTACGTGCGATTGTGATTGAACAGTAAAACGTTCATCGCACGCACGTCGTTCATTCCTCAGGAATCGAACGTTAGGTTGTTCATCGCACCCGGGGTAGCACACATCGCAGTCTGTGACACCCCGGGAACGATGAACAGATCTTACCTGCGTCTTGCGGCTCCCGGCCAGCAATGCGGAAGGAAGGAGGTGGGCGGGATGTTTACGTCCCGCTCATCTCCGCCCCTCCGCTTCTATTGGCCGGCTGCCGCGTGACGTCGATGTGATGCCGAACGTCCCTCCCAATCCAGGAAGTGGACGTTCGCCGCCCACATCGAGGTCGTATGGACGGGTAAGTACGTGTGACGGGGGTTAATCGTTTGTGCGGCATATTCAATAAAATTGAACGTGCCGCACATACGATGGGGGTGGTTACAATCGCATACGATATCGTATGCAGAATCGTAACATGTAAAGCAGGCTTTATTCCGACAAGGCCTTATTGTAGTCCAGAACGACCCTAGTGATCGGAACCCGAAGATCATTTTAGGAACAAATGAGAATTGCATGAGTGAAGTGTTGCTTTTGCTTCAACAGCTGTCAGAAACTGCAGGAGCAGGGCGACAGAGGGTCCTGCAATGTGAGATCCGAGCCCTCCTGCAGCGGCAACAGGTAAATCTCTCTGGAGGGGAGATAGGTGGTGTACGGGTAATGGATGCAGTGGTACCCTCAAGAAGTGAAATGTTAATCTGGTGCAGGGCAGCTGTAGGCTCCCGGGGACAAGATTACCAGGCAGTGGTGGAGCCACAGCCTTCAGAGCATTGGCCCACAGTATTTACGGCCAGAGGGGTAGTCGATGTCCAGAAGGGGAGGGTGCCCGTGCAAGTACTTAACTGTGGGGAGGAGGTCACATTGCCTTGGTATGCCACCATAGCCAAGCTATTTACAGTGAACCCAAACGACATTCATGCAGCTGACTCATAGGGGAGTTCCCATCAGGCCCCCCCCAGGTCAACTCTAAGGATACAGAGGAAACATGGTGTCAGGAACTACATGTGGGCACTGACGCTACACCTGCACATCACAAACAAGGGGTCTACAGGGTTGTCAGGGAGTACGAGCAGGTTTTCAGCAAGCACCCATTGGATTTTTGGCGATTAAAGGGGTACAGCATCACATACCCACAGGCACACCATTATCAATGTGCTAAAGACATACTCCTAAGTATGAAGGAAGCAGGAGTGATCAGAGATAGCTGCAGCCCCTGGGCGGCCCCACTGGTCCTTGTGAAGAAGAAAGATGGGACCATGCGGATGTGTGTAGACTATCGACAGATAAACAAAATCACCCATAAAGACGCCTACCCTCTACCCCAAATTGAGGAATCGCTAGCCGCCTTGAAGTCTGCTGCTTATTTCTCCACCCTTGATCTCACCAGCGGGTACTGGCAGGTGGCGGTCGCTGAAGAGGACAGAGCGAAGACCGCATTCGTGACTCTGATGGGATTGTGCGAATTCAACAGTATGCCATTCGGGCTGTGCAACACACCCAGGACGTTCCAGAGGCTGATGGAGTGCTGTTTGGGCCACTGTAACTTGGAAACAGTCCTGTTGTATTTGGATGATGTCATCGTCTACTCTACGTCATCGTCTACTCTACTCTACGTACGAGACTTGGAACATCTGGCCGAAGTGTTTGAGGCCCTATCCAAATATGGGATGAAGCTCAAGCCATATAAATGCCATCTACTCAAACCCAAGGTCCAGTACCTGGGGCATGTGGTAAGTGCCGAAGGCGTGGCGCCAGACCCTGAATAGATCACTGCCATCCAGAGCTGGCCGCGGCCCACCACTGTCAAGGAAGTGCGGCAATTCTTGGGCCTTATGTGGTATTATCGGAGGTTCATCAAGGGCTATACCCAGATGGCAGCCCCCTTGCAAGATCTCCTGGTGGGAAGACCACACCTGGCCGACCCTCCAGGCTGCCGCTCCCATGGGACCCGGAACAGGAGAAATCTTTTGAACAAGTGAAGTCTGTCCTGACTGAAGACGAGATCCTGGCTTACCCCGATTATGGCCTCCCGTTTGTGTTGTACACAGATGCCAGTAATGTGGGACTGGGTGCTGTCCTATCCCAAGTGCAGACGGGCAAGGAGAAGGTGATTGCCTACGCCAGCCGGAAGCTGAGGCCAACGGAAAGAAACCCAGAGAACTATAGCTCCTTCAAGCTGGAATTCTTGTCAATCGTATGGGCTGTGACGGCGAGGTTCAAGCACTACCTTGCTGCTGCCAAGTACACGGACAACAACTCACTGACCCACCTGGATACGGCGAAGCTGGGAGCCCTGGATCAGCGATGGGTGGCACGACTGGCTAACTACGATTTAATTATCAAATATAGGGCTGGCCGCAAGAACACCAATGCGGATGCACTGTCCAGAATGCCCCACCTGCTGGAAGAAGAAGGGGATGAAGACGACCTGGAAGAGGTTGAGCTACCCGCTTTTCACCAACCTTCTGTGGGAGAGCGGCCCCGAACAAGTGTCCACCAGCAGGAGATAACTTGCGATCCCCTGCCTCACCATGGCTGTCAAGAAGTTCAGGACCAGTATCTGCAATCAAGCTAGTCAAGTTGCTGCTGTCCAGAGCTGATGCCCGTCTGGGACCAAATGCCCCAGAGGAAGCTAGAAAGTTGTGGCAAGATCGAAGCCGGCTCTACTTGCACCAGGGCAAGCTGTGTCGGAATCTGACCAATACCAAGACTCATGAAAGGATCTGCCAGATAGTGGTTCCCAAATCGCATGTCCCAGCAGTGCTGGAGGCCTATCATGACGGGACTGGGCACTTTGGATGGAAGAAGCTGGAGATGCTACTAAGGAGTCGCTTTTATTGGATTTGGATGCAAGATTCCATCGAGGCCTGGTGCAGGAATTTTAGCCCCTGCACCTTGAGGAGGCAAGATGGCACCAGTCAGCGAGCACCACTTCAGCCGATCATCACCCGGCAGCCCTTGGAGATTGTGGCTCTGGATCATGTTAAGCTAACTCCCAGTCGCAGTGGCTACATGTATGCACTCACCATGGTTGACCACTATTCACGGTTCCTAGTGGTAGTACCTGTCAAGGACTTGACAGCCAGCACAGCAGCCAAGGCGTTCCAGGTCCATTTCTGCAGACCAGATGGGTATCCTGAATGAGTTCTGACAGATCAAGGCCCCGCTTTTCAAGCCGAAATCTTCCAGGAGTTTTGTAGTTTATATGTGTCCAAGAAGATTCGCACTACCCCTTACCATGCCCAAACCAATGGGATGTGTGAGAAGATGAATCAGCTGGTAATTAACTTGCTGAATACCCTTCTCTTGGAAGAACGGAATCTGTGGCCTGAGAAACTACCGGACTTGGTGGATATGTACAATCATATTCCAGTTGGATCCACGAAGTGCACCCCGGCGTACCTGATGAGGGCTAGGCCCGGAAGACTCCCAATAGATTTGAAGATGGGGGTTGAATTACCAGAGACATACGCACCTGGTGAAGATTGGGACACCCGTTGCCAGGCCCAGTACAAGCAGATCCAGCGGTGTGTTGAAGAGAATTTGAATCACTCCCGGGAGCGGCAAGAAAGGAACTTCAATAAACAAGCCAAAGCAGCTCCCTTTGCCCCCGGCGAAGTAGTGCTAAAAAAAAAAACGGAAGCAGCACAAGTTAGATGACCAATGGGAAAAAGAGCCGTATGTGATACAGCCGTCCAACTTCGATAATCACAAAACATGCTTGATCAGCAAGGACCATGGGAAGACTACGGCTGTGGTGTCCCGGGACCATCTAAAGAAGTGCCCAGAGCCGCTCAGGCTTGCAGAAGAGCCTCAACCCCAACCTCCAGTGGTAGAAAGAAGGAAGAAGGGGATTCGAACCATTCCAGGTGACTTTCCTGGGTGGAAGAAGCAAAACAGAAAGAGCTTACTGACACTGCACCCACTCCAGCACCTAGGGTTACACCTATTCCCTTGCCACACACACGTAGGGTCTTGACTGCAACACCCAGCGCAGGAAGCGAAGAAGTTGTAGGGGAGGTAGCTGTGTCATCAGAAGGGGATGAGGGTCCAGAGTTAAGGAGGTCCACCCGTGTTAACTTTGGCCAGCCTCCACGGAGGTACAGAGAGGAATGTTGATATAAACAAAAATGTGATACCGTAAAATTGTTAGGTATCTGTGTTTTCAGTTTGTTATTTTCCACAGTTTGTTATATTCCATATAGAAAATGTTAGAAAATGAAAGAATTAATGAAAAGCTAATTGCATGGGAAAGTAACCTGATCTTCTCTAGATTGACAGCAGTTGTACTACGGTACAGGGACTTTTGTTAAGGTTTTACAAAGACTTCTACATTTTATAGTTGATTAAAAATGGACCACGGTCACAGGACTGGTGTGACCAAAACAAACTTGTGTCTTGTAAAAAGGCTGCACCCGTTGTGCCTAACGGAGTCGTCTGACCTACCCTGGGACCTTAACCCGGCCCAAGGACCATTTAGGTTTCCAGGGGAACCAGGTTGTTTGGGAGGGGGGTTATTGGGATCCGGGTCATTGGGACTGGACTGTCTCAGGCAGGGACCGCAACGTGGAAGGTTGGGTGCCCGCTGCCATCAAAACCGGTGGCGTCCCCTGTGGCAGACGAACTCAAAAGTAAAACAGTTAGTAACGGTTTAAGAAAAGCACCTTCCTAATGTGGGATGAACCTATTTAAAATAAAAAATGTTAACCCTTTTCTTTCTTATAAACAAAAAATAAATGCTTGGTGTTCTGTAGCTCGCAGACGAGCTACGCTTAACCAAGGGGGAATGTGATGCCCTGGCCTATCAGGTCGTCATAAGGGTGCCGTGTAATCTGCCAGTTTGCATGGTACCCACTCCTCCTTGGTTACGGGTCCTGTCCATTTGGTGTTGCTACCAACAGGTGTATCAAAATCCTGAGGAACACTCTGCACCACACCCACCAACCACCCATTGGGCAGCCTGAGGGGAATAGGGCCACCCAGATGGGGGGATGGAAGAGGGAAGGCAGAGATGTCGGTTGTACAGTTGTAGAGTTGGAGAGTGGAGGTGGAGCAGTGAGCAGCGGTGACAGGACAGGTCACGCTGTGGAGCTAGGCTCCTGTACCTGTCCCAGGTGTCAGACGTTGGCCTGGCTAGAAGAAGCTGGAACCCCGGTCGCAGGGGGTAGTGACAGGGGGTACGGTGCTGCTACAGAGAGCAGGCCAGCTGCCTTGTGCTACAACCGGGCAGGGGCCAGAGCACGACGGGCTACGCGGACCCTAGTCGGGGAAGTAGCTTCACGCAGCCCAGTAATTTACCCGACGGGAATGGAATCTTCAGGAACCGTTCCCCACCCGCTCCAGAAACGGGGTACTAACACAACAAGGGGTATAGGACTTCCCACCACCGTACAGAAAATCCCAAGCGTGAACCCTGAGAGCAGGCTCACCCTGCTCGCTACGCAGGTGAGCGGGACCCGAATTGCTTCATGTGAGAGGGATCCACAAGTAGGACACACAGTGCCAAGGGACAAGACTTCAGACCAACCTGCAACACCAAAAGGGCATGGACCCAGCGTACTCGCCCAAAGAGAGCAGGATACTCAAGAGTTTGGTTTACCTGGTGTCAGCGTCAGTGACTTTGGACTGTGTGAGTATCCGATATCCCTGTTCACCCGACGGGTCCCCCACTCCATCCACCACCGGGTCCCGGGACATCACTCCCCCTGCCCACGGAGGGGTTAACATCTCGAGCTGCCACACACCATCGTCCCCGGGCTCCCCCACAAACGGCAGCGGTGGTCCCTCACGTTACCACACACCGTGGGTGGCGTCACGAACATTATCCCATTCACCACCCAAAACAACAACATCCCCCTTTTTATTTCCGAGGTAGCCGCGCGACCCCGCCTCGGATCCGGAGACCCCTCGAGCCACTGTGGATCTAGGTCCGAGCAGCCTGTCGGCTGTCGCGGGTGGGCGGCACAGTCCCCTTATAAATCTCTATGTTCTAAGGGAAAACACATTAACTTGGGGAGAATTGCAATAATAATCTAGATAACTTCATGGCTGGACTATTATATTCTTTTTACAAGATGATTATTTATAGCTTGCTTTCGCAGCATTAGATTTATATGGCTTGCTGTTGTTTGCACACATTTACACAGATTTTGCATTAGTTGTTTGTGGCAGTGTTTATTTTAGTAATAGGTGATGTGCTGCAGTATTTATGAAGGGTCAGCTAATGCATAAGGCTGGTTTCACACTACGTCTTTTTAACATCCGTTAAAAACGTTTTTTTAACGGAAGTACGGATCCTGTGCAAATCCGTTTTCACTGCAATGCATTTTCAATGGACTCGCGTCCACCTGCGTTTGCATGCGTTTGCGTCCGTTAGACGCAGGATCCGTCCTTTTGCGTTATTTTGACATGTTTCAAAAACGCAACATGTAGCGTTTTTTTGCTTTGTCAAAATAACGCATCTCACAGGATCCTTCACATTGCGCCGCGAGCTGCAATGCATTTCAATGAGTGCTGGATCCTGCCTAGCAGAATGCGTTCAGTTGCGTTGTAACAGGATCCTGCTTTTGTACTGAGCATGCCCAGAAAGTACTGAGCATGCCCAGAACCAGTCTCCAGTGATCTGTCTGTCTCTCCTCCTCCCTCCCTCACCCCCTCTCTCTCTATCTCTGTCTTTCCCCCTTCCTCTCCTGTCTCTCTCTCCCCTGCCTGAGAGCTGCTGACACTCGTAACCAAGGTAAATATCGCGTAACCACTTCTCTTAGTTACCCGATGTTTACGTTGGTTACGCGTGCAGGCAGCCCTGCTCCTAGCAGCTGCAGACACTCGTAACCAAGATAAATATCGGGTATCCAAGGCCGATGTTTACCTTGGTTACCAGCGTCTGCAGCTGTCAGAAGCCTCCTCCCAGTCTAGTTCCCCTCACTCCCGATCACATGACTCCAATGCCCGCCCCCTAAATATCCAGTGCAGGATCCTGCAAAATAACATATGCGTTTGCATACGTTATTTGCTGTAAAAGCAGGATCCGTACTTCCGCTAAAAAAACGTTTTCAGCGGATGTTAAAAAGACGTAGTGTGAAACTAGCCTTAGTGGCATTACTATAAAGCATTTCTACTTAGGGCACCAATATATGTGGTCAGGCAGGGCATTATGGAAGTGCACAATAGAGACAATGTTGTTTTTATTTTCTGTTATCCTCTGTAAACTTTAATATTTAATCATATTCATCCTACTTGTGAAAATCTTTTTTGTGGGTTGCATTATTAACATATTTACTGTCCCTGTATGTCAGTCTGTGCATTCACTGCTCTCTTGTTGATGCTTTGGCCTTAAGTAGGCATTTTTTATCTTTTGTATTTTGGTATATATGTTTGACATTTTTCTTTTTCCCAATACAGTGGGGGAAATAAGAATTTTATGCACTGCCGATTTTGCAAGTTTTGCCACCTACTAAGAATGGAGAGGTCTATAACTTTTATCATATGTACACTTCTGTAAAAGACAGAACTGTACTTAAATATAATAGAACTGTGCAAGACAGAAACCCCCCAAAAATCCAGAAAATCACATTATATTATTTTAAAATAATTTATTTGCATATTATTCCATGAAATTAGTATTTGATACAATAGAAAAACAGAACTTAATATTTGGTACAGAAACTTTTGTTTGCAATTACACAGGTCAGATGTTTCCTGCAGTTCTTGACCAAGTTTGCACACACTGCAGCAGGGATTTTAACCCACTCCTTCATACAGATCATCTCCAGATCTTTCAGGTTTGAGGACTGGCACTGGGCAACGTTGAGTTTCAGCTCCCTCCAAAGATTGTGTATTCTATTCCAGTCTGGAGACTGGCTAGGCCACTCCAGGACCTTGAAATGCTTCTTATGGAGCCATTCATTAGTCGTTCTGGCTGTGTGTTTCAGGTCAATCTCATGTCATGTTGGAAGAGCCAACCACAACACATCTTCAATGCTCTTACTGTGGGAAAGAGGTTGTTGGCCAAAATGTCATGATTTTGTAGATACTTTAGCACCCTACTACTATTTATGTATTTTATGTTTTCTCAAAAAAGGAAGAGTCTGAATATTTAAACAGTCTAAAGGCAGACTTCTATAACTTCCCTTCTAGGAATGTGAGGGCTTGACTTGCATACCATGGGAGCTGCAAAAAGCAGCAGCAGCACCACTAGCACCAGCTGTGCAGGCAGTGGACCGACCAAACATAGTCCTCAATTGTCCTTATTTACCTCTGGCAAGTGTATTAGGCTGCTTTCACACTACGTCTTTTTAACATGCGTCATGAACGTTTTTTTAACGCAGAAACGGATCCAGTGCAAATGCGTTTTCATTTCAATGCATGTGCAATGGACTCGCGTTAACATGCGTTCACCTGCGTTTGCGTGCGTTATAGTGAGGATCCAGCGACTTGCAGTTTTTTAACATCTTTCAAAAACGCTACTTGTAGCGTTTTTTGAGCTGCGTCCAACTTCTGCAAATTGCTGGATCCTGACTAAACAGCACGCAAATGCATGTGAACGCTGGCGTGCTGATAGGCAGGATCCTGCTTGCTCTACTGAGCATGCCCAGAAGCTAGCCTCCGTGATCAGTCTCTCTCTCTCCTCCCTCTCTCTCTGTCTCTCCCCCTCCCTCTCCCCCACCTGAGAGCTGCGGACACTCGTAACCAAGGTAAATATCGGGTAACCACTTATCTTAGTTACCCGATGTTTACGTTGGTAACGTGTGCAGGGAGCCCGGCTCCTAGCAGCTGCAGACGCTTGTAACCAAAGTAAATATCGGGTATCCAAGCAAGTATACCCGATGTTTACCTTGGTTACGAGCCTCGCAGCTGTCAGATGCTGGCTCCCAGTCTGGCACGTTTAGTTCCCCTCACTCCCGATCACATGACTCCAATGCCCGCCCCTAAACATCCAGTGACAGGATCCTGCAAAATAACATATGCGTTTGCATGCATTTTTTGCTGTAAAAGCAGGATCCACTTTTGCAGCAAAAAACCGTTCAGGACGCATGTTAAAAAGACGTAGTGTGAAAGCAGCCTCAGTGGGGAGAAAGTGGAGAGCGAAATGTAACAAAGGGCACACCATCACTTCTCTGTCCCAGCAGGATGATGTCACCCATGACTGAGACATTCTCAGTTTGAGTCAGTGTTCTTTCTGCATATTGATACTTCTCCACCATAACAGTTAATCTTTTTTACTGCAGACTTTTAATTCCATCAATGACCTATGTCTTTTCTGACAATAGTCTCTTAAGCCATATGAAAATGCAATGGAGGGTATTTCACAATAACAATTTCTTCCAGTTGATGTCTGGATAAAGTGAACAGATATTGGTTAGACTTTGGTTGATATGGTAGAAAAGAAGGTGAAGGACAGGACTCAACCATCTAATGATGTTGGTGGCGGTAGTAATAGTGACACTGGCAGCCAGAAATAGGGGCCCTGGCAGTGCCTCTCATGGTGGTAATAGCACTCTTAGGCGGGCTTTACACATTGCGACATCGCTAGCCATTGCCAGCGCGATAGCACCCGTCCTCGTCATACATGCGATATATGGTGATTGCTGCCGTAGCGAACATTATCGCTACGGCAGCTTCACATGCACATACCTGTGCAGCGACGTCGCTGTGACTGCCAAACAATCCCTCCTTCAAGGGGGAGGTGCGTTCGGCGTCACTGCAACGTAGCTAAGCGGCCGGCCAATAGAAGTGGGGGGGGGCGGAGATGAGCGGGACATAACATCCCGCCCACCTTCTCCCTTCCGCATTGCCGGCGGGATGCAGGTAAGGAGATGTTTGTTGCTCCTTGTTTACACACAGCGATGTGTGGAGCTGCAGGAACGACAAACAACATCGTACCTGCGGTCGAACCAACATTATGGAAATGAACGACGTTACACAGATCAGCGATATTGTACGCTTCTGTGCTCGTTCAACGTCGCACCTAGGATTTACACGTTGCGATGTGGCTACCGGCGCCGGATGTGCGTCACTAACGACGTGACCCCGACGATATATCGGTAGCGATGTCGCAACTTGTAAAGCCCCCCTAAGTCAGGGCAAATGTAGAGAATGGAATCAGGAGGTAGAAAAGAAGCTTAGGATATTTTCCACAAAAGGACAACTGCTTTTCAAGTCAGAGATAATGATCATGGTGGACAAAACCTGGGATTCAGATGTCATTAAAGTAGAAGGGTACTGGCATTAGTGATAAAGAGTTGAACCAACGTCTGATCAAAAGATCTTCCAGGGAAAAAACTGTTTCTTCTTCCGTCAGCTTGAAAAAAAGGTAATGCCATAACTGCTGTTGGTGAAGGAGGCTCAACAGTGTCTGAAAGCTCTGGTGATAAGTCATATTGGTGGTGGTGTGATGGCTTTGCAGCCACAAAGTAAGCTGTGCATATCCTGGCAAAGGATCTATGGTTCTCCATCAGCACATGAAGTGGCATCACTTTCCCACATGGGAGAAGCAAGGGTCAAGTTGGGATCTTCTTTTTAGTCATGATTGTTTTTCTGCTTGCCATACCATGTGGATTTTACTGATTTTTGACATTATGCACCAAGTATTTCGCGAAGAATACACAGCCGCCATTATTTCTTGATTTCTACTCTCAGGGGACAAAGACCATGGACCAATCAATGCAATTGTCTTCCTGCTGAAAGATCCACTCCACAGTTGACAGCAGCTATTATGGCAATGGAGTGAACATGTCTTTTATATCCCATTGAAATAATATTTTGAACAGCAGCAATACACTACTGCAAGCTGGTCAAGTGATGACTGGTGACCCCTACACACCAGGTGACACTTATGGACATTCAGAAAAATAGTACGAAGCATGCACCGTGAGGGAGATATATCAAAGGTAGTCTAAAGTACTCACCAAAACATCTTAAAAGGTAGCAATGTTTCCAAACCTACTGTAAGTGTCTTTACAAAAACTTGATAATGACTCTAATAAGAGTGGAAATATCACTACTAGGGATGATCAAATACCTCAAATATTCAGCTTCACAAATATTTTCCGAATAGGACGCCACTATTCGACTATTCGTGAATATTCGATGTGCAATGTAAGTCTATGAGAAACCTGAATAACAACTATTCATAACTTTTCGGGCTTCTCATAGACTTACATTGCGCATCGAATATTCGCATAGTGGTGACCTATTCGGAAAATATTCGCGAAGCTGAATATTTGAGGTTTTTTTATCATCCCTAATCACTACCTTTAATGATATTTTGATGAATAAAGTCCACTTTTGACATATATACATTAAAGTGCTTTAGATCATACTATTATTCTGGATCTTTGGTGGGGCTAATCTGGGTGGGAGTGGACTCAGGTCTGACACCACTAGCACTACCATGAGCGCTTCATGACCTGAATAAACGTATAAAGCAGTGCTGCTGGCTCACTTTTTTTCACTTATGCACCTATTTGTTAGGGCCAGGTGGACGGGCAGACCCAGGAGGTGGATCCACTGGGCCGAACACCTTACTGAAGGCAAGGAGTCCGGTAGCCGGAGCACTACAGGTAGCAGGACAGTCCGTGCAAAAGAGTGGAATGCAGAAGTCCCTGGGACTACGGAGTCACTGATGGTAGTCCGGGTGACGGAGCTCAGGTTCGGAGGCCGAGATGTTGTCAGGCAGAGTCCGGAACCGATGGAGCGAGAGGATGGATCACCACAGGGATCAAAGATGGTACGGACTGACGGGATGGCAGATAGTCAGCGTTCGGGGTTCGGGAATCGGCAGGACCGGATGGCGAGGCAGGAGCGGCTCTAGAAGAGAAATAGGTAAGTATATCACAGAGACAAGGAGACCTGACTCCTAGCTTAGGAAACACGAAGAACAGGCCCCGCCCACTTGGACACTAAACCCCTTTATACCCTGTACCTGTGTTTTCAATATCCTGTCAGTGGACGCTGGCCCTTTAAGAGAGAGTCAATGACCGCGCGCGCGCCCTAATGCGCATGCGCGAGGCCCGGGTGCCAGAAGCCAGGGCAGGAAGCGGTGAACAGGAAGCAGGGGAGCCGGCCTGGAGCAGAGCCGCCGACGGGCGCCGGGAGCGGGGACCGGGCCGCCTGGGGACCGCAGGCGATGGGGGCTGGAGACCGTGGAGCGGGGGATGCCCAACAGAGGAGCCGGTGAGCGAAGCAGGGAAGCCGGGGAGCGTGGCAGGTGAGCCGGGGAGCAGGGTAGGGGACCCGGGGAGCGTGACAGTACCCCCCCCCCACGCCCCCCTCCCCGCAACCAGGATAGGAAGGCATGTATCAGAGGAGTACCCACATTCTCCCGGGGTTCCCAGGACCTATCCTCAGGACTATACCCCGCCCAGTCCACCAGGAAGAACTGCCGGCCCCGTACGGTTTTCATGGCCATGATATCCCTTACCGCATAGATGTCGTCATCAGCAATAGGAGGAGGAGCCGAACTGGCAGCAGCGGAGAAGGGACCAAGGACAACCGGCTTGAGCAGGGAGACGTGGAAGGAGTTGGGTATCCTCATCATGGCCGGGAGCTGCAGCTTGTAGGAGACCTCATTTATTTTGCTGAGGACTTTAAACGGCCCGATGTAGCGAGGACCCAGCTTGTAAGATGGTAGTTTCAATCGGACATACTTGGAAGCAAGCCAGACCAGATCTCCTGGAGAGAAACACGGGGGATCCAGACGCCTCTTGTCTGCGTGTCTCTTCATCCGAAGGGAAGCACGTCCAAGGGACGTCTTGACAGAGTTCCAAATTGTTGCAAAGTCACGTGCTACAGCATCAGCAGCAGGGATATCCGAGGAAGAGGATACAGGTAATGGGACGGAAGGCTGAAGTCCGTAAACGACATGGAAGGGAGAGCTGGAGGACTCACTGACGTGGTGGTTATGGGAGAATTCAGCCCAAGGAAGAAGCGTGGACCAGTCGTTGTGATGGGCGTTGACGTAGTGACGTAAGAAGGAGGTCAAGATCTGATTGACTCGTTCCACTTGGCCATTAGACTGAGGATGGTAGGCTGAAGAAAAGTCCAGAGTCACTCCCAGATGTTTGCAGAGAGCCCTCCAGAAGCGGGAGGTAAACTGAGTTCCTCTGTCGGACACAATGTGTGATGGAAAGCCATGCAACCGGAAGATGTGCTGTATGTAGGCGTCAGCGAGTTCCTGGGCAGAGGGCAGTCCAGCCATAGGGACGAAATGAGCCATTTTGGAGAACCGATCCACCACGACCCATATGACTGTGTGTCCGGAGGACAGGGGTAAGTCCGTAATAAAGTCCATTGCAATGTGTTGCCACGGAACAGAGGGTATAGGCAGAGGCAGAAGACGGCGATATGGCAGATGTTTGGGCGTCTTATTCCTGGCACAAGAGGAGCAGGCTGAGACAAAAGAAGCGACGTCTGTGCGAAGGGATGGCCACCAGTAGTGACGTACAATTGTACTCCATGTTCTCTTCTGACCAGCATGGCCGGCTGTTTTCGAGGCATGGCCCCAGTGCAACACTTTTTGCCTGTCGGTCTCAGAGACATAGGTCTTCCCGGGCGGTATCTGGGCCAGGGTGACAGGAGCCACCGGAATGATTTTACTAGGGCAGATGATGGGCTGAGATGTCTCCTCCTCCTGCTCCATGGGCATGAATGACCTGGACAAGGCATCTGCGCGTACATTCTTGTCCGCGGGTCGGAAATGGAGCTGGAAATCGAACCTGGCAAAGAACAAGGACCACCTGGCTTGCCGTGGGTTCAGTCGCTGAGCAGACCGCAGGTATTCCAGGTTCTTGTGGTCCGTGTAAATGATCACGGGGTACACTGCTCCCTCCAGAAGGTAGCGCCATTCCTCCAGAGCCAGTTTGACTGCCAATAGCTCTCGGTCACCGATGGTGTAGTTGCGTTCAGGCTCAGAGAAGCTCTTGGAGAAGAAACCGAAAGTAACCATCTTCCCGGAGGAGGACTTCTGCATGAGCACTGCTCCGGCTCCCGAGGAGGAGGCATCCACCTCCAAGGTGAACTGTCGGTTTAACTCCGGACGGTGGAGCACAGGGGAGGAAGCAAATACCCGCTTCAGGGAGCCAAACGCGGCGTCGGCCGCAGGTGACCAGTCCTTTGGATTAGCCCCCTTCTTGGTCAAGGCGGAGAGAGGTGCAGTCAGAGCAGAGAAGTGAGGGATGAACTGACGGTAATAGTTTGCGAATCCAAGAAAGCGTTGGATTGCCTTCAGTCCAGAAGGAGGGGGCCAGTTGAGAATGGCAGAGACCTTCTCCGGATCCATCTGCAGGCCGGTATCGGAGATTACGTAACCCAGGAAGGGATGAGAAGACTGCTCGAAGACACACTTCTCGTACTTGGCGTACAGACGATTCTCCCTCAGTCTTTGTAGTACCAGCTGCACGTTCTCTCTGTGGGTCTGGAGGTCCGGAGAAAAGACCAGGATGTCATCAAGATACACCACCACACAGACGTAGAGAAGGTCCCGGAACACGTCGTTCACCAATTCCTGATAGACTGCTGGTGCGTTACACAGGCCGAAGGGCATCACACAGTATTCATAGTGCCCATCGCGAGTATTGAACGCGGTCTTCCATTCGTCCCCTGAGCGGATGCGGACCAGGTTGTAGGCACCCCGAAGATCCAACTTGGTAAACACACAAGCTCCTCTAAGCCGATCAAACAATTCGGGGATGAGCGGCAGGGGGTATTTATTTTTCACGGTGATTTGGTTCAATCCCCGGTAGTCTATGCATGGGCGTAGGTCGCCTTCTTTCTTCTTAACGAAGAAGAAGCCTGCTCCAGCAGGAGAGGAGGATCTCCGAATGAATCCCCTTGCCAGGTTCTCTGTGATGTAGGTAGACATGGCCCTTGTTTCGGCAGGAGACAGCGGATATATCCGTCCTCGAGGTGGTGTAGTTCCCGGGAGCAGGTCGATGGCACAATCGTAAGGACGATGTGGCGGAAGTACCTCTGATTCCTTTTTATCAAAGACGTCCGCGAAGGACCAATAGGCCGAGGGCAGTCCCGGTAGGGACTCTGGAACCGGAGGTCGTCGGATGGGTTGTATGGTCTTCAGACAGTTCTCGTGGCAAGAGGAGCCCCATCGGGTGATTTCATCCGTACCCCAGCTGACTGACGGTTCGTGTGTCCGTAACCAGGGGAGTCCCAGCAGGATTTGATGAGACATGTGTTGGAGAACATAGAGAGCGATGTTCTCGGTGTGCAGGGCACCGATACGCAGTTCCACCGGCTTGGTGATCCACGAGATGGTGTCAGAGAGGGGTCTCCCATCTACAGAGGCAATCACGAGGGGTTTGTCGAGTGGAGTAACAGGCACCTGGTACTTGTCCACCGTGGCCTGCTGGATGAAATTGCCTGCTGCCCGGGAATCGAGGTACGCCTCGGCCGTGAACCGCGTCTCTCCCGTTGTCACTTGAACAGTCCACGTAACCGGGTCTGAGAGAGTCCCAGCACCTAGGGTGGCCTCTCCTACCAACCCTAGGCTTTGGAGTTTCCCGGCCTCTCTGGACAGGAGCGTAGAAGGTGTGTACCCTCTCCGCAGTAGAAGCAGAGGCCCTTGACGAGCCGTTCTGCTCGGCGTTGTTCGGACTGCCGCAAACGGTCGATCTGCATGGGCTCGTGGACGGAGACACCAGATGACGTTGACTGAAGTACGGCGGGCTTCTGCGGAGGAGAGGAATGCTGTATCGGACGTCTCTCACGGGACACCTCTTTGGATCGTTCCTGAAAGCGAATGTCCACTCGAGTTGCTAGGGCAATCAGGGCATCCAGGGTGGACGGCACGTCACGACCAGCCAGCTCATCTTTAATTCGACCCGAGAGACCTTCCCAGAAGGCGGCGGTTACAGCCTCATTGTTCCACCCGAGTTCCGAAGACAAGGTGCGAAAACGGATGGCATATTGACCCACCGTCAGAGTCCCCTGGCGTAGCCGGAGGAGAGATGAGGCAGACGCGGAGGCGCGTCCGGGCTCGTCAAAGGTGCCACGAAATGCCTGCAGGAACTCCTGGATGTTGGTGGTCACCGGATCCTCCTTCTCCCACAAGGGGTTCATCCACGCCAGTGCCTCACCCTCTAGATGGGACATCATGAACGCGACCTTGGCTTGGTCGGAGGCAAACAGGTGCAGCAGCTGCTTGAAATGGAGGGAGCATTAGTTTATGAATCCCCTGCAGGTCTTGGGATCTCCGGCGTACCGGGGTGGTGAGGCCAAACGAAGTCTGGAAGCATCCGAGGAGGCTGCCACGGGAGCTGGGGCCGTGGATTGTACAGTGGAAGCTCGAGATGCCGAAGATGTGACCGACGCTTGTAGCGTGTTCAGGCGGGCGTCCACAGAAGACATAAAGTTCAGCATGCGGGTCTGGGTCTTACGCTGGCGTGTGAGTTCCTCCTGCAAGGCCGCTAGTGCTTCGGTGGGATCCATGGCCTGTTCTTACTGTTAGGGCCAGGTGGACGGGCAGACCCAGGAGGTGGATCCACTGGGCCGAACACCTTACTGAAGGCAAGGAGTCCGGTAGCCGGAGCACTACAGGTAGCAGGACAGTCCGTGCAAAAGAGTGGAATGCAGAAGTCCCTGGGACCACGGAGTCACTGATGGTAGTCCGGGTGACGGAGCTCAGGTTCGGAGGCCAAGATGTTGTCAGGCAGAGTCCGGAACCGATGGAGCGAGAGGATGGATCACCACAGGGATCAAAGATGGTACGGACTGACGGGATGGCAGATAGTCAGCGTTCGGGAATCGGCAGGACCGGATGGCGAGGCAGGAGCGGCTCTAGAAGAGAGATAGTTAAGTATATCACAGAGACAAGGAGACCTGACTCCTAGCTTAGGAAACACGAAGAACAGGCCCCGCCCACTTGGACACTAAACCCCTTTATACCCTGTACCTGTGTTTTCAATATCCTGTCAGTGGACGCTGGCCCTTTAAGAGAGGGTCAATGACCGCGCGCGCGCCCTAATGCGCATGCGCGAGGCCCGGGTGCCAGAAGCCAGGGCAGGAAGCGGTGAACAGGAAGCAGGGGAGCCGGCCTGGAGCAGAGCCGCCGACGGGTGCCGGGAGCGGGGACCGGGCCGCCTGGGGACCGCAGGCGATGGGGGCTGGAGACCGTGGAGCGGGGGACGCCCAACAGAGGAGCCGGGGAGCGAAGCAGGGAAGCCGGGGAGCGTGGCAGGTGAGCCGGGGAGCAGGGTAGGGGACCCGGGGAGCGTGACACTATTCCACATCCTCTTCAATGGGCAGATCCCCATTCCCAACACGAAAAGGTAAACATTTTGTATCATCACATTTTAAGAGTGATGTGAGTCCATTTGAATAGGTTACATAATTTGTTACTGGGAACTATTGGGACATCAGCAGGTAAGAAATAATTGGAAAGAATCTATCAGCAGACTTTTGCTACGTTATCTGAGAGCAACATGATTAAGGCAAAGAGCCCCTGAATGTAATGATATATCACTTAGTTACTGACTGCAGAAGTTCTGACACAATAAGTGTTTTTATATTTAACAATGCAGCACAGCTGCAAAACCTGCCCCCACCCACGTCAGGCTCTCTATATACAATGTCTAAAGACAATGAGCTGATAACTGCAGCAAGGGGTAGGCCAGACTAGCTAACTTTTAGCTGACCTAGTCCAGCAGTGATAACCTCCTGAAGCCAAACCATAACATTACAAGTAATCAACAACATGGACCTTTATAAAGAGAGACATTGCTAAAATCTGTGTGATAAACCCTACAGCATGCTGTCTTCAGCTGATTATATAGCAAAATCTTCTGACTGATTCCCTTGAAAGCTCCACTTTAGCATTTGTTTGTTTGTCACCACTGGAGTGGTGCTTTAAATCAAAGTCCTATGACACTAGTATTATACTCAGTCTAAGGCGTTTTTATTTTTTTATGAGTTGCTCTGTTACTGCAGTACCATCTTGTGATCGTAACTTCTGACTATCTGGAAGTCAGAAGTTATATTACAAGCTCTCAATACAAGTCTAGGAGAGACAGAACTAGGCTCTCATAGACTAGTAATGAGTTGTAACCTCCGGTTCGCGCCATCAAATACTGCAGCAATTTGGCAGATCACAAACTGTCAGAGACCAATAGGAGCGGCGGTGGAAACAGATGGAAACGCCGCAGGGTGAGTATATTATTATGAGCATGGGACTTAGATTTAAATCACCATTACAGGGTTAAGGTAAAAATAACTATGGCGTGTTACTTTAAATTAGAGCTAGGGATAAAGGAAGAAATGCAACATCCAAACTTATGCTGCCTCTCTGGGTCTGTTAGGGCCCCTTGCTGTTGGTCAAGCAAATTTAAGTATTACTTTGCTGCCCGCAATAATAATGTTTGACCAAGGGCCTATGTCTTAAAAATAAGTCATTGCTTCCATGATTAACTATTTACAATCTGTATAATTTTTGGTAATAGTATTTTTTCAGGACTGACAGGTATAATTTTTTCTGGTAGGCACTTACTCAGAATTGTGTACAGTCTACCTGATCACAAAAAAGGGATAATTGTTGACCATTTTTGAATTAAAAAAAAACCATACAGAGTTTATCAGTGCAGTATATTATTAAACAGGCCTTGTTACCACTGGTTGCCTATGAACTCATAGCCATATTTGTTTAAGGACACTGACTCTGATATTAGCAAGAGTGTGTTGGAAATAAAGAAATTGAAAATGGTTGGGTATAGCCTTGCAGACTTCAGAAGGTCATGCACATGTTTTAAGGGCAACAGTAGACTTTGGAATACTTTTGATCCTTAGTGAATCAAATCCCAGTGATTCTTATATTTTAAACTATGACAGTTGCACGTTCTTCATACCTTTGAGAGTTGCTCCTTGCTTACAGCTAACCAGCATCATACAGAAGGAAGGATTGAAAACTGTCTGATAACACTCACTTAGACTTAATTAAACTAACTCAACACAGGTCAAATACTTTGATTGCTAATATCTCCACAAAGAAAAAAATTAAAAAATAAAAATGTTTTAATCTATTTTAAAACCATTATGACATCCTCTATTGGCTTCAACATGGAACATTTGGTGAAAAGTTCTCTTAAAGATGATAGGCCACCTTTGGCTTTCACAACAGTTCAGTTGCCGTTGAGAGATAGGTGAACAACAAGTAAAATATAGGTTGAATGGCCTGTCTGATAGGATCAAATCCTCAACGTGGTACTCACTGTTCAGTAGTGGAACTATAAGGCTATGTGCGCACTAGAGATGTGAAGTTTCTCGAGAAAATCTTCTCGAGAAACTTCTGGGAGTGAAAGATTTGCTGACCTCCGGAAAAAATCCGCGGCAAAACCGCATGCGGATTTGCCGCGGATTAGCCGCGGATTAGCCGCGGATTTACCGCGGATTTGCCGCGATTTTCCCGCGGGTGGTTCCCTGCGGATTTTTGCAGTCTGTACTGCAGAAATCCGCGGGGTACCTGCGGATTTAATGGACATGTTCATTTTCTCAAGAAAGTTTCTCGAGAAACTTTTCTCAAGAAATTTTCTTGAGAAAAATCCGCACCAGTGCGCACAGCTTTTTTTTTTTCTCATAGAATTTCATGGGAAATGTCTGCACAAAGATTGCAGACATTTCTCAAGAAATTTCCGCGGCAAATCCGCGGGTAAATCCGCGGGTAAATCCGCGGGTATTTTGCTCTAGTGCGCACATAGCCTTAGAAAGTATGTGTCCTGACATATCCGAGTATATATGCGTACATAAACGTCCAGAAGGTAAGAATGTCCCATAATCAGGCACTCCAAAATCCAAATCCACATTATTATAGTTTTATAATATAATTATATAGTATATGCTAAACAATATAATTATAAATATATATAAAATCTTGAGATAATAAATATTCAACCACTCAAAAAGGTAAAGCAGGGTCACAGACAATGTAGACATGCAAATTGTAAAATAATACTGCAAGTGTTTGGAGAAAGGAGACCATTCATGTGGTAATCCTTTAAGATGCTTGAGAGCTGTTTGCCGGCCATGTAAGAACATAATTAATATGTAGGAATGCCTACTTGCCTGTTTCCATGGCAACAAATGCTTAAGTCACTTTCCAATAAAATGTTAGTGGATAATTGTGTCTTGCTTTTTTGAACTGGCAATTAAAATAGATTTGCAATGTTTCTTTTAGTACTCCATGCATTCAAATTTTATGCACAAGTACAAATGAGAATATAAGAAAAATTGCCGTCAACTTCTATTACAGAAGACGTCTCGTACTGTAGTTCCTTTTTTAATGGCTATCTTTTCAGAACTTGGATTTTTCTGCTGATTTAGACACTTGAAAATAATTCTGTCACTTCATAACAAGAAATAGGCAATCAAAACTGGATTTAGATTTGTATGTAAGCAAATTGGGTGTCATAGATGAAAAATCTGCCATTTCAATTTAGCGAATATATGGCAGGACATGATTGATTTACTTTTACCATTGAGCTGTAAATGCATGGAATATATTAACTGAAGCTGAGGGAATTATATCACCCAAAATGACAGAAAACGAAGACAGCACATACAATCCACATTCTACTCAAATTAGTGTAAGGCTCTTTGCTCACACATGTGTATTGCATGCAGTTACGCTGCGTTCTGCACCGCAGCGTAACTGCATGCGTCCTGCGTCCCCAGCACAATCTATGAAGATTGTGCATAATCTGTGTGCACGTTGCGTTTTAGAATGCAGCGATTTGCATGCTGCCAAATCGCTACGTTCTAAAAAGCAACATGTTACCGTGTTTTTACAAAAATAAGACACATCTTTTTTGCCCCCCAAAAAAGCACTAGGGCTTATTTTTGGAGGAGGTCTTATTCTTGGGAAAACACGGTTGGGGGTAAGTGTACCCCCCAAAAAAGCAAACCCCCCCACTTCCCAGGAGACTCATACTCACCAGATCAGGACGTCTGCGTGGTTCCCAGGTCCTCCTGTGATCTCCGGTCGGTGCTGCACGCCGTCCTACCCTACTGCTAGCTGACACGCTGATACACACAGCAGATCCCAGACACACAGCAGATCACACACACAGCAGATCTCACACTGACTCACACACACACACACAGCAGATCGCAGATATACACAGCAGATCACACACAGCAGATCGCAGGCACACACAGCCGATCACAGATACACACAGCCGATCACAGATACACACATCCGATTGCAGGCACACACAGCCGATCACAGATACACACATCGTATCACAGGCACACACAGCCGATCACAGATACACACATCCGATCACAGGCACACACAGCCGATCACAGATACACACATCCGATCACAGATACACATATCCGATCACAGGCACACACAGCCGATCAGATACACACATCCTATCACAGGCACACACAGCCGATCACAGATACACACATCCGATCGCAGGCACACAAAGCCGATCACAGATACACACATCCTATCACAGGCACACACAGCCGATCACAGATACACACATCCGATCAGAGACACACACAGCCGATCACAGATACACACATCCAAACACAGACACACACAGCCGATCGCAGAAAAACACAGCCGATCGCAGACACACACACAGCCGATTGCAGACACACACAGCAGATCACACACACACAAACAAACACACACACAGACACACATCACATCCAGCACTTACAGCAGCAGGGAATGAGAGCAAGTCACGTGTCCGGCCGCAGGTCCTGTTCGTCGCGCTGCACCGCACTGCCTCTCAGGATTCTCCCGGCGAGAAGAGATCGGTGTCACTGGATGAGGTGAGTGTGTATGCGATCCGATGTTTGTGTGTGTGTGTGTGTGTGATTTGATGTTTGCGTGTGATCCGATGTTTGTGTGTGCGATCTGATTATGTGTGCGATCTGACTGTGTGTGCGATTCGATGTTTGTGTGGGAGATCTGGTGTGTGTGTGTGATCTGATTGTGTGTGTGTGTGTGAGAGCTGATGTGTGCGGGTGTGTGATCACTGCAGGTCCTGCCGCTCAGTGTCGGGTGAGTGTAATTGCCGGGTGCCACTGTCTATAATGAAATGTCCTGCAGTATCTGTATATTTTTTAGCTGCACGGACACTTCATTATTGATCCGGGACTAGGGCTTATTTTCGGGGGAAGGGCTTATATTTAAGCCTTTCTCCGAAAATGCTGAAAATCCCTGCTAGGTCTTATTTTTGGAAAAACACGGTACTTATTCCGTGCACTTTGGATGCAGCCCCCACTCTGTCTAGGGTGGGGGCTGCATCCAGAGCGCATGAAATCGGGGGACATACTAAAAAGAATGATGAAAAGGAATAAATAAAAAGAATGAAGATAATAACATATTAGGTGTATATTATGTAGATGTATTAAAGGTTTCTTGGGCAAATTAGACATGGAATGATCATGAAATATCTGTAGATAATAGGAGAGTGAATGCATATGGCATGTAACCAGGTGTATATTATGTTACCTGAGCATTATAGGTGTGGAATGATCATGAAATATCTGTAGATAATAGGAAAATGAACACATATGTCATATAACCAGGTGTATATTATGTTACCTGAGCATTATAGGTGTGGAATGATCATAAAATATCTGTAGATAATAGGAGAATGAATGCATTTGGCATATAACCAGGTGTATATTATGTTACCTGAGCATTATAGGTGTGGAATGATCATAAAATATCTGTAGATAATAGGAGAATGAATGCATTTGGCATATAACCAGGTGTATATTATGTTACCTGAGCATTATAGGTGTGGAATGATCATGAAATATCTGTAGATAATAGGAGAATGAATGCATATGGCATATAACCAGGTGTATATTATGTTACCTGAGCATTATAGGTGTGGAATGATCATGAAATATCTGTAGATAATAGGAGAATGAATGCATATGGCATATAACCAGGTGTATATTATGTTACCTGAGCATTATAGGTGTGGAATGATCATGAAATATCTGTAGATAATAGGAGAATGAATGCATATGGCATATAACCAGGTGTATATTATGTTACCTGAGCATTATAGGTGTGGAATGATCATGAAATATATGTAGATAATAGGAGAGTGAATGCATATGGCATGTAACCAGGTGTATATTATGTTACCTGAGCATTATAGGTGTGGAATGATCATGAAATATCTAAAGATAATAGGAGAATGAACGCATATGTCATATAACCAGGTGTATATTATGTTACCTGAGCATTATAGGTGTGGAATGATCATGAAATGTCTGTAGATAATAGGAAAATGAACACATATGTCATATAACCAGGTGTATATTATGTTACCTGAGCATTATAGGTGTGGAATGATCATAAAATATCTGTAGATAATAGGAGAATGAATGCATTTGGCATATAACCAGGTGTATATTATGTTACCTGAGCATTATAGGTGTGGAATGATCATGAAATATCTGTAGATAATAGGAGAATGAATGCATATGGCATATAACCAGGTGTATATTATGTTACCTGAGCATTATAGGTGTGGAATGATCATGAAATATCTGTAGATAATAGGAGAATGAACGCATATGGCATATAACCAGGTGTATATTATGTTACCTGAGCATTATAGGTGTGGAATGATCATAAAATATCTGTAGATAATAGGAGAATGAATGCATATGGCATATAACCAGGTGTATATTATGTTACCTGAGCATTATAGGTGTGGAATGATCATAAAATATCTGTAGATAATAGGAGAATGAATGCATTTGGCATATAACCAGGTGTATATTATGTTACCTGAGCATTATAGGTGTGGAATGATCATAAAATATCTGTAGATAATAGGAGAATGAATGCATTTGGCATATAACCAGGTGTATATTATGTTACCTGAGCATTATAGGTGTGGAATGATCATGAAATATCTGTAGATAATAGGAGAATGAATGCATATGGCATATAACCAGGTGTATATTATGTTACCTGAGCATTATAGGTGTGGAATGATCATGAAATATCTGTAGATAATAGGAGAATGAATGCATATGGCATATAACCAGGTGTATATTATGTTACCTGAGCATTATAGGTGTGGAATGATCATGAAATATCTGTAGATAATAGGAGAATGAATGCATATGGCATATAACCAGGTGTATATTATGTTACCTGAGCATTATAGGTGTGGAATGATCATGAAATATATGTAGATAATAGGAGAGTGAATGCATATGGCATATAACCAGGTGTATATTATGTTACCTGAGCATTATAGGTGTGGAATGATCATGAAATATCTAAAGATAATAGGAGAATGAACGCATATGTCATATAACCAGGTGTATATTATGTTACCTGAGCATTATAGGTGTGGAATGATCATGAAATGTCTGTAGATAATAGGAAAATGAACACATATGTCATATAACCAGGTGTATATTATGTTACCTGAGCATTATAGGTGTGGAATGATCATAAAATATCTGTAGATAATAGGAGAATGAATGCATTTGGCATATAACCAGGTGTATATTATGTTACCTGAGCATTATAGGTGTGGAATGATCATGAAATATCTGTAGATAATAGGAGAATGAATGCATATGGCATATAACCAGGTGTATATTATGTTACCTGAGCATTATAGGTGTGGAATGATCATGAAATATCTGTAGATAATAGGAGAATGAACGCATATGGCATATAACCAGGTGTATATTATGTTACCTGAGCATTATAGGTGTGGAATGATCATAAAATATCTGTAGATAATAGGAGAATGAATGCATATGGCATATAACCAGGTGTATATTATGTTACCTGAGCATTATAGGTGTGGAATGATCATAAAATATCTGTAGATAATAGGAGAATGAATGCATTTGGCATATAACCAGGTGTATATTATGTTACCTGAGCATTATAGGTGTGGAATGATCATAAAATATCTGTAGATAATAGGAGAATGAATGCATTTGGCATATAACCAGGTGTATATTATGTTACCTGAGCATTATAGGTGTGGAATGATCATGAAATATCTGTAGATAATAGGAAAATGAATGCATATGGCATATAACCAGGTGTATATTATGTTACCTGAGCATTATAGGTGTGGAATGATCATGAAATATCTGTAGATAATAGGAGAATGAATGCATATGGCATATAACCAGGTGTATATTATGTTACCTGAGCATTATAGGTGTGGAATGATCATGAAATATCTGTAGATAATAGGAGAATGAATGCATATGGCATATAACCAGGTGTATATTATGTTACCTGAGCATTATAGGTGTGGAATGATCATGAAATATCTGTAGATAATAGGAGAATGAATGCATATGGCATATAACCAGGTGTATATTATGTTACCTGAGCATTATAGGTGTGGAATGATCATGAAATATCTGTAGATAATAGGAGAATGAATGCATATGGCATATAACCAGGTGTATATTATGTTACCTGAGCATTATAGGTGTGGAATGATCATGAAATATCTGTAGATAATAGGAGAATGAATGCATATGGCATATAACCAGGTGTATATTATGTTACCTGAGCATTATAGGTGTGGAATGATCATGAAATATCTGTAGATAATAGGAGAGTGAATGCATATGGCATGTAACCAGGTGTATATTATGTTACCTGAGCATTATAGGTGTGGAATGATCATGAAATATCTGTAGATAATAGGAGAATGAATGCATATGGCATATAACCAGGTGTATATTATGTTACCTGAGCATTATAGGTGTGGAATGATCATGAAATATATGTAGATAATAGGAGAGTGAATGCATATGGCATGTAACCAGGTGTATATTATGTTACCTGAGCATTATAGGTGTGGAATGATCATGAAATATCTAAAGATAATAGGAGAATGAACGCATATGTCATATAACCAGGTGTATATTATGTTACCTGAGCATTATAGGTGTGGAATGATCATGAAATGTCTGTAGATAATAGGAAAATGAACACATATGTCATATAACCAGGTGTATATTATGTTACCTGAGCATTATAGGTGTGGAATGATCATAAAATATCTGTAGATAATAGGAGAATGAATGCATTTGGCATATAACCAGGTGTATATTATGTTACCTGAGCATTATAGGTGTGGAATGATCATGAAATATCTGTAGATAATAGGAGAATGAATGCATATGGCATATAACCAGGTGTATATTATGTTACCTGAGCATTATAGGTGTGGAATGATCATGAAATATCTGTAGATAATAGGAGAATGAACGCATATGCCATATAACCAGGTGTATATTATGTTACCTGAGCATTATAGGTGTGGAATGATCATAAAATATCTGTAGATAATAGGAAAATGAACGCATATGCCATATAACCAGGTGTATATTATGTTACCTGAGCATTATAGGTGTGGAATGATCATGAAATGTCTGTAGATAATAGGAGAATGAATGCATATGGCATATAACCAGGTGTATATTATGTTACCTGAGCATTAGAGGTGTGGAATGATCATGAAATATCTAAAGATAATAGGAGAATGAACGCATATGGCATATAACCAGGTGTATATTATGTTACCTGAGCATTATAGGTGTGGAATGATCATGAAATATCTGTAGATAATAGGAGAATGAACGCATATGGCATATAACCAGGTGTATATTATGTTACCTGAGCATTATAGGTGTGGAATGATCATAAAATATCTGTAGATAATAGGAGAATGAATGCATATGCCATATAACCAGGTGTATGTTACCTGAGCATTATAGGTGTGGAATGATCATGAAATATCTGTAGATAATAGGAGAATGAACGCATATGGCATATAACCAGGTGTATATTATGTTACCTGAGCATTATAGGTGTGGAATGATTATGAAATATCTGTAGATAATAGGAGAATGAATGCATATGGCATATAACCAGGTGTATATTATGTTACCTGAGCATTATAGGTGTGGAATGATTATGAAATATATGTAGATAATAGGAGAATGAACGCATATGCCATATAACCAGGTGTATATTATGTTACCTGAGCATTATAGGTGTGGAATGATCATGAAATGTCTGTAGATAATAGGAGAATAAATGCATATGGCATATAACCAAATGTATATTATGTTACCTGACAATTATAGGTGTGGAATGATCATGAAATGTCTGTAGATAATAGGAGAATTAAGAATTAAGGAAATTAAGGGTTGCTTTAAATGCTCAGGATGCATTGCATGCCCGGTTATACAGGTCACTAAGACCTTTAGGAGTAATGTGACCTCTAGGGAATATGCTATAAGACACTTCATCAACTGCCGCTCGCAGGGAGTCATATATAAGATCGACTGTGTGTGCGGACTTGAGTACATTGGAAAAACCATCCGTGAATTTAGAAGGAGGATAGGTGAACACCTAGGCGACGTGGAACATCGGAGGGAAACGGCTGTGTCCAGACATGTCATTGAAAAACATGGGGGTGATTCTAAGGTACTGAGATTCACGGGGATTGACAAGGTCCTGAGACCTAAAAGAGGTGGAGACTGGGACAGATTGGTCCTTCAGAGAGAAACGAGGTGGATGTTTAAACTTGAAACCCTCTCACCGGGGGGCTTAAATGAGCAATTGCTGTTTAATAGCTTTATTTAGTGTCCGTGGTACCTCCTGCAAAATAACTGATCCATATAATCCTCCAATTTACTTTAATGGAGAAATCGGTGGCGTCTATTGAATTAATAGTTCTGTCACCGAGGATGTAATCCATTACATTTGCTAGTATCAATTACTATTTGGACCCTTTATGCCGGCTGGCAGGGGGTCCATTTGGAGGTATGAAGAAACCCATAATATGTGGACATAATAATCTCCTTGGTTCATTTAATCCTTTTTTAAAAAACCCCTTGGAATACACTTTATATCCCCTAGGTACCCATTAAACCAGTGTTCTTTTTCATTGGCCGTCCCTTGCATTATGTGATATTACTGATAGAAGGTGTCTCCTACTGATACTGGGAGGTCCCTTATATACGAGGCCACCAGTTGAAGATGATGCGGCCCTTATGGAATGAGTAGCTGTCCAGCTGCATGCGCTGTTTGTGTAGCTGGTTCATCCCTTTGGACTGCAGCATTGGGACGGGTGGTCCTCCCCTTTGTTTGGAGACCTATATACTCGGAATGATCTGATGTCTGGCATTGTTGATATAATGCCTAATATGATGATATGCGGACCTTCAAATACACGCCTCATGATCTGTCAGAGGGACCTTGTGATGGGTTAAAAAGGCTATTTGCCCGTTGGCTTATTCGTCCCCGGTCTGGGGGCGTGTTTTCCTCGATGGTGGAAGAGTGACCGGGCTCTTGGCCAATGGAGTTCTAATTGGGGTGTGTATTACCGAGTGTCTCCTTCTTGACATGCGCTTCCGGGGGCGTTCCCTTGGTGGAACGCTCGTGGAGCGCAAGCTTGGGGGACGGAATAGGGAGAAGCACCTTGGATGGGGATAGAGGAGGGCCCTCCCCTCATTCATGAGCGGTCATCTCCGGGGGCGTGCCCTGGGTGGAACGCTCGTGGAGCGCAAACCTGGGAGACGCAGGAGGAGGAGTTGCTCTGAATGAGAAAGGGAGACCCTCCCCTTTAGTTACGTGCCTCCGCTTGCTGGGGATTTCCTCCATGTGGGACGCCAGTGTAATATGGGTCAGATGACGTGTCGAGGTGACGTATTGTGGAGGGGGAGGAGGTGTTCCTCTCCTCCTATCGTCTCTGTCTATTGACAGCCATGGGCGGGTTTTTTTGGATGAAACGCACGCTGAGCAGCTTTGAATGCTGCTCCACACGTGCTCAGTACTAAGTGGATTATATCATTATCTACACAACACTAATGTAATTAAACATCAGGTGAGTTGTCCCTCCTGATTGGAGGAGCCACATTAGCGCCATGTTTAAAAGACCGCATTGTATACGAGCCAGACTCTTTTGACATCTGTGGCATGTGAGGGCTGGCAGTGAGGACCTGGTGTATTTCTAATATGTCCCCTGAGGAGTCAATGTGGACGAAATGCGTCGGGACGCTAACAGGGTCAGCTTAGGGGTCCAACCTTGTTAGGACGGGAGCTTGGGGTGGCAGGTAATTTGTTATTTTATGGTCTCCTGATTGGACAGGGAGAGTGAATGCTGGATCAGTATGCTGAACCCAGGAATCCAAAGGAGAGACTGCCTGCCCCCTATCTGTGGAAGGAGTTGGTGAGACCATTCCTGTTATATGCCTAATATATGTCTATAATTGTGGTATCTGACCGCTGTCAGTATCATATAACAATTGATGCAATTTTTGTGAGGTATATTTAGTTTTTTATGCCTTAGTTTTTCTATCAAGTCGGACCATTGTCCGTTGATCTGGCATAATCACCTTGTGTTTGTTTATTATGTTGGTATGTTTATTTGTTTTTGAACCATTCCTGCTATATGCCTAAATATGTATATATAATTGTGGTATCTGACCGCTGTCAGTATCATATAAAAATATGATGAATTTTTGTTAGGTATATTTAGTTTTTTATGCCTTAGTTTTTCTATCAAATTGGACGAAAGTCCGTTGATCTGGCATAATCACTTTGTGTTTGTTTATTATGTTGGTTTATTTAGTTGTTTTTGAACTAGTGGCCTCCACCATGATGTTCTAAAAGCGGCATGAATTGGGCACGCACTGACTATACATGGTGAAGGCTTTGTGAGTTGAAAATAATTAATCAGAGGGATTGGTTTCCTCTTTTAGAATAATTAATAAAGGATTTATTTTAATGCTGTTAACTATATCTATCAATTGGGATTGCTGTATTACCTAATAGAAGAAATAGAAGAAAAATTGAAACATAAGAAAATGTGTTTTTTTTTCCTTTTGAATCTCAAGTTATATGCCCTTGAAAATTATACTATCTGCAGCAATTCATGCATATATAGTAACTAACGTTATTGGTGCAAAATAAGAAAAATATTGAAAAATTATTTACTTTTATGAAAACATACAAAAAAATTAAGTTTACTGTGTATGATAAATATGAACTTGGTTGATATGCCTATAGTATAGGCCTTAATTTGATAAATTATTTAATAACAAGGCCAAGTTTGACCTACATTTGTTTTTTCATCTTCATATTCCAAAATTACACTATTATCTTTTTTGTGGTAGTGTTGCTAATTTTGGAGAAATTAATTTTGAATGTTTTTTAATGGCCTCATTCTGGCCTCATTCTGTTAATCCATATAACTAATGATGGGCAAATGTGCTCATAACTGCTTGTTACTCAATCGAGCATTAGGGTTCTCGACGTGCTCGGTAATCAATCGAGCATTTTGTTGCTTGGACACCATGCTGGAATTCTCACCCCACGTTTCCCGACTTTTTCTGAGCCAGTAAGCCGGTAATGCAGGGATTGCCTGCCGATCCTGTTAATGCCGTAGCCATCTTGGTTAGTGGTATTACTGTGATTGATCGGCCGTATTGCGTCATCGAGTCTATATAAAACCCAGAGACACAATGTTTGCCGCACTGTGCCAAGAAATAGTGTAGGGAGAGAAGGAATGTGAAAGTGGGCGTTCCACTGATGTTGGTGCATACAGATACCGTGGTCGTGAGCCAGGGTAAACTGGGTCTGCTGTTGGAGCAGAGCAAACACACTTATCATCTGGACTTAGCTTCCTGCTTCATTTTACAGGGGGGCATGGGACACCACTGTTGAAACAAGAACAGTAGTCCCTGTATATCTTTACCCTTTTAGATGGGTTATTGTTTGCTATGGGGTTTTGTCTACTTGGGTTGTTTAATTGCTAATAATAAACTTTAGATTTTAAGGGATATTGCTGTTTACTAACACCACCCTGTCTTCCACATGGTCCAGTATGACTACTCAAAGCACAGGACCACATTATCCTCACCCTGATCCTCCTTCCTCCCACCATGGTGAGTCTAAGGAAACAGCCCATACTTGGACACTCCAAGGAGCTCTTTACCTTTCCATTTATGGCTTCTACTGTCTTCTCAACATGCTCATTTCAAGATGCACAAGATAACATGTTATGCAGTGATGCCCAAATATTTGAGCAGCCACAGTCAGAATAAGGGGACCGTGGTGAATGGCAATTATTGTTTCAAGAGGTGCATGAGTATGAATCACAGTTGCTAGCAAGTCAGATGAAGTCTAGAAGTCTAGAAGTCAAGTGGAGGAACATAGTGGGGAAGTGGAAGACGAGGTGGTGAACAATGAAGTCACTGACCCAAGATGGCATGCAGAGCAAGGACAGCGGCTCAAAGGGGGAGAGATCCACAGCAATGAAATAGGCAGCAAGAGGCAGTGGGAGGGCTAGAGAGAGAAAGCAGACAAATGTTCCCCAGAGCACCCAGACATGGCAAGATCTCAGGCCAAGGATTATGTGTTCCCCAATCTGGTGCTTTTTTTTTTACAGAAAGCATAAAGGCATGAAAATATTAATTTGCAACCTGTGCCATACCAAGCTCAGTAGGGGCCAGACCACTACCAGCCTGACAACCACAAGGATACTCAGGCACAAGTCCTCCAAACACCTGCCTAGGTGGGCGTAATGCCTGGGTCCATAATCATTGCCTAAGGGTAACCCCACTGCCTCTTCCTCTGTTCTACATGCTGGTCAATCCCCTGTCCAAGATGCAGGCATGTATGCCTTCCGTCATGAACCTGTCTTTGCACATTCGCAAACACCATCAGTAGTATGTCCACATCCTTGTCCCAATGCAGAATCATGCTGTCTCTACCCCAGGCCTTGGAATGCAAGTGGAAATACTCAGTTACCCATCCACAGGCCCAAACACTAAACAGTCACATTTCCAGACTGCTTGTCCTGGAAATTTTTCCATTTATATTGTGGACACAAAGCCTTTTTGCAACTTGATGATAGAGGCTGACCCTTGTTATTTAATCCCCAGCCATCTCTATTTCTCCTGGTGTGTCATCTCTGCCTTACCCAGTCATGGGTCCCATAATATCACACATAGCCTCACTAATACAGTTACTAACAAGGTCCACTTAACCACAGACATATGGACAAGTGCTTATGAACAGAGACACTACATTTCCCTGACTGATGAAACTTTGGGGAGGCGAGAAACAAGTTGGAGCATGGGCCAGCACACGTACTACCAACACTTAGAATTTCGGGCCATAGTTCCTTTAGGGTTTCCTTCACCTCCTATGCCAGTTCCTGCACCTCAACCTCCTCGTTATCCTCAATCACCGAATTGTCATCCCCAGCAATCGCAAGCTGGAAGCGCTACAGCACTGCTTCTGTTAGGCAGTAACAGTCACTGCTGAAATGCATATCTTTACATGACAATCAGCACACCACCACCTTAATTTGGAAAATGTTGTTAGGGTGAACACTCTGAAATATTCACTAGTTGCCTGCTCCTGACCTAATTGGTACTGATCAAGTGCATGTGTGGAAGAATTAACACCAAAGGGTCAGATGTGAAATCTCTCCTTGATCAGAGGTTGGCTCAAGACACCTTTATTTCATCAGAGCTGCAACTTATATAGACTAGGGACGTGGTCAGCTCTACAGTGGGCATGCCTTGATTTGTCCATTGGTCAGTGGGTGGATCAATGGGCTAGTCCATGGGCTGATTGGTGGGTATATCCTTGACATGATTGTAGGTGGCTCTATGACATCATCATGGTTGGGTCTATGACATCATTGTGGGTGGGTCTATGATTTCATCATGGGTGGGTCTATGACGACATCGTGGGCGGCTCTGAGGTGTCAACAGTGTGTAGGTATATGATGTCATCGTGGGCGGGTCTATGACATCATCAGTGGCCATCTTGGATGTGTATCACACATGATGATATATCTGTTTAACTTGTGTAAAGAGAAATTATTTCATTGGACATTTTCCCCACAATCCCGGTTTCTCAAGGTTAATTAAGTATTTGATCCAGTGGCCCTCCTTAACAGGGTGAGTAGCTTGCATATTTAAAAATTAACAAACACAGCTGTGGAGACGAGCTGACCTTTTAATATTCAAATTTACAACTTAGTTAAATTTTTTCTAAAAATTCAATTCACGGTGAATAAATTTCTGTGAATTTCAATACTGGAAAGCTTAAAATTGTTTGTAAAATACATGTGAGGGAGAGAAAGAACCTCAGTGACAATAGTTTATACTTTACAGACAAGATAAAGAGAGAGGACTCAGATGATCATAAGAGCTTGCACCATACAGGAGAGACATTCATTCAGTGACTCTAGAGATGGAAAAATGACTGTGTTGAATAAACTGTGCTCCATTGGGAATCATTGATTTCTGATGGTCCAAGGTACGGACCACCAATGTACACGGTATCCATAAGATGTCATTGCTCAGGGCATTATGGTGAAGGCCAGGTGGCAAAGCAAATGACATTTGCTTTCTCTATGATGCTTCAATGATGTAGGAAATGTTCCTAGGCAAGCTTTTTTGTGTGAGTGCGAATCAAATCTCTAAATGTTTCAATGCATGTGAAGCCGCAAATCTCAAGAAATTGGACTCAAACTTGATCCTCCAAGAATTGATCAGTCATCATCATATCTCCAGGCCAAACATATGGCAAAATAAAAATTGTTGCTGGACAAAACCCCTAATGTCTGTACCTTATTGGAAATAATATTCTAAAAATGTACATAATTTATTACGAATTTCCATAAAAAGTAATTTTATGACAAATATGGACATTGCAAGTCTACCAGACCCAAGAAAAATTGGAATACTAATGATGTAATTTACAATGTGTTATGTATCAAGCCTTAAAATTTACCACAAATTACTGTTTTTTGGTAAGCATTTATCTGTTTTGAATAGCGACATTATGTGATGAGAAATATGAAAGAAAAATTATTCTAGCCAGTGAGCAATTTAAAATATTAGTCAAAGTTAGGTTTAATGCATAGCTAAAGATATAATTAAAGATGCATTTGATGACAGTTATGGAACTTCTTTTATTTCTCAAAATGCTCTCATCTGCTAAATTAAAGTAAGATCTACACGAAGCAAAGTAACATTTTGTTCATGAAAAATGTGTTACACGCATCATGTGAAGCTTCTACATTACAGAACGTACCTAATACTATAAGTATATACATGCAGGGAAGACATTCAGTATAGTATACTATACTATCATAAATTAATATTTACTACAAAATAGTTTTTATTTGTGCATATACATAAGAACTTGTGTAAAAATAAATTGATATTTGGATACTACTTTTGGGGTCACTCTGGAAAACCACGACAATGTTTCTCTGCTTTTGAACTATACATTTTTCTGTAATATTTTTTTTTTTTTAAATTGGTTGATTCTGGGGAAATGTCTGTAGAAAATGGGTAATTGCACTGAGATGTACTGAGCTTGTTCATACCCATATATCTATTTAAACTGCTTTGGTTAAAATGTCTGTATATACATTTGAAAAAGGCTTCAGGTTGTAAGCACATCATATATGTGACTGCTATAGAATAATAATAAAAATTTAAAAGGGAAGATTTTTGATGTGAGCACCATCTTTAATATTGCACAGGTATATAACATACCTTGATAGACATCAGATGTTACAATATCTATTGTTATATATCATCTCATGTCTGTAGTCACAGTATATCATATACTAATCTATACACAGTATCTGGAATACTCTGTACACTGACTTTCCATGTTATATAATATATAACAGTATAATTAGAGCTGAGCATACTTCCCAAGGATTAGTTTGGTTCAATATCTTTGAACCCGCCTATAGGCCTCTAATAGTGCCGCAAGATCAGCTGAAAAGACTTCTTTTGTCCAGTGTGAATGGCCAGCCAAGAGGAATGTCCTCATTGAAGAACTCTCTTCCTGTCTGCTTCAGAAATGAACATCTTACTGGGAGGAACCTGGGACATATCTATGAGAGCCACTGTCACCATCCTAGAAGGCTCAATTATATGTTGAGGCTACTTCTCCTGATCAACCAACAGAAATGACTGCGAAAGAGCATCAGCCTTGACGTTCTTTTCAGCAGGAAGGAAGTGCAGTACGAAGTTGAGGCGAGTAAAGAATAGCGACCACCAGGCTTGTCGTGGGCTCAACCTCTGAGCCGACTGTGGATAAGCCAAGTTCTTGTGGTTAGTGTAGATGATGACAGGGTGCATCGCTCCTTCCAGCAGATAATGCCATTCCTCCAGAGCCATCTTGATCACCAATAGTTCCGATCACAATCGAGTAGTTGTGTTCAGCTGGAGAGAAAGCTCTAGAAAAGAAACCGCAGGTTACAGTGTTGCACCACACAGGGTCTGGCCCAGCATTTACTACAGACAAAATATAGAGACTCAACTAGGAGTCTCTATAATTCCAAACATTTGGGGCAAACACCAGGGCAGTTTCATTAATTGCCTCAGAGTACCCATAGAGTCTTGTGATAGCAGTGTGGCATGGGCCTTGAACCATACAAGGTCTGGCCCAGCTTTTACAGACTTCAAATAAAGAAATGGATGAGTGACAGGATTAGGTCTGGTGCTCTGAAACCCCAGCCACTACAGGCAATATACAACAAGGAGACCCGGATAAGAGTTTCCATTTAAAAAAAAAAAAAAAATTAGGCTTGTTATGACTCAGGAGGAAGCAATAGCAGGAATAGTACGTGCTTCATACAGAACAAAAAGACAAGGTGTAAAAGTAACAGCGGTGGACATGTAGTGGCCCGGTCCAGATTGTGTCTGTTTCTTTAAGTACATTTACTTATATGTAATATTATGTTATATGTTATCAGTAAAGCATTTTTCATTTGCTGTGTTCTAGCACCATCTACTGGTGAAAACTGTAAGAATCTGAAGTGTGCATTGGGTGTTTTCTTACTGGCCAGTTCTTGGTCACATGGCTCAATAGGTGGAGCTATTCTCCAGCCTCTGTCTGGAAAGAACTGGAATGTTCTGGTTCTGACTGAGTCTCCTCTGAGGGAAGACATTATGTGGAGTTTTTCTTTACCACAAGACTCCTGCTAGGCCCGAGGCCTAGAATTTCACCATTTACTGATTTTTACAGCCAATATACTGAAGGCTTCCTATCCTGAATTCTCACTGGCCAGATATACATCTCTTCAGACAGTAGGGCATACTGAGTATATATACCAGACCCTACTGCACGCAAATTGGGGAAGTTTGATGGTCTCCCACCCCACTGCAATATTAGTGGCTTGCATGCCATTGTCCACGCACCAGCCATCTGGTCCCCGTAGCGCGCTGGGCAACTTTCTACATTTGCTTACAAGTACTCCATGTGTCTTAACTAGCAGTGAAATCAACCTCAGGACTCCAGGTCTGTACAATCTTATTACTGTATCATATCTACCCTCTAAGCTCAAGAGACTCTGAACCTGCTAAAAGCATACCAGAATTAAATCTGAAACAAATCGTGCTCTTAAAAGCTCCAGAACCCTAATTGCACTTCAGCATTCAACTCCAAGCTGTATTTACCGTGGCCTACCCACAAAAGACTGAAACATACAGTATATTCCGTGTTGTTTTCCTTTGTTCCCGCTATATTAAAGCAACTGTTATCACCAAGACTGTGTCTGTGGATTGTCCATCAGCTGTGGATACTGGTTGGGGGTGGATAGCAGGGAACATCAGGGCCTGGTAGACCACCCAGGGAACACGGCCCCTGCAACCTCGTGCCAGAACCGCAACTGTGACATATAGAACATTCGTGGTCCTCTGTCCCTGGGCCCTTACAAAGGTCGAATTTGGCATCACGAACAGGATCATTCCTCTGTGCCTATTTTCTCTTACTGCACTACAAGTCTCAGCAGTGCTATATTCAAGAGGGGGAGCCTTCCATCTCAATGACTGTGTTGGTACATAATAGTGCATCCCTTAAAGCTACAGTGTCGTCATTATTCTTAAAGAAACAGTACTTGCATCATCACCAAAATGTCTGAACCTCTTCATAATGACCAGGCTGAGTCTGTTAACTCTGTATCATCATCAGCAGCAGCTAGTGCTCCAGTGGAACAGACTAATGCCGCCAACCCAGTTCCAGCCCCTGTCATGGCTACCAGCATGCCATTCTTCATTGGAACCTCTAGTCTCCCAAACTACAGAGGAGATCCTCATACACTTGCAGAGTTCAAAGAAAAGATGATGTATGCTCTTGAGCTTTTCTCACTTTCTCCCCATCAGCAGGTATAACTTCTCCTGGGACAGCTTGATGGACCAGCTGCTGTGGAAGTCCGTTCCTGGCCATCTACCGAGAAAACCAGTGTAGAACCGATCCTCACCCTCCTGAGAAAAGAATTTGAACGCCAATCACCCACTGAAGTTCGTCTCAAATTTTACAACAGAAGTCAGGGAAAAGGTGAGACTCTTAGGGACTACGCACTAGCCCTTCAGTCTGCCTACAGGGCTTTACAGCAAATAGACACTATAGATCCTGCTGCTGCAGAGAACATAATCACCGACAGATTCATAGAAGGTTTGGACTCCAGGCTAGTACAAAGTCAACTCCGCATGCTAGCAGCACAAAATCCAAACATGACTTTCTTAGACTTTAAAACTCTAGCCCGGCGAGTAGTGGGTACTGACTCACCTTGTACCAGCTATGCTCTTGCGCCTCGTTCCTCCGACCTTGCTGCTGGAATTTCTACTGTATCTCCTCTTTCACCTGTTTCCCCTATGCAGGTCACACAGTCTGTGCAAGCCCCTACTCTCATTCATGCACCTCCTACCACGGATGCACTTGTCCAAGTCCTTGAATCTGCACTCTAAGCCTTAAAGGAGCTAAAAGGCCAACGCCCTGCATCATGTGAATCATCTGTAAACCGGACGTTGTCCCCAGAGCCACGTTCTAGAAGGCCAAGTCTTGATAGGCCCCCTCCTGGAAGGCCTCCATCTGGTGATTGTGTGTACTGTACTTATTGTGAGTGTCTTGGACACTACAAGTATTAATATTATAAGTTAAACGGGCCACCGCCAAGGCCAAGGGCCGCCCCTCGGGAGGTGAATCCAAGGGCCCAAAGGGACAATCACAATGGATTTCCCGGTTCATCTCCAAGTGCCCGTATATAACCATATGGATCGATGGTGTACCTCTAGAAGCTTTAGTGGACACTGGTTCACAAGTCACCACAATTGAGCGACAAGCCTTTGAAAAGAATTGGGACTTTGATCTCCTGAATCCAGTGGGTAAAGCAAAGTTAGACTTAATTGCAAGTAATGGTCAACCTATTTCCCAGCTAGACTACTGGGAACCCACAATCCAAATTGGTGATCGCAAGTTACCAGGTCAAGGTGTAATTGTTACTGAGGCTGAGGGAGTTACAACAGCAGTAGTGTTAGGCATGAATGTCATTCGCCATGTGTTTACTAAATTGCTCGCTGCCTTGCATGCTTCTCTCCCTTCTGCTTCTTCCCCTTACAGGCAAGCTGTTCTGCGGACTATCAAAGTGCTCTGCGCCCAACAGAAATTTGCCAACAGTAAAGGTGAGATCTGCCGTGTGCGTATCACTGACGCACGACCAGCCAACAGCGAGACTCTAGTCTGGTGTCGAGTTTGACCAGGAATTGACAACGAGGACTATGTAGCTCTTCTTGACTCCATCCAGATTGAAGGCCAGCCCCTGGTAAAAGCTGCCAGAAGTATTGTCACCGTCTCAAACTGTAGAGTACCAGTACGGCTAATCAACCTAAGTGATGCGCCCATCGAGCTATACAAGTTTAATCCAGTTGCTCAACTGTATAACCTTGATCCAGAAGACATCTTACATGAAGAGACACTTGCTCATCAAAAGTCGTTAAAAGCCACTTCCAAAGGCTCTAATACACCCACTACCTTCTGGTGGAATGAACTTAATCTTGGAGATGCTAACACTCCAATCGAATACATCAATGGCGTAACTAAACTTGCTAAGTGACACAGCCAAGCTTTCAGCAAGCACCCTCTTGACTTCGGCAAGACTACTCTGATCCAGCACAAGATCAACACAGGTGATCATCCTCCTATCAAGGAAAGACACCGTCCAGTACCTCCTGCTAACTATCAACAAGTAAAAAAGCTGTTAAAGGAGATGAAAGATTCTGAAGTCATCCGGGAAAGTCAAAGCCCGTGGGCTGCACCCATCGTCCTGGTGAAGAAGAAGGATGGTAACATGAGATTTTGTGTCGACTACCGAAAGTTGAATAACGTTACACACAAAGATGCCTATCCTCTTCCACGGATTGAAGAATCCATCACCGCTCTTGGCTCAGCTGTATACTTCTCCACTCTCGACTTAACCAGCGGTTACTGGCAAGTACCTGTGGCTCCTGAGGATAGAGAGAAGACAGCTTTCCCCACCCCAATGGGACTCTTTGAGTTTAACGGTATGCCGTTTGGGTTATGCAACGCCCCTGCTACATTTCAGCGACTCATGGAAAGATGTCTTGGTCACCTCAACTTCCAGAGCGTTCTGTTATATCTTGATGATGTTGTCGTATACTCTTGCACTTATGAAGACCATCTATGCCACCTTGCAGAAGTATTCCAGGTACTCATTGAACATGGTCTGAAACCAAAACCGTCAAAGTGCCATCTGCTCAAGCAGAAGGTCAACTACCTTGGTCATGTTTTAAGTGCCGAAGGTATCCAGCCTGATCCTGACAAGATCTCAGCTGTGAAAAACTGGGACACCCCAAGAACCGTCAAAGAAGTCAGAAGTTTTCTAGGTTTTGCGGGCTACTACCGCCGCTTCATACCTCATTTTGCGCAAATAGCAGAACCCCTTACAGAGCTGCTATGGGGTTGCCCTAGAGAAAACTACGACAGAAGACTTCTAATTAATTGGTCTGAGCGACAAGAAACTGCCTTTCAGATGTTGAAAAGTCTATTCACTTCACCTCCAATTCTGGCGTACCCTGACTATCGCCATCCTTTCCGTGTCTACACGGATGCCAGCTACCCAGGCCTCAGAGCGGTACTATCACAAGTCCAGGATGACAAAGAGAGAGTCATTGCATATGCCAGCCGAAGCTTGAGAGGTGCAGAGAAAAACAATAGCAATTACAGTTCGTTCAAGTTAGAGCTGCTAGCTCTTGTGTGGGCAGTCACCGAGAAGTTCAAAGATTACCTCGCTGCTACACCCTTCACAGTTTACACGGACAATAATCCTCTCGCTCATCTTAATACTGCACGGCTAGGTGCTCTTGAACAGAGATGGGCTTCAAGATTGGCGAACTTCTGCTTTGATATTAAGTATCGCAGTGGCAAGATCAACATCAATGCGGATGTGTTATCCCGTTTCCCCGAAGGAGAAGATTCTCCTGAGGAAGATCTGTGGGAAGATGTTGAGATGCCTCCTTTCTATCAAAGGTTTGCTACACAGAATGCTGTTGCTGCTACACAAACTGATGAAGTTTCTCAACAGAAATCTGTCTTATTCCAAGATCCATCGAGATGGCAAACTCTTCAAAATGAGTCTCGTGTCCTAGGTGAGATCTATGATTACCTGACTACTGGGAGAATACCTGTCAGACGACGCAGAAGATGTCCTGATGTTGAGCTTAATCGTCTCTGGCGACAGCGCAAAAGACTCTTCATTCAAAGGGCTTGATATTGCGCAATACCCTAGACCCGGTTTCAGGTGAAAGGCTACATCAGATTCTAATCCCACGGCGAGATGCCAGAATTGTTCTTGATGCCTACCACGACCAGTCTGGGCACTTTGTCGTGCACAAAACTGAAGCCACCATACGCCAACGCTTCTATTGGATTAAGATGCGGTCAGACATAGAAAATTGGTGTAGTGAATGTCCAGCCTGCAACCTCACCAAAGTCGGTAAGAAAGATGCCAGAGCTCCTCTTCATCCAATCCATTCTCAGAAACCAAACGAGCTAGTCACTCTTGATCATGTGAAGCTAGCACCAACTCATTCAGGCTACACGTATGCCTTAACTATGGTGGATCACTATACTAAGTGGGTTGCTGTTGTGCCAGTAAAAGACCTTACAGCTCGGACTACAGCTATCACCTTCTACTGTGAATATGTGAGACCTTACGGTTGCCCTGAAGCAGTCCTCACAGATCGTGGATCTGCCTTTGAGTCACAATTATTTCAAGAACTCTGCCAATTCCATGAGTGCAAAAAGCTGAGAACAACCGCCTATCATCCCCAAGGAAATGGCCTCTGCGAGAAAGTCAACCAGACTTTTATCAATATGCTGCAAACAGCATCTGTTACCAAACAAGCTGAATGGCCTCAATTGCTTGACGAGTTAGTGGAAATCTACAACAATACTGTCCACTGTTCTACAGGCTACTCGCCATATTATCTGATGTTTGGAAGACAAGGTCAGCTCCCTAAAGATCGTTCTCTTGGAATCCAAGTCCCTGACGTGATCAATCCCCTGCCAAAAACTGATTGGGTCTCAGAACATCAGCGAAGAATACATGAAGCCCAACAGATTGTTGATTACCGCATGGGTGAAGCTCACCGTCAACAAGAAGAGAGCTATAATCAAAGAGCTAATGCTTCACCACTTCAAGATGGAGACAAGGTATGGCTAAAGAAGTACCACCGTACAGGAAAACTCGATTCACTCTGGGAAACAGAGCCATACACAGTTATAGCTATCCCATATCCTGAGTCAGATGTCTATGAAGTGAAGAAACCCGGAATGGCCCCACAGACGGTGCACAGAAACCGCATGAAGCTATGCACTAAAGAGGATCTACTGGTGATGTCATCACCTCCTCCACAAGTCATGCCGGTCTACACACCAATTCCTGCAATGGAAACAACAGCCAGACAACCTACTGTGGAAGAGTCCCTCTACAACACTCAATTTATCCTTCCATGCTATCAATATGTCCCCGTATCGGTTCCTGCTCCAGTTGCTGCTCCTCTGCCAACTTCACCTGAGCCAGCAAACAATATCATTCCTGCTCAAGAGGAAGATCAAGTGTTGAGGCGTTCAGAGCGAAGCACAAAAGGAAAACTTCCAGCTCGCTACAGAGACTAAAAGATCATATTCTTTTCCATGAGTATATAATCTTGTTTATTTATTTAGCTGATAGTTAGTTTAGTAATGTTTAAGCCTCTGCACCTGGGTAATACCAAGCACCTTGTTTATTATTTGCACAATTTTCTATATACAGCTATAGAATTATGGACTGTTTGTTGCCACTAAAGTGCCTTTCCAGAGCCTTTCATATGGACGATAGTATATTGCGGAAAGAGACTCTATCTCATATTGGCACTACCACATTCTTGTTTTGCATTTGTTCATTGCCTATTGTTCTTCCGTCTGGCTGCATATTCTTGCCTTATTGTTACACATATTTCCTTCCTTTCTTAGCAGTCCTCCACTTGCACAATCGCCGAGGACGGCTCACCTTCAGAGGGGGAGTATGTAGTGGCCCAGTCCAGATTGTGTCTGTTTCATTAAGTACATTTACTTATTTGTAATATTATGTTATATGTTATAAGTAAAGCATTTTTCATTTGCTGTGTTCTAGCACCATCTACTGGTGAAAACTGTAAGAATCTGAAGTGTGCATTGGGTGTTTTCCTATTGGCCAGTTCCTGGTCACATGGCTCAATAGGTGGAGCTATGCTCCAGCCTCTGTCTGGAAAGAACTGGAATGTTCTGGTTCTGACTGAGTCTCTTCTGAGGGAAGACATTATGTGGAGTTTCTCTTCACCACAAGACTCCTGCTAGGCCCGAGGCCTAGAATTTCACCATTTACTGATTTTTGCAGCCAATATACTGAAGGCTTCCTATCCTGAATCCTCACTGGCCAGATATACATCTCTTCAGACAGTAGGGCATACTGACTATATACCAGACCCTACTGCACGCAGATTGGGGAAGTTCGAGGGTCTCCCACCCCACTGCAATATTAGTGGCTTGCATGCCATTGTCCACGCACCAGCCGTCCGGTCCCCGTAGCGCGCTGGGCAACTTTCTACATTTGCTTACAAGTACTCCATGTGTCTTAACTAGCAGTGAAATCAACCTCAGGACTCCAGGTCTGTACAATCTTATTACTGTATCATATCTACCCTCTAAGCTCAAGAGACTCTGAACCTGCTAAAAGCTTACCAGAATTAAATCTGAAACAAATCGTGCTTTTAAAAGCTCCAGAACCCTAATTGCACTTGAGCATTCAACTCCAAGCTGTATTTGCCGTGGCCTACCCACAAAAGACTGAAACATACAGTATATTCCGTGTTGTTTTCCTTTGTTCCCGCTGTATTAAAGCAACTGTTATCCCCAAGACCGTGTCTGTGGGTTGTCTATCAGCTGTATATACTGTGTGGGGGTGGATAGCAGGGAACATCAGGGCCTGGTAGACCACCTAGGGAACACGGCCCCTGCAACCTCGTGCCAGAACAGCAACTGTGACATATAGAACATTTGAGGTCCTCTGTCCCTGGGCCCTTACAGACACACCACTTGATTGTTGCACATCCCAGGCACTCTTTATTAACATCAGCAGCAGTAGCAACAGAAGTCATGACAATCCCTTCACTAGCTTCCAATTGCCCAAAGACTCCAGTCCAAAACATTAACCATGACCTACAAAGCCATCCACAACCTGTCTCCTCCTTACATCTGTGACCTAGTCTCCCGGTACCTACCTGCACGCAACCTCAGATCCTCACAAGATCTCCTTCTCTACTCTTCTCTTATCTCCTCTTCCCACAATCACATACAAGATTTCTCCCGTGCCTCCCCCATACTCTGGAACGCTTTACCCCAGCATATCAAACTCTCTCCTACTGTGAAAAGCTTCAAGAATAACCTGAAGCCCCACCTCTTCTGACAAGCCTACAACATACAATAACCCTCAGTCCAGTACACCACTGCGTAACCAGCTCTGTCCTCACCTATTGTACCCTCACCCATTCTCTGTAGAGAGTGAGCCCTCACGGGCAGGGTCCTCTCTCCTCCTGTACCAGTCTGTTTTTTACTGTTAATGATTGTTGTACTAATGTTTATGTACAGTCAGGGCCAGAAATATTTGGACAGTGACACAGGTTTTGTTATTTTAGCTGTTTACAAAAACATGTTCAGAAATACAATTATATATATAATATGGGCTGAAAGTGCACACTCCCAGCTGCAATATGAGAGTTTTCACATCCAAATCGGAGAAAGGGTTTAGGAATCATAGCTCTGTAATGCATAGCCTCCTCTTTTTCAAGGGACCAAAAGTAATTGGACAAGGGACTCTAAGGGCTGCAATTAACTCTGAAGTCGTCTCCCTTGTTAACCTGTAATCAATGAAGTAGTTAAAAGGTCTGGGGTTGATTACAGGTGTGTGGTTTTGCATTTGGAAGCTGTTGCTGTGACCAGACAACATGCGGTCTAAGGAACTCTCAATTAAGGTGAAGCAGAACATCCTGAGGCTGAAAAAAAAGAAAAAATCCATCAGAGAGATAGCAGACATGCTTGGAGTAGCAAAATTAACAGTCGGGTACATTCTGAGAAAAAAGGAATTGACTGGTGAGCTTGGGAACTCAAAAAGGCCTGGGCGTCCACGGATGACAACAGTGGTGGATGATCGCTGCATAATTTCTTTGGTGAAGAAGAACCCGTTCACAACATCAACTGAAGTCCAGAACACTCTCAGTGAAGTAGGTGTATCTGTCTCTAAGTCAACAGTAAAGAGAAGACTCCATGAAAGTAAATACAAAGGGTTCACATCTAGATGCAAACCATTCATCAATTCCAAAAATAGACAGGCCAGAGTTAAATTTGCTGAAAAACACCTCATGAAGCCAGCTCAGTTCTGGAAAAGTATTCTATGGACAGATGAGACAAAGATCAACCTGTACCAGAATGATGGGAAGAAAAAAGTTTAGAGAAGAAAGGGAACGGCACATGATCCAAGGCACACCACATCCTCTGTAAAACATGGTGGAGGCAACGTGATGGCATGGGCATGCATGGCTTTCAATGGCACTGGGTCACTTGTGTTTATTGATGACATAACAGCAGACAAGAGTAGCCGGATGAATTCTGAAGTGTACCGGGATATACTTTCAGCCCAGATTCAGCCAAATGCCGCAAAGTTGATCGGACGGCGCTTCATAGTACAGATGGACAATGACCCCAAGCATACAGCCAAAGCTACCCAGGAGTTCATGAGTGCAAAAAAGTGGAACATTCTGCAATGGCCAAGTCAATCACCAGATCTTAACCCAATTGAGCATGCATTTCACTTGCTCATATCCAGACTTAAGACGGAAAGACCCACAAACAAGCAAGACCTGAAGGCTGCGGCTGTAAAGGCCTGGCAAAGCATTAAGAAGGAGGAAACCCAGCGTTTGGTGATGTCCATGGGTTCCAGACTTAAGGCAGTGATTGCCTCCAAAGGATTCGCAACAAAATATTGAAAATAAAAATATTTTGTTTGGGTTTGGTTTATTTGTCCAATTACTTTTGACCTCCTAAAATGTGGAGTGTTTGTAAAGAAATGTGTACAATTCCTACAATTTCTATCAGATATTTTTGTTCAAACCTTCAAATTAAACGTTACAATCTGCACTTGAATTCTGTTGTAGAGGTTTCATTTCAAATCCAATGTGGTGGCATGCAGAGCCCAACTCGCGAAACTTGTGTCACTGTCCAAATATTTCTGGACCTAACTGTATATGTAACACCCCTGGACTATCAGGTCATCACAGGGTACTGCACAAGCTGCCCTTCCATGCAGTATTCTGCCTTCTTCTTGGTTATGGGTCCCTAACTAAATGGTGTTGCCTCCAACAGCAAATCAAATCCTAGATACACCCTGCACCACACCCCCCAGACACACCAGTGGACAGCTTGAGTGGAATAGAGTCGCCCACCTGGGGGGTCAGGGACGAGAGGTGAGGAGTGTAGTCAGTGGAGAGTGGAGAGCTGGAGTGAGAGGGAGCAAGTATCCCTCGAGCTGTGAAGAGCTCAGAGGAAGTCAGGAGTGGTGACTCCTGAAGGAACTGTCTAGGTTGCAGACGGTGGTCTGGGCCTAGAGGAGTCGGACCCCCGGTCGCAGGGGATTGTGGCAAGGGGCCTGGAACTGGCGAGGAGGACAGCCGGCAGCCTAGCACTATCACAGGTCGGGGAGTAGCTTCAGGCAACCCGACAATTCCTGAGGGGAACGGAGCCTTTATGATCTGTTCCCACCCGCTCCAGAATCAGGGCATTAGCGCAACGAGAGGGATAGGACTTTCCAAATCCAAAACGGTCCAGAAAATCCCAAGCGTGAGCCCTGAGAGCAAGCTAGTTCTATGCTACTGGGCCATCGAGTTGAAGTCAAACTAAGTGCCAGGAGGCAGGTCATGGATCACCAGGCAGCACCATTGGGGACCCGGACGAGCTCCCCTCAGCGGCAGCGGTACCCAGAGACTTGGTTTACCCAGTTGTCAGTGTCTACTTATGAACTGAGTGAGTACAAGAATGACTCCTGCATCCCACGGCACCATCACCACCCCACACCGAGTCCCGGGGCATTCCCCCTATCCGTGGAGGGCTACGACACCTTGCTGCCCCACTTTACCACCCCGGGTACTCGCAACGGCAGCAGCGGTACTCCCAAATTACCATACACCACGGGTGACTGAGGGTTGGTTGCTGTGCTGACAGAGGGTGGCCTAGGGTTTACACGACGAACTGATGGACTTTCAGGGAGGTGTAGGCAAACATGTTATGGTGGATTGAAAAACATGTGGTGTGCTCAGTGTCTCAGATGGGTCAAAAACACCAGGCATGTCCACTTCTGTAACAGCTGACGGGATCTCCTTCACGGTGACTGTAGCGGGTAAACAAGTGGGGGTTCAGCAGCTGGAAACCTGTATGAGAACACTTTCGACGGTGACAGAGGAGAAAGAAGCAGCAGACCCGGTTGATGTGGTAGCCGGTGGATGACGATGCCCGCTAGGCTGCATTTTAGTGCCATAAGATTGCTAGAGTAAAAATTTAAATACACAAATAGCAATTTGGAGCTGAAACATAGACGTGGCCCTATTTAGATGCACAAATTTCAATTTGGATTTGGAACACAGATGCGGCCATATTTTTATGCACAAATCGCAATTTAGAGCTGAAACCCAAATGTAGCCCTAATTAGATGAACAAAGTGCAATTTGGCGTCCGGTTATACGATAAATGGGAGGTATGTACCACACAAGTGGTGTGAGACTCGGGAATGCTGGCACTTCTAGTGTCACAGTTTTTATTTTTTTCTTCAGTGTTCACAGGGGAGGCTCACAGGTGACTGGAGAGACGGGTGGGTCTGGCCACCTACGTACCCCCGCGCATGGTTATGTCACATGACTTCTAAAATGGAGTCTGTTGTTTGCAGAGGGACAGAGAGTGCATTGCACATGGTGATAATTTTCTGGAAGTCAGTCTTGGAATTAGACTGGAAGGAAACTGCAGCCTGGCTGGAGAGTTCTGGGGCTGCAGGAAGAAACCTCAGGTAGAGGTAAATACACTGTCAGGAGCCTGTGTGGGAAGGCTACTATACCTCCTCTATGGACTAGTAATGGACTGAAATCCCATGGTATGTGCCGCTGCCTGTTTTTTCCTTTTAAGCCAGGAAAGGCTTGTTTATGTTTGGTTGTTTTTGCAGTTTATGCCAAGTTTTAAATAAACTACTGGGATTGTGTTAAAATGAGGGGCACTGCAGCCAAAATTTGGGATGCTGCCACCTGACTGCAGGCCCCCTATGCTAATGCTAGGTGGTTTTTCCCCCTGGAAAGATTTACCAGCTACCCCCGGCTCCTGTGGTATGACCTGATCGGTTATAGGTCACTGCGTTGCCCAGCTTCCGGTCTCTTTGTTCCTGGACCCGGACCTGTTTGGGCGGCCGGTGGCGTATACCCGCTTCGGAAGGCGGTAAGAGAGCTATCAGCAGGGAGGGAGAGTTTTGCCCACGGTGCTTTAGTTGTGAGCGGCTCCCTCCCTGCTGAGGGAAAAGTGACATGTGCCGGCGAGCGGTGTTTTCAGGGAAATACCCGCCCACCGGTCCTCCTGTGCTCGCCGTCCATCGCAAATCCCCCATCAGCAGGGAGGAAGCGTCCTACTCACAGCGCTGTTAGTTGTGAGCGGCTTCCTCCCTGCTGAGGCTCCAGCTAGGTGTGCCGGCGAGCGGCGTTCTGAGTGAATTACCCGCCCGCCGGTCAGCTGGAGCCCGTCCCTCATTTTGAAAAGAGCGCGAAAGCGCTCTTTGGTTATGGTGCCGGCCGCCCGCCGTCCTGCCTCTGCCAGAGGTGGGGGCGAGTGCAGGCTTTGAGCCGGGCGTTTCCTGATGCAGCGCAGGTGGAAGCGCTGTAGCGGAGGAACCGCCGGCTTTTGTGTGAATAAAAAACCCCGTGCCCCTGCTTCCTCCACTGCCCTGTGCTCGCCGTCCATCGCAAATCCCCCATCAGCAGGGAGGAAGCGTCCTACTCACAGCGCTGTTAGTTGTGAGTGGCTTCCTCCCTGCTGAGGCTCCAGCTAGGTGTGCCGGCGAGCGGCGTTCTGAGTGAACTACCCGCCCGCCGGTCAGCTGGAGCCCGCCCCTCATGTTGAAAAGAGCTGGAAAGCGCTCTTTGGTTATGGTGCCGGCCGCCCGCCGTCCTGCCTCTGCCAGAGTGGGGGCGAGTGCAGGCTGTGAGCCGGGCGGTCCCTGATGCAGCGCAGGTGGAAGCGCTGCAGCGGAGGAACCGCCGGCTTTTGTGTGAATAAAAAACCCCGTGCCCCTGCTCCCTCCGCTGCCCTGTCAACGCTGCCCTGTCAGCCAGTACAGCGGAGCGGAGAGAATGCGGGGGCAGGCTGCGGATGGGCACAGCCTCTGATGCAGCTCGGATTGGAGGTGCTGCATTGGTGGCTGTGCTGTCTGCAGAAGTCAGCAGGATCCACCCGTCCACCCGTCCCCCCCCCCAGACAAGTTAAAATAAATAAATAAATAAATAAATTATAAAAATAAATAAATTTAAAAATAAAAAAAATAAATAAATTAAGTAATTAAATTATAAATAAAATAAATAAATAAATTGAATAAATAAATTATAAATAAAAAAAAAAAAAAAAAGCTGTTAGTCATGAAGGAGCTAGGGGTCATCTGGGTATCCCGGCCAGTGGGGTGAATTACGGGGTGTGGTCAGGCCTCACTCCAACTGTGCAGGGTGGGGGGGGAGGTAAGCTGTGACATGTGTATTGTACAACCCTCACTCACTGGTATAATCCCCTACCTCCCCTTCTGTGGGTAGCGGCTTGGATCGGACTCTGTCCCCCTCCCCCCACCTGGGGATATGCACGGGCGTTGGGGCCCCGGGCGCATGAGTCACATGTAGATTTAGACCCCCCTTTTTTCTTCAGACTAACCCCTGGTGGGGTCCCGCGGCGGGATGATGAGCATCAGGGTGTACATTGGTCTGGACAGCGGAGTGCTGTTGGAATTGGGCAGGAACATCCGGAGTCCGGCCGCCCCCTTTTTATTCTGCACATATGGCAAGTACCGTTACGTGGGATTGCGGGGTGGAATAAGCGCCCGGGGGGGGGGTCACGTGATGTCACCAGGCAACAGGTTTTCCTCCCTATTCAACATTATTTAATTAAGTTATGTTTGACCGACACTATAGGTGTACTGAGGAAATCATACACCCGCCTTAATAGGCGCTATAGTAGCTGCCATTACTACCTCTTGTGGTCGGCATTCCGCAGTCTGATTGCTTTTACTGTAAAGAACCCTTCACATTTAGCTGCGGTAGGAGGAAGTAATGTTCCAGTCCTTTATAGTGACCACACACGATTTATGCAAAAAAAAAATGGAATCTCCTCCTCCATTCCTCGCAATAATCTAGTTGTCTTCTTGAACCGACTAATCTCAGAATGTCCCCCACCGCCTTTTTTGATAAATAAAAAAAAAAAAAATTTGAGAAAAACTGGATCCCAGATTTTAGATGTGGCCTGTCAAGTGATTTATAGGAGGGTTACAATATGATGGGCTCACAGGAGATCACCTCTCCTTGGTATACACTCTAACTTAGGGGCACTTTGCACACTGCGACATCGCAGGTGCGATGTCGGTGGGGTCAAATTGAAAATGACGCACTTCCGGCATCGCATGCGACATCGCAGTGTGTAAAGGCTGGATGATACGATTAACGAGCGCAAAAGCGTCGTAATCGTATCATCGGTGCAGCGTCGGCGTAATCCATAATTACGCTGACGCAATGGTCTGATGTTGTTCCTCGCTCCTGCGGCAGCACACATCGCTGTGTGTGAAGTCGCAGGAGCGAGGAACGTCTCCTACCGGCCTCACTGCGGCTTCCGTAGGATTTGCGGAAGGAAGGAGGTGGGCAGGATGTTTACATCCTGCTCATCTCCGCCCCTCCGCTCTGATTGGCCGCCTGCAGTGTGACATCGCAGTGATGCCGCACGACCCACCCCCTTAACAAGGAGGCGGGTCGCCGGCCACAGGGACGTCGCACGGCAGGTGAGTGTGTGTGTGAAGCTGGCGTAGCGATAACTTTCGCTACGCCAGCTATCACCACATATCGCTGCTGCGACGGGGGCGGGCACTATCGCACTCGGCATCGCAGCATCGGCCTGCGATGTCGTAGTGTGCAAAGCCCGCCTTAGTGCTGTAGTTAACAAGGCGTAAGCTATGTTCGTCACTGATAACTTTATGGTAATAGCAAAGTGTATTTCTGTGCATTTTCGTGTTGGAGTTTCAGTTCAACAGACGAAAATGAACAGGTGAGATGCAAAAATGGTCATTTTATGTAAGTGCATAATTATGCCCGCTAATATTTCCTGAGCAATTAGGTCCACATAAATAGCCTCAAAAAAAAAAAAAAAAAAAAAAATTACACAATTTTAGTTTAGGTCTCAGGTGTGCACAACTGACAAGTGCTTTCCCATGTGGTAGTAGACAACAATCATTCTAATACTAGACTATAGAGGGTGTCAAGTAGCTTTATTATTTGAAGCACCTATTATGAATTATAAAAAAAAAAAAAAATTATGGAAAAGCCCCTCCCTTTGGGTTGACTTTTGTTTTGGAAGGTTTTGCCGCATGAAAATAGCGTTTATCGGCTTTTACCCATCGTATGGAGGTTTATCTTTCGGCCCCTGCGGTTCCATAGGTATGAACTTCAACTTTGCAGTTAAGGTCATTTCTATTGCTGTCATTGTTTCCAAGGCGCCTTTCCTAGGCTTTCGGTGTAGGACTAAGCGGCAGGATCACGTTACCCGGTATCGGTACATTGGTCCAACCCTAGGTGCGGTAAGATTAAACTTTATTTTCCGCTACATGGAATCAGGCACCTGAAAAGGAGGAACTGATTGGGTAGCTGAATTTTTCTTTAAGCTTCAAAGGCTACATTCGCTTCAAGAGCAGTAACGGCTGAACCGATAGGGGGTGTATTTAACAGCAGCAGGTCTGGCTGTTTGGGTTTGCTTTCAACACAACGTTTTTTAAAAAAAAAAAAAAAAAAAAAAAAGTGGTATTATCAGTTGGTTACCATGCCCGGGGGAAAAACCCGTCTAACCACCTGTTTACGACTTTCCTTATCAGTAGTGGGCTGTTTAGGCTTTTCGGTTTTTAGAATGTGCATAAGTTAACGAAAGGTTAAAGTCATACCAGGTATCCAGTTGCCGTGATAGGATTGTTTACTCCCTATTGATTTTCCAATTCCAGGTATCCTCCTTAACTCCGTCCGCTGGCAGGTCCAAAGGGTTTTGATTCCTTAAATTCGTAATGGTACTCCCATCGAAAGGAGGCCGATGACCCGGCCTCTCGCTAAAACACAGACATGATGGGCCTATAGTAAGGTATGCAGCGAGGGGGGTTTACCAGGCGGGTGAAAAGCATGATGATTTTCAAGCGATCCCTTGCTAATGTATAACCGGCAGTATTTAGTGATTTTACTTCACCAACGGGTACCACTTTTTCCTGTTGTGAGCAAACTGGTACGGGATTTTTGCCCTGCAATTCTTTAGTTGCGAAACTGGACCTGCGCGACCAAGGCCTAGTGGGACCCACGGTATGGAATGGGTAGTGGTTTAGCGGCAGGTGGGTGGATGTCAGGAGGCCTAATACTCCTGGCTGTTTGTCGATCTTATAAGGTGCCGGGTCGGGTGGTTACGCCCATTGTGGTTTTGATCTTAAAGCTTAGTCACACAGGCTGAAGAAAGGCCTAGGTCTATCTAGCCAAGCCTGTCTTTCCTCACATTTTTGAGATCTTTTTCCCCACCTCTGGTTGGTATGCCTAAGGTGTTAGTGATAGCCCTCAAACGAACAGGGATGACGGTGAGCATGTTTTAACCAGGAAGAATTTTTCCCATATTTGGCGGACAATTTCATGGCGGTAAATTGGTGATGGTTGTTATTGTGGGTGCGCTAGTCGCAGTACCTGGGATGTAAACACCCCTCCCTTCCCCCCCAGAACTGGGGTGCTGCTGAAGCTTTGGGGCAAGTGTGTATGAGCGTGGTTTCAATGGGATGTGTTTGGCAAAGCAAATGCATTTTGAGGAACGTCCGTACTGAGTTTGTTTTATAAACCGTCACTAGTAGAAGGGCAAGAGGCTACTGACTGTCATATAGGCTAGCGTAACATTACATACGTTCCAGAGTTGTGTATTGATATAAAAAAAAACAAAAACGCGAGTTTTTGCCAAATCACCCCAAGGGAAAGGGGGTCTGCTGGTTAAGAGAATTTTGATGGTTTCGAGAGTTTTTCCTTTCTGACAATGTTTTCCTTTTCAGATGTAAGTCGGCCTAGGTTTCAAGCTTAGGTCATGCCGATACTTTTCGGGCAGCGGGAAAAGGTGATCCTCGCCCTGGCGGTTGGTCCGTGGTTTCCATTGGCCTGGATGTGATTGGAGAAGTTGCCGGGAGCTGGTTGAGCTGAGTGTGCTACCTGAGGTGTTCGGGATTGGTGAGCCGCCCTCCACAGTTGACTTGGCGACACAAGTAGATGTCACAGATTTGGTCTCCTGCAACCTAGCTGCGCTTTGCCTTGTACCCTCATCCGGTCAGAGATGGTTAAACGTTTCCTGTTATTTTCCTAATTTAAGATGGGCAAGGCAGAGGTGATTTTCAGCTCATATTGGAACGTATCCAAGGAAGGATGTATTACGGGGCAGTCCTTGGTGCACGGGCAACCAGTGCCTACCTGAGTTGATTGTGTAAAATATATATATATAATTAAAAAAAAAAAAAATGGTGTGGTACCGCCAGCTGGAAGGTATTAACTTTGTTGTCCTTATAAGGGAGCGGGTGCATCTTCAATGATGCGGTTTCGGATGGGTTGATAGTGGGAATGTGCGAGGAGATGGCTCAGGTATTGTGGTTTTTGGGGGGGTCGCAGCTTGCTAGCGCTGTGCTGCTCCTTGGCGGAAGGGGTAGGAAAAGTGGTGGTGAAATACCCGCACCGGACGGCCGGGGGCGGAAAATTTCCCAAAACCCCATGGTGTTGGCTGGTAATGCCTAATTTGAAAGCTGCGACCATAATTTACGCCAAAGTAAAAGATGAGAGTGTTTTTTCCCTATGCCTCTCCATAAGTGAAAATAAAAGTAATTTAACTTATAATGAACTGTGTGGTGTCTTTCTAGGGGGGAAAAGCTGGTGTTTGGGTCCTGGCAGTCTGAGGGGCACTGCAGCCAAAATTTGGGATGCTGCCACCTGACTGCAGGCCCCCTATGCTAATGCTAGGTGGTTTCTCCCCCTGGAAAGACTTACCAGCTACCCCCGGCTCCTGTGGTATGACCTGATCGGTTATAGGTCACTGCGTTGCCCAGCTTCCGGTCTCTTTGTTCCTGGACCCGGACCTGTTTCCCACCCTCCCTCCCCTTTGTTTTATGAGTTTTTGTGGAGTGTTTTTGTGTTAAGTCGCAGCAGCGGAAGGGGTAGGAAAAGTGGTGGTGAAATACCCGCACCGGACGGCCGGTGGCGGAAAATTTCCCAAAACCCCATGGTGTTGGCTGGTAATGCCTAATTTGAAAGCTGCGACCATAATTTACGCCAAAGTAAAAGATGAGAGTGATTTTTCCCTATGCCTCTCCATAAGTGAAAATAAAAGTAATTTAACTTATAATGAACTGTGTGGTGTCTTTCTAGGGGGGAAAAGGTGGTGTTTGGGTCCTGGCAGTCAGACTGTTTCCTGCGACCCTTCCTGTGCCTACCTGAGCAAATCCTCACAATGCACAAATCGCAATTTGAAGCGGGAATCCAGATGTGGCCCTGTATGGAATCTGAGGTCGTACATCCAGCTGAAATGTATCACGGTGCAAAGACCCGTCGAGTCCCTGCACTGCAATACACACTGCAGGCCAAACAGAAGCCGGCACCTTTCATCGGCGTCCCCGTGACTGAGGTGGCGCATGACAATGATGTCATGCACAGCCATAGCATGGATGCTGATGAAAGCCGACAACTGTGGGCCAGCCATAGAGGAAGACAGGAGAGGCCCAGAAGAGGAACATAAATACCAGCAGAGGGACAGTATATATCAGGACGGACCCAGGAGAGGAACATATATACCATGAAGGGGACAGTATACACCAGGAAGAGAACAGTATATGCCAGGAGGTGCCTAAGAGAGAAACACATATACCAGGAGGGGGACAGTATATTCCAGGAGAGGGACAGTATATACTAGAATGCAGACCATATTTACTAGGATGGGGGACATAGCAGGATAGGGGGCATATATACCAAGATGGGGACATATATATACCAGGATGGGGGACATAAATATATACCAGGATGGGGAGCATATATAAAATTATGGGGGACGTATATATACCAGGATGGAGGACATACAGACCATTATGGGGAACATACCAGGATAGGGGACATACAGTACATAACAGGAAGCAGCCCAGGATGGGGGACATATTTACCAGGAAGAAGCCCAGGATGGGGTACATTAGAACAGGAAGGGGGACATTACTACATAATGTGGGGAGGGCAACTCATATGTTTTTACAGGATTTAGAACACTAAATGTATACATACATATATATTCATCTGACCAACATGTGGGAATGGTGGGCCCAGGTCCAAATTTTGCATCGGGGCCCGTCAAACACTAATTACGCCACTGCAGATGTTATACATAGGATAATATGCGGCTGAAATAATATGTGGTGCCTTTGCTCATAATATATACCAGTCACATATTCTCCAGAATAATCCATGTTATATAAACAATTGAGGAAAGAGGAATTGACAGCACAACCTGAAAATATAAAAGCTTTGCTTATTATTTATTAGAAATCCATGAAAAGGGTATAAAAAATGCAATGCTGTATTCTCAGCATATTGATCACAAGTATGTGACTTGCTGTCTACAGTCTACTATTTGAAATCCAATAGACAAAGAACAAAAATCCTATTTTAACCAATACAAAATCAAACATAGCCTTTAATTAAGATACAAATAACTTGGGAAAATCATATGTTAAAGTGCAGATTAAAATTACTGAATCCTGTGTTCGTTATTAGTTCTTTAAATATATTCCAAGAAGCCAAATTGCTATTCAATTACAATATACATATGGATAGATCTACCTATTTGTAGCTATATAACTGCAGCCCCAATAGCTCCAAATTGTATAACTACTATAGAGTAAAAGCTAACCATCAGGTTTTGTAACCTATTTTATAATGTCTAATGACCAGAGGAACAAAGGACATTTGCCTTACCACCCTGATGAAGGGTGAAACATGTTAGGAAGGCTCTTTTGCCATTTTATTTGAATTATTTGTGGTGAATAATGTGAAATGTAATAGCCTAAAAGACATGATTAGTGACACAAGAGTTATAAAGTTTTGCTTGTCAGATGTTCTGGAACGCTGTATACAAGGGTTTACTAGTCGTCGCCACAGCTCATAAGGGAAAAACCTGGTGACAGGTTCCCTTTAACGGAATCTGTCAACAGGATTTCAAACCTTAAACTATTCATATGTGCATGTAGGTCTTCCAAAGAGTGAAAATGGGGCTGTAGATCCTCTGAAGCCTCTGTCACTTCAGCTCTAATCCAAACCCAGCACCACCACCTGCTTGACTGATGCCTCCTTTGCCTAAAGTCTCACAGCATAGACACTGAAAGTCAAGCAGGAAGATATGGTGATGGGTGGGGAATAGATCTGGATTGACAAAGGCTTCAGACCTACACATTCATTTTCAAATCAATTTAAATGCTGCCTTTTCAGTTATGAAGGAATGGACTGCCATGTAAATGTGTTTCTTATCTTTGACAAGCTCCATATGCATATGTATAGTTTGGGATTTAAAATCCTGGTGACAGATTCCCTTTAAGAATTAATTTAAATCAAGTATTAAATGCAAAGGGAATGAACAAACAAAATAACTTAGTTAAACCATTATTTGGCTAGACTTCCCTTTTTCTTCAAAACTCCATCAAAGCATTAAATCGTCTAGGTACACATGCACACAGTTTTTGAAGGACCTTGACAGGTTCTTCCAAATATCTTGGAGAACTGACATTTGATCATCTGTTGATATAGGTTATCACAAATTCTTCTTTCTCTTTAAATAAACCAACATGATCTCCATGATATTTATGATCAGTGTTATGAGTGGGGGGGAGGCAAAGAATCACTTTGAAGACTCTTTTTTTTATTCTCTGAAGATAGTTCTTAATGACATTGGATGTATCTTGTCATTTTTCTGCCACGGAATAAATTTGGAGCCGATCGTATGCTTTCCTGATAGTATTGCAGAATGGATGAATTTGGCTCTATATCTAGGCACAGTATGTAATTAAGATACGCGTGAATGATAGATCGCTTTTCTAACCTGTTTCTGAAGGTTTGAGTAGTGCATCTGATAAATCTACATTTGAAGTAATAGATTATAAATAAGATCCAGAATTAAAAAAAAAAAAAAGATATAGAGGAACGCTCTTTTTTGGTGTGAGAACTTTTTTTCTTGTAAGTTAAAGTATGAGAAAATTTACATATTGGATGGTTACAGCCTGTAGCTACCTATTATTATCTTCAGTAAAAAAAGCTCACAATGTTCTTTGCATTTCTTTCAGGTTTCATTTTTCTTGAGGCTGAACGTTTATAAGTATTCTGGGATGTCTAAAAGTTAGAACTGTATTTTCTTCTGTAATATCTTCAAATGAAATGGATCATTATTAAGGACATTCCATTGATATAATAGTAATAATGCTCCTCTGCGCCTCATTATAGTTGTACAGCACCCTATACAAATAATGTCTGTCTATGCTTCCATATAATAACAATACACGTAGCTTCCAAGTATTAAAGACATTGCTGCACTTACAGTTATTTTTCCCCTACTGAAGTCCTTTAGTATTCTCACCCATCATGATAACCCCTGCCTTGGCCCCTATAAAATATCATGCTGTTAAAAATGCCTCACACACATTATGACTCCATAGGCTCCACAACAGTATGATGGCCCTCATTGACCACATAGAATAATGGCATTAACATCCCCCATACAGCATAATGGTCACCACAGGCTACATAAATTATAATGCCACACAGCACTCCACACAGTAATATTGCTACACAAGTATGATACACTGCTGAGCAAAAGGATAACAATGTTTTGAGCGTTGAACTTTTAGTTTCAATATGTCACCATCCACTACAGCTGCTTTGAACGTAAGACTACTGTCATGTTATAGACAATCATCCTGCCTATCTCGAACATAAATTTGACTTGCAACTATTTAGCATGTAATTACTTATGCAGATTCTTCTCAGGTCATTGTATTTTCTCCTGGTGGTGGAAAATCTTTATTTTACTGTATATGTGACGCCCTGGACTAGCCAGGTAGTCACATACATAACAAGATACACACCCCCCACCCTAGACAGTTACAACAGTCAGACAAAAACCCTTGTTGCCTCCCTCCAGGGTCTGATGTCCACACCAGGTGGGGTGGAGCCAGGTGGTTGGCCCCACCCACCGAGGAGTTCACAGGCCTGGGGGCGGGAAAATAGACAGATCAGTTTTGGAGTTGAAAGTGGGAGGAGTAAAACGTCTGCGTGTGCCTGGGTAGGAGCCCAGGCACTGACAGCAAGGTTGGCAGACGGTGGTGGCCGTCTGCAGGAGTTGGTGAAACTCTGCGAAGCCGTAAGGACCGGGGTTGGGCGTTGGCCCGCTGGTACCGAACCGGGGAGCGGAGTGAAGCTAAGCACACAGGCAGGGCCATCGGACCCCGACCAGGCTTGGAGCCGCTGTCAATAGTCAAATCCAAGTGTGACAGGAACCCCAGGGGTTCTCCAATGACCAAGTCCCGACAGAAGGCAACAGTCCACACCCTGAGGATATACAGCCACTGCCACAGGCTAGAGATCTAAGGGCCAGCGCCTGCGGGCAAAACGGGCTCCTACGGCACCTATACACCGGGGAGCGGACTACCGGTGGGCAACCACAGGAGTCAGAACATTTCTAAAAGGTGCAGGGAAAGACAGCCACCATCAGCCGTCCGGGGAGAGCACAACAACAACACTGCAGCCAGCTGCGGGACCCGTCCATCCGGCCGTTTTGGTTTACCAGCGACTCTGTCAGTGATTGTCTGAGTGAGTACACCAGTGCCGTCCGGCACCGCGCCGCACAGTCCCTGCACCCCAGCCATCCAGCCTCCCCGTTACATCACCGGGCCCCGGGATCACCAACCCCCTAACCACAGAGGGGACAACATCCCAGCTGCACCCTACCATCACTCCCGGAAATCCCCGTCACCAGCAGCGGTGGTGCCATCATCACCACGTCCCGTGGGTGGCGTCACGAACAATCTCCCTAAACATACCACCCCTTTTCACTCACGGGCGAGGAGCGCTGCTCGAGTCCCCGGGTCCGGCCCACCGCTCGAGCCACCAAGCAGCAGCAGAAGCCCCAGACCCGAGTGTGGGAGCGCGTCCCTTCCGCCCGCGACAACTTGGCGTCATGAACAGGATAGAACCGATCTACTTATCAGTAGAAGTGCGCCTTGTGGTCTCCGCCAGCGGCGTCCGGCCGAAAAAGATGTCTGCGCCCAACGAAGCCGTTGGAGGAGTGGCGGTCGCAGCCGCAGCAGCGCCCGCAGATAGAAACGGGGTAGCCCGTGCTCCGGCCGCAAGAGCGGGGGAGGCCGCGGGTCCAGCGGTTGCCCAGGTATTGCCGTTCTCCCTGCCCTATGTGCCCGGTGCTACCTGGCTGCCGCAGTAAGAATGGGAAGCCTGATGCTTTGCAGGTGTTCCAGAAAAGATTAGCCCGGTCCTCGATTTATTTCCCTTGACTGACAGGCAACGGGCAGCGGTAGTGCTAGGGCAGCTAACCGGTGCGGCTGAGCAGGAGACGGAGACCTGGACCGACGCGGAACGGGCCTCAGTGACTACCATTTTTGAGACTTGTAAAAGGATAAGGCACAGCCAATATAGTAGAGGTATATCGAGGTGCACTTGTTGGTTTCCAAACCGTAAGTCAATCAAATAGGTACAAGGCACTCTCAAGGGTTAATTTTCATATAATTTATTCCAAAATAGTCTTAAACATGTGACGTTTCAGCCACTAGGTGGCCTTCATCAGACAACGCAGCATAGCGGTGGACACCGTTGCCTTGACACTCAAATTTTGGCCAGTTTATGATACCAGTTGTCTGATGAAGGCCACCTAGTGGCTGGAACGTCACATGTTTAAGACTATTTTGGAATAAATTATATGAAAATTAACCCTTGAGAGTGCCTTGTACCTATTTGATTACCATTTTTGAGAAACTCCAAATCGCCTTTGAGACCCGCATGGAAGCGGAATTGCGGATGCAGTTTTATCAGTGTCGACAGCGGCCTGCGGATAATATAAGAGACTATGCCCTGCGCCTGCAAACAGCCCTCCATACGCTGAAGCGGTTGGACACTAATAACGACGCGGACAGCAATAAGATGCTAGTGGAACAGTTCCTGCAAGGGCTGGGGTCTGCGGAAGACTGCAAGCAGCTACGGCTGTGGGCCCTGGAACACCCCAATCTGGACTTTGCAGTATTGAAGGAGCGGGCCATCAAGGCCCTGCAGGCCCCAACACCAGACGCTCCTGAGGCGGCCCCATGGCCGCTGAAACCGCTCCCATCACGGTGGCACCTCCTCTCCCGGCTCTACCGGCCCCTGCAGCACCTGTCGGGATGATGGAGGAGCTAGCTGCCCAGGTCCGCCGCATGGATGGAGACCTAGCCAAGATCCTCGCCGCACTCCAGCTTCCGACGAGAGTCAAGCCCCCAGGGAGGATCCAGCTTGCCCACAGCCCGGAGGACGTCTTCTGGATGCAGCGGAGAAGGACCAATTACTCACGGTATGGGCCTCCTATTTGTTACAGGTGCAGCAAACCTGGCCACTACTCTAGTTGATGCCCATTAAACGAGCAACCCCTGGGGCCAAGGGCCAATCCTCAGGGGTAGACACAAATGGCTCTCCCGACTGGCGAGACCGGTACGTCAGAGCTCGCACCATCATCCCTCTGGCAGTGGACGGCATCCCGCTTATGGCCCTATTGGACACAGGATCACAGGTAACCACTATACCATATACATTGTACCAGCAGTATTGGGGTACTGATGAACTTGCCCCCCCTGATGATAGCCTGACCCTTGTCGCGGCCAATGGACTCCCTCTGACCCAGGTGGGATACAAACAAGTGACCCTGACCGTGGGACGTGCGGAGTTAAAGAACCAAGGGATGATTGTAGTGATGAATGAACCCAGTGACCATAACCCAAAAGTAATCCTAGGGACCAAAGTGATGGAGCATTGTATGAGTGAGGTGCTAAGTCTGTTTCAGCAGTTGGCCGCCACAGCAGGAGGCGGCCGACAGAGGGCTGTGCAGCGTGAGATCCGGGACCTCCTATATTGGCAACAAGTGAATTCAACTGGTGGAGAGATTGGTGGAGTAAGGTTGATGGATGTGGCCCCCTTGGTAGTGCCACCCCGAAGCGAGATGATGATTTGGTGCAGGGCAGCAGTAGGCCCCCAGGGGCGCGACTACTCGGCGATGGTGGAACCCACGCCTTCTGAACACTGACCCACGGTGATGGCGGCCAGAGGGGTGGTTGACGTCAAAAAGGGGAGAGTGCCTGTAAGAGTGCTGAATTGTGGAGAGGATGAAGTTAGGCTTCCCCGTTACGCTACCCTTGCCAAGTTGCTTACCCTAGACCCTCACACCATTCACAAAGCCGCCCCTCCTACCTCAGCATCCCCTGCCAGTAACCATATACCCCCAGAACAGTTAGAGGAGTGGTGCCAGGAACTACATGTAGGCACTGAAGCCACACCCATGCCTCACAAAGAGGGGGTATACAGGGTAGTGCAAGAGTATGAACAGGTTTTCAGCAAGCACCCATTAGATTTCGGGAGGATTAAAGGGGTTCAACACCATATCCCTACAGGCATACATCCACCCATCAAAGAAAGATATAGGCCCATCCCGCCAGCACATTATCAATGCGCCAAAGACATGTTGAGGAACATGAAGCAGGCAGGGGTCATTCGGGATAGTTGTAGTCCCTGGGCAGCCCCACTGGTGCTTGTGAAGAAGAAGGATGGCACCATGAGAATGTGTGTGGATTACCGGAAGATCAACCAGATAACGCATAAAGATGCCTATCCTCTCCCCCGTATCGATGAGTCGCTAGCTGCGCTGAGAACTGCCAACTTCTTCTCTACCCTTGACCTCACCAGTGGATACTGGCAGGTGGCGATCACACCAGAGGACCGTGAGAAGACTGCATTTTCGCCACTCCCATGGGACTCTGCGAGTTTAACAGTATGCCGTTTGGGCTGAGCAATGCCCCTGGAACCTTCCAACGGCTCATGGAGTGTTGCCTGGGACATCTCAATTTCGAAACTGTCCTGCTGTATCTAGATGATGTGATCGTATACTCCCAAACGTACGAGGCCCACCTGGAACACCTGGCTGAAGTGTACGCGTCCCTAGCCCAGTATGGGATGAAACTGAAGCCCTGAAAGTGCCACCTACTGAAGCCTAGGGTACAGTACCTCGGACACGTGGTGAGCGCAGAAGGTGTCGCCCCAGATCCCGAGAAGATCACTGCTATCCAGGACTGTCCGAGACCGACCACAGTGAGAGAGGTGAGACAGTTCCTGGGCCTGGTGGGCTACTACCGTCGCCCATGCAAGACCTCCTCGTGGGACAGACCAAGGGTGGCAGGTCCCCTGGATCTCCGTTTGTGTGGGAGAAGAAGCATGAGGAGTCCTTTCACCAGCTGAAGACGGCCTTGACGGGAGAGGAGATCCTGGCGTACCACGACTACAGCCTCCCGTTCATCCTCTACACCGATGCCAGCAATGTGGGCTTGGGAGCAGTCCTGTCCCAGGTCCAGGACGGGCGAGAAAAGGTGATCCCCTCTGCCAGCAGAAAACTCCGGCCCACGGAAAGGAACCCCGAAAATTACAGCTCCTTCAAGCTTGAGTTCCTGGCCCTGGTGTGGGCAATCACTGAGAGGTTCCGACATTACCTCGCAGCGGCGAAATTCACGGCTTACACGGACAATAATCCATTGACCCATCTGGACACGGCCAAACTGGGTGCTCTGGAACAGCGGTGGGTGGACAGGCTGTCTAATTATGACTTCACTATCAAATACAGAGCGGAACGCATCCGCAAGAACACCAATGCGGATGCGTTGTCCCGGATGCCACCTGCCAGATGGGAGGTCAGAAGACAATGACCTCGAAGCAATTGAGTTGCCCACGTTCCATCGGCCACCAGTCGAAAAATTACATGTCAAACAACAGCAGGCGAACCTTGACCCGCTACCCAGTCAGGGTTGTAGAGAAGCTCAAGACCAAGCACCTGCCGTCCAATTGGTCAAGACCATGATTGAGCAAGACTCCTCTGGAATGGATCCGGCAGCGCCCACTGAGGCCCAGCGGCTGTGGAAATAACGAGCTCTGCTGTACCTGCACGAGGGGAAGCTGTATCGGGGGCTGATCAACCCGAAGACTCACGAGAAGGTCCGTCAGCTGGTGGTTCCTCCGGCCAGCGTGCCCAAAGTCCTACGGGCATATCACGATGGCGCCGGGCATTTCGGCTGGAAAAAGCTGGAGATGTTGCTGAGTGAGCGGTTCTATTGGAGTGGGATGCGAGAATCTGTGGAGGCCTGGTGCCGAGAGTGCGGCCCCAGTGCGCTGAGAAGGAAGGATGAAGTCAGCCAAAGAACCCCTCTACAGCCGATCATCACCCATCTACCGCTGAAGTTGGTTGCCTTGGACCACGTCAAGCTTACACCCAGGCGGAATGGATATACCTATGCCTTGACCATCGTGGACCACTACTCCAGGTTCATGGTGGTTGTTCCAGTCAAAGATTTGACCGGCCGTACCGCAGCCAGGGCATTCCAGGCCTACTTCTGTCGACCGCACGGATACCCGGAGAGGGTACTTACGGACCAGGGTTCAGCCTTTGAAGCAGAGGTGTTTCAAGTGTTCTGCCAATTGTACGGTTGTAAGAAGATCAGGACCACGCCATATCATGCCCAAACTAATGGGATGTGCGAAAAGATGAACCATCTGGTCCTGGACCTCCTCAAGGTGACACCGTTGGAAGAGCGGAACCTGTGGCCAGAAAAGCTGCCTGACCTGGTCGACATGTACAATAACATCCCCAGTAGTTCTACCAAATGCACCCCGGCGTATCTGATGAGAGCCTGACTGGGCCGGCTGCCGGTGGACCTAGAAATGGGCTTGGAAGCTCCTGAGGCCCTTCCTTTGACTGCTGGCTGGGATACTTGGCGGCAAATCAAATACCGATAAGTCCAGGAGTATGTGGAGAAGAATCTCGGTAAGAGCTGAGAGAAACAAGCGCAACGCTTCAATAAGCGAGCGTCAGCCGTCCCCTTTGAGCCTGGGGATGTGGTGCTGAAACAGAAGAGGAGAACCCATAAGCTTGATGACTGTTAAAAGCACTAAAATTAATACATCTAGTTATCAAATATTTCATAGTAAGACATATATGTTCATAGTTCTGTCTATGTTGGAGGGCATAGTTTATTAATTAAGTTTTTATAAGGGATAAGTATTAAAATATCTATATTGAGTTTACTTGAGTACTGGCATGGAAGGATATTTATATATTCTTCCCGAAGCTTCCCGAAGTTTCCAGAAGGTTACGTAATATGGAACTATATTCAACTGTGTTACACTAGAATGCCCTATATGGTCTGAACAGCTGGTATATAATGCACGATGGAGGGGGCTACTGGTGGCTCCCCACATTGCCTGCTGTGAGAAGACTCGAGGCTGCAAAGATGAAGAGACGCTAAGAGAAGACACTCCCTGCCTTGCCACTCAGGACCCAAAGAAAGATGGGTAAAGACTTCCCATTGATCAGTATGGACTAAATGAACTCTTATTTTTGCGTAAGCTATCAAAGTATATTTTTTTTTCCTTTCTGTAACTGAACCCTGGCAATCATTTTTAAATAGATAAAATACATTTATTTTTTACATTTTTGAGGTCTTTTCATTCATGCGCCTTTACGTATTTGAAGAAAAATATAATTAAGAGTATATTTTTTTAACATTTGGTGAGCCACCCATTCGTAATTTTTTTGCATTTTTTGTTGTTCCTTCACTTTGCATAAGGGGGGTCAAGTATCTCCTGCAAAGGATCAGGAATCGACAATTTATAAAAAAAATCACGCAGAACCTAGGAAATACGTATAAGTCAAGTTGCATGAAAGTTTTTTTGAACTTTAAAGACTTTATAAAGCCACAGAAGTTAACTTTTGACGTATTTCTGAGCAAGAAAGATAAAGTCAGTCCATAAGAAGTATTGGACGTGTTGAATAAGGTGAATCAAGTCTTAGAGGATCATCCATCAGATCATCGGATCATTTCAGGTAAGAAAATGGATTTTATCTCTTCATATGTTAAGCAAAGTAAACTTCAGTTCACTTATCCAGATATTTCTAATGTGGAAGAGATTTGGTTACGCTTTTATGGGGAGTGTGAACTTGAGAATTCACGTATAGAATGTGCAAGGTCTTTTAATAGAGAGAAACAGAAAATCAGAAATGTCTGTCATTTAGTCTATGATTTTCACAAGTTAATCGTAGAAAAGTGTAAAAATGGTGGAAATAGACAACCTGAATGGTCAGGAGAGTCAGTGACAGAGAAATCCAAAGACTGCTTAGAACCTGGAATGTCAGTCAGTGATTTTGTGAATTCTGACTGTAATGTTGGCTGTAATTTTGCAAATCAGAATCTTGATAATGGCGGCAGACATGTGCTACGTAATCAAGGTCATTTTCAGGACACTGGGAAAGAAGCAGGAAATGACGTAGAGAAGCCAGAAGGGGGAGGAGCCAGAGTGGGACATGTGCAGAGAGAAAATGGCGACGATCAGTTTCTAAAAATAGAACAGGCTAAGTTAGGGATTAAACTTAGAAAAAATTTATTGGACATATGCAAATTAGTTCCCGCATATAATCCTAAAATACATGTTTGCAGAAATTCAGAGATATTTGAAAGTTCCATTGAGAAGTTAAATTTAACCAATAGTGAGACGAATCAGTTATTCCGTATGTGGTTACCTCAGCATTTCTTTAGACAATTGGCTTTAAAAAAGTCTTCTGACAATGAGACATTTGATTGTTCAAATGATAATGATATCATAAGGCTGAGAAATCTCATCTTCTGTGCAAGGAATGAATCTGATCCAAACTATGAGATGTTGAAGGAATTACAAATTGAACAGAATGAGAGTACGTTCTCATTTATGTCCGTTTTTGAACGTTTGTACAGGGCGGTCATTCCAAATGTCAGATTGGATGGAATGATACGTTTATTCATCAAGAAATTTAATTTCCTTGACAATGCCGCCTGTGCGGTGGCATTAAAGAAAAAGTCCCTATTCGAATGTACGACATTTATCGATTTTGTTAGAAGTCGCCAGAGTCAATCAAAACAGAAATTAATTAATTCTGAAAAACCAACAGTGTCTCCCAGATCCAGATATTTCTGTGATAGGGTGTATGAGATTCGTAGGAGGTTGCATACGTGTTACAAACCATACAATCCATCCCAATTTCTATCGTCTAAAAATCTTTTTTCACAGGAAAAACCCTTGTCTCCAGTGAAGGGATCGGTCACTGGGATTGAGGATCCCAGACAAATGATGAGTAAAAGCTTTGAAAACCAGAAACAGGTGTCTTGTGGAGATCCTCTCCCTGGGTTAGGATTTGATAGCCACCAACAGCTGGGTGGTATTTCAGAGAGAGACATTCTCTCTCATATAACAGAAAACCTTGAATTAAATAAGTTCCGAGATTCCTATAAGTTCAAAGTGAATTTAATAAAGCGAATCTTTGAAGAAAAAATTAGGTATGGTTTTCAGTTAAATAAAGTGGATTTCTGGGTAAATTAATTTTATTGTTTGATAAATATGTTTATTCATATACAGTGAATCTATGCATATATATATATATATATATATATATATATATGTATATATATATATATATATATATATTAAAGGTAGTGATAGTAAATCAAGGTCATATTTTCATTTAGTAAAATGATAGTTTAATGTTATAAATTAATAATTTGATCTCTGTATATGAATAATAATATTTAAAATAAAATAATAAGAGAAAGTAACGGATTTTAAGTGTTTCATTTTTATCATAAATATGATAATAATTTTATTCTTTTATTTCCCTCAGAATTTATCAGTAAAACAGATTGATGAAGTATTAACTTTTTATTTATACATATGTTCTCGTCCTCAATCAGGTAACATATATTTTATTGGGTAAGGTTAATTCGCGGAAGCATGATTGATAATAATTATTATTTTCTCAGGTATCAATTGTCAGAGAAGTATACTTGAACGTTTCTTTTATGAATATATATATCTCCTTTACAGTTATTAGAAATGTAATCTGAGCTTTGGAGTGTAGTAAAACTGCTTGCTGTCTTGGAATGGTGTTCTTTGCACGTAACCAGAGCATGACTTGGTACTAAAGCTAAAAATAAATGTTTGTTCCATGGTCATATGTACAGTAGGTAATACATTGGAATTTGTTTTTTTTTTCGAGAAGTACTTCAAATTAGTAACATAATCTTTGAAATGCGCATAGAATAATTGGGAAAACAGGGATTTGTGTCCGTCAATGTTTCTATGTAGAAGTGTATGTTGGAAAAAACATGACAGTCTTGTGTGCATAGATGTGTCTTTGAATGATTGATTGTTGAGCAGCTGCTAAAGTCAGAGTACTTGGATCCAGAGTGAGAGAAAAAAAAAAAGGGGAATTTTTATTTTAACTTCGAGGTTATAATATGTATGTATAATATTAGATAATAAGTTATAGTACATAAGTATAAATGAAGGAATTTATACCGGATATATATATATCTTATTCTTAGACATTTCTTTAGTATAGAGATATTAGGATTTTTTATTAAGGGTTTATTCTGAAGAGTTACATTCTAGAATAAGGTTATAACGTTTTGATTTTCTTATATCTTTTGTGTTAGTCACTTCTTTTACTGATACATAGATTGAAAATCATTTTTCTTTTCAAATATGGAAGTGATATTTATAATATGGTCTTGAAGATATGCAACACAAATTTTAATTTAATTTAATCTAAACATATTAATTTTTATAATATCATATTTCATGATATTGAAAGGGGGAGGTTTGGTCTCAATCACACACATTTATATTTGATAAATATATGTGTTTACAGGATACTTTAATAATTAATATTTCAAGTACAAAGGAAGAATTGGGAATAAAAAAAAAATATATTTGAAGTATATCATAATGCATTTATATACTAAGAGAAGTGTATTATTTGCAAGGTTACATGACTTAATTATTTCTTATAGGTTACTGATAGGTATGGTAATCCTATAAGATACTGGTAACATTAAGGTTAAAGACATAGGTGTTATATACATAGAAGGCCTTATTTCTATTTCAATTTTTATTTTTATTCCGATTTTCATTTTTCCTTTTATTCCTATTTTTTATATTAATTATTATTTAATATTCACATTTTTAATCAAAATCTTAAATTCTACAATTTTTATTTTTCTTCAGATTTTAAATATCTCAATTGAGAAGACACTTCAATATTTAGTTCAGTAATATCTAATATAAGAATATTACTTTATTAAATATGAATCATATTAAAAGGGAAAAGTTCCATTTTTTGGAAGAAAAGATACTTCCTTCATCAATATATACAATTGTTTACTTTCTGGTAATACATTATTTTTATATTAGTATGTTAACACAATAAGGATGAAATATTACTTATAGTTACACATTTTCTTATAGTAGGTTATTTAATAAATAATAGACAAATCAAATAAATTAAATTAGAGTAATAAAGATGGAAGATCAAGGTACATCTAGGTTTACCTTTCTATATTTACAAATAATATATATTATATTTTTAATCAATAATAATTTATAATGGGTATTATTGTGTTTTGATGGTATCATCCAGTCTTTTCTAAAAGGTTATTTGCTTTGGTTTATAATTTACAAATGATCTAACTAAACGCCACATTGTTGCCTTTCATATTTATAATATGATACATGTTATAGGTACACATTACATTATTTTATATTTTATATTATATTTTGGTTACATTCAACACATTGCCACCTATGGGTTTGGAAGGGTAATGCACCAATGACAAAAAAAGGTCATTACATGAAAATACTATTGTCTATACCATTATGCAGTATTATTACATCATTCTAAGTATCAATTATATTAATACTTCTACGATAATAATAATGACATGGTATTATAGTATTAGAGTTATGATACGCTGTGACATTTATTAGTGATAGTTATTGCCATATTTGGTATTTAGATTAGGGAATGAAGTCAATCAAGATTACAGAAGATAAAAAGACTTTATAATTTTCCTAAAGTTAAAAGGGATTCTGCAAAAAGGTCCAAAAGGTAACGTCTCAAATAAGACTGTGAAACATACAATACACTTACTGTGCTTGCACCTCAGAAACGCAATATCTTTTGGTTCAAGGATGGACAATGACACATGGTCTGTGCATTAAGACCTCCCTAAAGTTACTAAGAAGAGCAATGACGTGTTAAAGTTAACCCCTGTCGTGCTGACCAAGAACGTCTTAACATCTGTTATTCGACAACAGGCAGCATGGAGGATAAAAGGTGACTAATGTAAATTGCACTGCACAGACATCAAAGACTTCTGCTATTCTTCTACAAGTCATGAACTGTGGTTTATCAACATTGGCTATGGTCTTTGTAATAAAGAATAAAGTTTATGGACTTTGATCTAACAATGATAAACGCAATACGGGACTGTACTAAATCGGTAACCATTCATTTTTATCAAAGGAGTGATTTCTAAGAGACTGTGTTTATGCTGGATTACATCGGAGATAAGAAGACATCAACTCAGAGGACATCATATGGTGACCGGATTTGTTTTTTTTAGCATTTCTTTTTAGGTCTAGCGAAGTATAGTTATATATTTTTATATGATTGATTAGTCACGGCCTGTCATAACATGAATCAACATTATTATATTATTGAACTTACAACATGAATAATGCAAATTAATTATTATTTATCATTATTATTGATATTAATCCGTTATTGACAAATAAGGAAAGAAGATTTGTTATTTTAATGATGTATTAATTAATTTTCGGGGTTGCTCCACCCGCTTCAAGGGGGAATTGTTAAAAGCACTAAAATTAATACATCTAGTTATCAAATATTTCATAGTAAGACATATATGTTCATAGTTCTGTCTATGTTGGAGGGCATAGTTTATTAATTAAGTTTTTATAAGGGATAAGTATTAAAATATCTATATTGAGTTTACTTGAGTACTGGCATGGAAGGATATTTATATATTCTTCCCGAAGCTTCCCGAAGTTTCCAGAAGGTTACGTAATATGGAACTATATTCAACTGTGTTACACTAGAATGCCCTATATGGTCTGAACAGCTGGTATATAATGCACGATGGAGGGGGCTACTGGTGGCTCCCCACATTGCCTGCTGTGAGAAGACTCGAGGCTGCAAAGATGAAGACACGCTAAGAGAAGACACCCCCTGCCTTGCCACTCAGGACCCAAAGAAAGATGGGTAAAGACTTCCCATTGATCAGTATGGACTAAATGAACTCTTATTTTTGCGTAAGCTATCAAAGTATATTATTTTTTCCTTTCTGTAACTGAACCCTGGCAATCATTTTTAAATAGATAAAATACATTTATTTTTTACATTTTTGAGGTCTTTTCATTCATGCGCCTTTACGTATTTGAAGAAAAATATATTTAAGAGTATATTTTTTTAACAATGACCAGTGGGAGAAGACCCCGTATGTCATCCAGTCCACTGAATGGGAGAATGAGAAGGCCTATCGGATTAGTCGCGACCAAGGAAAAACGGTGGCTACGGTTTCCAGAGACCACCTGAAGAGGTGTCCATCCCCCTTAAGGTTGGCAAGCGAAAGTTCGGTCCTGATACCAAGCGGGAAAAAGGAGAAAGAGGTGATCCACACAGTAATGGGTGACTTTCCAGCAGACTGGCCCATGCAGAACGGCGCGGTGATTGTTCCGGTGATAATGTTCCCACAACACGTGGAAGAGATGGAAGCGGAAATAACCGCCAGTGAACCACTTGAACCAGTGTCTAGTGATGCACCTATACCCGACCCCTGTGGGTCTCCAACTGCCATACCTGCCATACAGGAAGAGGAACTGACTGTCTCCTCTGTTCCCTTGCCCTCCACTGATGACATTGGGCCCAGAAGGTCCACACGCCCCAACCCAGGTAGACCCCCACTTAGGAACAGGGAAACTACCATCTAGGGGTGCAGCATGTTGATTGTTCCAGTTGTGAATGAATGAACACTAATCAAACTGAAGTTTCACCAGATTGCCGTCCGTTGTAAGACAAGTTGTCCCCGGAGGTACCCTATGTGTTTTACTGTCCGCATGAGGAACTGCTCATGGACATGGCCGAGAACTGACAGGCCACCCACGAACTTGTGGGCTTGTAAATAGTTTTGTGGGCCGGTTTCCGTCCATGCCGCCTCCGGAGAGGCAGATTGGAAGAAGGGCCCGCAGCAGAGCAGGCTGGGGCCCGTCCACCACCAGGACCGGTGGCCATCATCCGGGGGTCAGGGGTCCCCCTGGACGTGGGGTCTCCTGAAGTGACAGCCAGGTGTGATACACCGTACCAATTCCCGCTCGGGTAACCTGGACCTGGACTGGGGTAGAGGGGTGCTGCCTGTTTCTTAGGGGCAGCACCAAGGTTTAGGTTATTTGGGTGGGAGAGCGGATGACCATGAACCCATCTGTTTTAATAAAAATGTTTACCGTTTGAAACGTTAAAGCACTGTGCCTCCCGTAAGGGAAGATCTGAAAACATACTTACGTTAAATGTTTAATATGTTAAATTATCTTTTGAAGTTTGAAAAATAAAACTGGTGATGGACGGGCAGCCCGCGGACGGTCTGCGTTTTACCAAGGGGGAGTGTGACGCCCTGGACTAGCCAGGTAGTCACATACATAACAACATACACACCCCCCACCCTAGACAGTTACAACAGTCAGACAAAAACCCTTGTTGCCTCCCTCCAGGGTCTGATGTCCACACCAGGTGGGGCGGAGCCAGGTGGTTGGCCCCACCCACCAAGGAGTTCACAGGCCTGGAGGCGGGAAAACAGACAGATCAGTTTTGGAGGTGAAAGTGAGAGGAGTAAAACGTCTGCGTGTGCCTGGGTAGGAGCCCAAGCACTGACAGCAAGGTTGGCAGACGGTGGTGGCTGTCTGCAGGAGTTGGTGGAACTCTGCAAAGCCGTAAGGACCGGGGTCGGGCGTTGGCTCGCCGGTACCGAACCGGGGAGCCGAGTGAAGCTAAGCACACAGGCAGGGCCATCGGACCCCGAGCAGGCTTGGAGCCGCCGTCAATAGTTAAATCCGAGTGTGACAGGAACCCCAGGGGTTCCCCAACAACCAAGTCCCGACAGAAGGCAACAGTCCACACCGTGAGGATATACAGCCACCGCCACAGGCTAGAGATCCAAGGGCCAGCGCCTGCGGGCAAAACAGGCTCCTACGGCACCTATACGCCGGGGAGCAGACTACCGGTGGGCAACCACAGGAGTCAGAACATTTCTAAAAGTTGCAGGGAAAGACAGCCACCATCAGCCGTCTGGGGAGAGCACAACAACAACACTGCAGCTGGCTGCGGGACCTGTCTATCCGGCCATTTTTGTTTACCAGCGACTCTGTCAGTGATTGTCTGAGTGAGTACACCAGTGCCGTCCGGCACCGCACCGCGCAGTTCCTGCACCCCAGCCATCCAGCCTCCCCATTACATCACCGGGCCCCGGGATCACCAACCCCCTACCCACGGAGGGGACAACATCCCAGCTGCACCCTACCATCACTCCTGGGAACCAGCAGCGGTGGTGCCATCATCACCACGTCCCGTGGGTGGCATCACGAACAATCTCCCTAAACATACCACCCCTTTTCACGGGCGAGGAGCGCTGCTTGAGTCCCCGGGCCCGGCACACCGCTCGAGCCACCGAGCAGCAGCAGCAGTAGCCCTGGACCCGAGCGTGGCGAGCACGTCCCCTCCGCCCGCGACATATAGTACAAATTACAACCTGGTCTCACATTCCCTAATATCTCATTGTGTTATTAGGTTGATTCGCAAGCAAAAGGTCACTGATTCAAGTCAAGGAGCAGCCATGAAGCCTTTGTTGGGAATTACAGCTTCAAGACTACTCCTGTATGAAGAAACTAGTCACGAGGGCAACATAGTAACTGGGAGTAGGGGTTCCTGGACTGCCATTCAGGCAACGGTACGCTAACTGTCCCTTATCCCTGAATTACTTCTGAAGGTGAAGAGGTCTGGACCGCCAGTGTAGTCCTGACTCCTGATCAGCCCTAGATCTAATAACCCCTCACCCCCAAATCAGGAGAGGGCAGGGACTGGAATGGTAAATCCCACACAAAGTCAGACTGGGAGAAACCCAAACTCAAACTAACAGTAATCACTCACAGAGGTATAGACACAACATACTCAAGAGTAAATGAGGAAAAGAAAGTAAATAAACAACAAGAATATTTTCACAACACACCACAGTAGCATACAGCACTTCACAAGAAACTGGATAAACATACACATGAACTGGAATCGCAAAAGCTATTATGGAGGAGAAGATTCCACCATACTTTAGGGCTCCGCCACACATCCGTGAAAACCACGTCCGTGTAAAACGGGCCGTTTTTCGGGTCCGTTTTCCTTTTTTTATGTCCGTTTTTATGGTATGTGTGGCCTGCGTGTGTATCCCGTATGCTAGCCGTATGTGCGTGTGGAATGTCCGTGTGTGCGTGAGTGAAATAACTGACATGTGTATGTGTTGTCCGTGTGAAATGTACGTGTGTGATGCAAAATGTGGTTACTACATGTCAGAAGACAGAGTAGCGGGATGAGAATGAACTCGGGTGAACTTCACCCGACTTCATATTCATGCTGCGGCTCTGTCTGTGCCGTGTACTGATTAGCGGTCACCTGTGAAGGATTCACCGGTGACCGCTAATCCCCCGAGTGACTGAAGTGTCCCCCCCTCTCTCATACTCACCGTTCCCCGATCACCGGCGCTGCACGGCGTTCACACTTCTTCGGCGGCTTTTTCTAGTTTGAAAAAGCCGGCCGCCCATTAATCAATCTCGTATTCCCTGCTTTCCCCGCCCACCGGCGCCTGTGATTGGTTGCAGTCACACACGCCCACCACGCTGAGTGACAGCTGTCTAACTGTACCCAATCACAGCAGCCGGTGGGCGTGTCTATACTGTGCAGTGAAATAAATAAATAAATAAATAAAAAAAACGGCGTGCGGTCCCCCCCCATTTTAATACCAGCCAGATAAAGCCATACGGCTGAAGGCTGGTATTCTCAGGATGGGGAGCTCCACGTTATGGGGAGCCCCCCACCCTAACAATATCAGTCAGCAGCCGCCCAGAATTGCCGCATACATTATATGCGACAGTTATGGGGCTGTACCCGGCTCTTCCCGATTTACCCTGGTGCGTTGGCAAATCGGTGTAATAAGGAGTTATTGGCAGCCCATAGCTGCCAATAAGTCCTAGATTAATCATGTCAGGCGTCTATGAGACACGAGATGAGTAGCGCGATCAGCTGCTGTCAGTCAGGTAACTCCGGCGGCTTTTCCTCTTTTGAAAAAGCCGGCCGCCCATTAATCAATCTCGTATTCCCTGCTTTCCCCGCCCACCGGCTGCTGTGATTGGGTACAGTTAGACAGCTGTCACTCAGCGTGGTGGGCGTGTGTGACTGCAACCAATCACAGGCGCCGGTGGGCGGGGAAAGCAGGGAATACGAGATTGATTAATGGGCGGCCGGCTTTTTCAAAAGAGGAAAAGCCGCCGGAGTTTTTATAACAGCCGTGCAGCGCCGCGCCGGAGATCGGGGAATGGTAAGTATGAGAGAGGGGGGAACTGACCGCCAGACAGCTAGAGGGACAGACAGACATAGAGACCGACCGACGGACTGAGGGAGAGAACGAAACATAAAAAGAAAAAAGACTGACATCACATGAAAAAAACACAAAACATACAGGGAACAAACAGAGATGCGTCCGTGTCACTCGGACGTGCGCACAGGCCCATTGACTTTCATTGGGTCCGTGCTGCGTGTTGCGTGAATAAAACGGACATGCTGGCGTGAGACACGGCCCACAAAACGCATCACGGAGACGGACTAACGGACATAACCAAAAACGCATTTGTAACCGCTGAGATATAGTAACATTGGTGCACGTTTGGCCGTGTCTCCAGTATACACGGAAACGGACCAAACACGCACGTGTTTCACGGATGTGTGGCGGAGCCCTTAAAGGGCGAAGGTATCCATGATAGGTCTCCAGAAACCCATGACCCTATCAGCAATTCACAGGCCAGCAGAAATTAACTCCTACTAGACTATTATTAGTAAGCACACAAAAGGTCGATGCCTGACTTTAATCAACTCAAAAGCACCAGGTGACATTTCAGACTCTGCAGAGTGAACAGGGTCAGAAGGTGCCATGAAACCTTGTGAGTTTAGAGTTGAACACTGTGTGACAGTCACATGCATTGCTCATGTATACTTTGGCCCATTCTTCTACGTAAACACTCTTCAAATCCCAAAGGCTTCGTGGGATCCTTATAGGAACTCTGAGCTTTAGTTCCTTACATAAATTTTCAATTGGATAAAGATCAGGTGATTGGCTGGACCCCTTTAGCATCCTTATTTTATTTCTTCGAAACCAATTGAGTGTTTCCTTGGCTGTATGTTTGGGATCATTATCTTGCTTAAATTTCCACTTTCATTGTATCTGTATTCTGGTAAGTGGCAGAAAATTTTATCAAGAATGTATTGGTATGTTTGTCCATTCAGCCTTCCTTTAATGACATGAAGTTTGCCACTGTCGTATGCTGAAAAACAGCTCCACACCGTGATGTTCTCACTTCTAAACTGCACTATTGGTATGTTGTTTTGTTGGTGATATACAGTGCCTTTTGGCCTCCAAACATGGCATCTAAAGATTAAAGTTTTATTTTGGTCTCATCTGACCACACTTTAATCTTCCATTTGTTAACAGGCTTGTCTAAATGCTGTTGAACAAACTTTACATGCACTTGAGAATGATTTTTGTTCAGCAATAGTGTCTTATGTGGTGAGCGTGCATACAGGCCATGCAGGTTGAGTGCATTACTTATTTTTTCTTTGAAACAATGTACTTTCTGATCCAGGTCTTTCTGTAATTCTCCACAGGTGGTTCTTGGCTCTTCAACAACTCTTCTGATAATTATTTTCTCTCCTTTGTCTGAAATCTTGTGGGGAGCGCCTGGTCATAGTCGGTTTATGGTGAATTGATGTTTTTTCCACTTCTGGATTATGGCCCTAATAGTGCTCACTGGAACATTCACACTTACAGCCCCACTGCCAAGAGAAAATGATCTTTATTCCTGCTGGGAACGTTCGTATTCTTGTTAGAGGGTTGTGGCGGTGCAGGTTCAGTCAGTGTTCAGTATATAGTGAGCGGTGGCTGTAACCATGCCCTTGTGTGGCCCAGGGGGAAGGGGTACTCAGATCCAGGCCAAGGGGTCACTTCTGTATGCATCACGGTGGCGTGACCCGGTCTGTGATTCCAGGCTCCACAACCAAAAAGGGGGATTATGTACAGGGGAATTTGTAAGTCTATGATCCGTGACGCCACCCGTGGTGTGCGGTGAGGTAATGTAGCAAAGCCGCTGCCGGTCAGAGGATCCCGGGGATGGTGATGGGCAGCAAGGTAATGATTTTTCTTCCACGGGTAAGGTGTTGTTGTGATGGGACCCCGGTGTAATAGATTGGGGAGTGACGGGTGCAGTCCACGGCTTGGACCAGGTAGTGCAGGAGTACTCACAGATTAAGGCAATAACTGACACAAGTCCAGGAATTAACCAAGTTGCTGGTAACTGGTGCCCACGGCTGCTGTGAGGACGGGTCCCACACCCGTGTGTGTAATTCAGGTGTTTTTCTCCTGCCTGATGTCTGTGTCTGTGTCTGCTCCGTGCACAGGTCCGGACAGGGTCCTGATAGTCAGCACCGGTGGGCCACTACCCTGCCCCGGTCCACTTTGGTTTCCTACAAGCGGCTGGCCTATTCCTGAGGCCCTTGCTGCCGCTCCTCCTAGCTCCACAATGGAGCTCCTTCCAGACCTCTCTCCTCCTGCAGACTGACTACAGCTCAAACTCTGCTCTGCCCTTCCTAAGCTCCTCTCGCCCCCTCCCATTTTCCTGGGGAGGGGATGAGTAGGGCCTGATTTGCTGTTGTGTATCTGTGTGGGAAACTCCCCAAGGGAGAGTGAGATCTGCACCAAAAAGATGGATGCAGACCTCTGTGACACCCTGGTTTTGCCAGGGCGGCACACCCCCACACTGGCTGACAGCTGGCTGAATGTAATTCTATAACTTTGCATTTCAATGTTTGGGAATGTATTTTTAACTTAAGTACATCAATCTTATTTTTTTAACATTTATTAGATGTACAAGAGGATTTGAACATGAGATTATTTGATCACTCAACTGAAATAATACACTGCACTGCTAATCTGACAATCTTTTCCTTTTACCGAAGATTAGTAACCATGATTACTATCCAGGAAGATACAGGCAAACCACAATGTAATATTTTAGAGGTGGAACTAATGCAAAGTACTTATAAACATCCAGTAACAAATCTACCATTGTGAAGGAGACTAATTGCTTAGCATTCTAACTGCACACAGAGAAAGCTTCTAAAGGAAGCATTTTTATTGGTTATGGCCTCAATATTTGAATATTCCGTCTTTGTAGTAACCTTGAAATAACACCACAAAGAGGTAGTGATACCCCATTATCCCCAAACATCTCAGACATCATCGTGAAAAATTTATAATGAACTTCATGATCGATGTGTGGCGCCCTGGACAAGCCAGGGGCCACAGAGCACAACACCAACACACCCCACACTCCCAGCAGGCACACTGAAGTCAGAACGCAAAACCCTTGTTGCCTTCCTCCAGGGGCTGATGTCTACACCAGGGGGTGGGCCAGGCAGTTGGTCCCGCCCACCGAGGAGTTCACAGTCCTGGAGGCAGGAAACTGTAGTCAGTTTAGCTCAGGCAGAGCTTGAGAGCAGATTGAGTTTGGAAGTAAAAGTGGAAGGAGGGAAAGTGGTGAGAGAGGAGAAAAGTGACAGCTAAGCAGCCTGAAGTTGGTCCGGGTGTGTGGCCCGGACAGATCAGCAAGGTTGGCAGACGGTGGTGACCATCTGCAGGAGTGGCCGATTGGAGTCTACCGTAAGGACCGTGGACGGGCGGTGGCCCGGCGGTACCAGACCAGTACGCAAAGAGAAGCCAGCACCATCTGGCAGGGGCTTACGGACCCCGGCAAGGCTAGGAGTCGCTGTGAATTTGCCGAATTCGTTAGTGAAGGGAACCTCCTGGGTTTCCCAACAGCCAAGTCCCGACAGAAGGTAACAGTCCAACCAAGTGAGGGAGACACCACCACCGCCAAGGCAACCGTTTCTCAGGCCAGCGCCTGCGGGCAAAAGTGGCTCCTCCGGCCCATATCCAAGCCGGGGAGCGGGTTACCGGTGGGAACCCATTGGAACCATCTACCGTATCTAGGTGCAGGGAAAGGCAGTCACCATCAACCTGCCGGGAGAAAACAACACCGCAGCCGTCTGTGGGACCCGTCCATCCAGCCGTGTGTTTTACCGAGAACTGTGTCCTCATCATTGGCTGAGTGAGTACCACTGTGCCGTACGGCACAGCGCTGCCCCCGCGACCCTGCACCTCACCAGGCCCCGTAACCTGCCTGTCATCCATCCCTACCCCATCACCGGGCCCCGGGACAACCAACCCCCTACCCACGGAGGGGAGAACTAACAACAAAGCTGCTCCCTGTCACCGCTCCCGGGATCCCCGTTCAGAGCAGCGGTGGTGGCACCAATATCACCACAACCGTGGGTGGCGTCACGGACAATAATCAAAACCCCCACAATCAAAATCCCCCCTTTTCACTCACGGGCGAGGAGCGCCGCTCGAATCCCCGGGATCCGGCCCACCGCTCGAGCCACCACCGAGCAGCAGCGGCAGTCGCAGCAGCAGCAGCGGCCGGACCCGAGCAGTGGGAGAGCGCAGCGTCCCCTCCTCCGCCCGCGACAGCTGCAGTCCGACCACTGGGACCCCCACTGATTCTGAAAAATGAGGCTTTAAAGAACAGCATTTATAAGACATGGTTGTCAGTCATGCATACTGCCATTCAATAGGACCGCAGGAGATAATCAAGCACTGTGCTTGTCTGGTCTTCTGCACTACCTTACCACAAAGTTTAGCTCAACTTTGATTTGGTCTGTCATCATAAATCCATAAAGAAGAGCTCAGAAAAAGAAATACATTTTCCCATAGTAATAGGCTTACTGATGGATTCTTAGATAACTCATTCAGCAGCCAGCAATATACAGTGCAACACAGAGGCTAAAAAAAACAAATAAAAATTAATTGTAATGAAATCCAACTATAAAAATTTTTGTAGCCCAAAATAATATAGTAGTGAAAGTGATTGATCTGCGCTGCTGGTTTCACAGTAAAAAAAAATTCCAGTATGAGGGAGTCTATGTAGTTTTATTCTCATTATATTCCAAAGTGATCAAACCTCTTCAGGAAAAGCACGGCATCACACAAGCTTAGGCTAGTTTCACACTACGTCTTTTTAACATCCGCTGAAAACGTTTTTTTAGCGGAAGTACGGATCCTGCTTTTACAGCAAATAACGTATGCAAACGCATATGTTATTTTGCAGGATCCTGCACTGGATATTTAGGGGCGGGCATTGGAGTCATGTGATCGGGAGTGAGGGGAACTAGACTGGGAGGAGGCTTCTGACAGCTGCAGACGCTGGTAACCAAGGTAAACATCGGCCTTGGATACCCGATATTTATCTTGGTTACGAGTGTCTGCAGCTGCTAGGAGCCGGGCTGCCTGCACACGTAACCAACGTAAACATCGGGTAACTAAGAGAAGTGGTTACGCGATATTTACCTTGGTTACGAGTGTCCGCAGCTCTCAGGTGGGAGAGAGAGGAAGGGGGAAAGACAGAGATAGAGAGAGAGGGGGTGAGGGAGGGAGTAGAGAGATAGACAGATCACTGGAGACTGGTTCTGGGCATGCTCAGTACTTTCTGGGCATGCTCAGTACAAAAGCAGGATCCTGTTACAACGCAACTGAACGCATTCTGCTAGGCAGGATCCAGCACTCATTGAAATGCATTGCAGCTCGCGGCGCAATGTGAAGGATCCTGTGAGATGCGTTATTTTGACAAAGCAAAAAAACGCTACATGTTGCGTTTTTGAAACATGTTAAAATAACGCAAAAGGACGGATCCTGCGTCTAACGGACGCAAACGCATGCGAACGCAGGTGGACGCGAGTCCATTGAAAATGCATTGAAGTGAAAACGGATTTGCACAGGATCCGTACTTCCGTTAAAATAACGTTTTCAACGGATGTTAAAAAGACGTAGTGTGAAACCAGCCTTAAATAGTTGGAAAATTCAAAAAAGAGTGCCAAATAAGGGAAATGCGCATATGAGGTGTGCTGGGTTGAACCGTTGTCAAGTTTTTTTTTAAAAAAAGGACATAAAAAAAAGAGGATTATGGATTAAATTATACTGTATATTATATTGTTGTTTCTTGCAGTGTTAAAAACAAATCAAAGCAGTGGCTCCAATGAATGAGGTGAGTTACTGAAAAAATATATAAAAAAATAAACAAACAAATAAAACCTAATGTGGCTATTAGCAACTAAACATATGTATCGGTTAAGAAGTGAAGAGGGATGCGTGGGAAGGAATAAACACTTTGTTAAGCCGAAGCCGTGAGAAGACAAAGTACCAAAATGAGCTCGCTACAGATCGTGAGAAAGGACATCCCTGTCCAAGAACTGGCATTAAGCCATGAAAAAGTATACTACCGTAATACACAGTTTGATGGTTTAGTCTAGAGCACCACAGGGATCCCAATGAATAATATGGATTTCAAATGTGAAATGAACTAATGATAAAGGAGCCTCACAAAAAATGCATTAATTAATTTAACTTCCAAATAAGAAACTAAACTAAGGACAATAATAATGGATTTGAAAATTGAGGCTAAGGGGAAAGAAACATATGTAATGAACTTTACGAAGGTGGAGGAATAATGATGTTGAGATAGTATGGAACAGAATGAAGATTTAAGAAACATGAATAATGAACAGAGGGTGGGGATCAGTGGAAAAAGGGAAGGTGTGAAAGAGTGTGCTTGATTGTGGAGACACAGAAAAGGTCAGCACCGAATGAGTTAAGTAAGTGATGGAATGAATCCATATTGTGATATATAGTAGATAATAGAGATATGAGGATGATAATTTGAGGAGACTACTGCCAGGAATTATTTTGATACAGAATGTAATCAGATTTGGGAATATATGATAAGGTATATGTGTAGAAGGGACGTCGGGGTGCTTTGGCAGTCGCAGTGGGTACCAGTGTATGTCCGCAGTGGAGCCCTAGATCAGCACTTTGCGCCACAGCTTCCATTTCACTACATACAGGGGAAGGGTTGCTGGGACTTGTGGTGCGGGACACCCAGTTCCAAGCCCGAGGCCAGGACTGGTTCTAGCGTCTCACAACTGCCAACTGCAGCAGGCCCCAGTGTTCCCAAACACCACACAGAGACAAGATTCTTCTGAACCAAAACTTTCTCTTTACTGAACATAGTCATAAACGGTCTTACATCTCGCCAGCGGCGAACACATCTTATTTCTGCTACAATGGGTAGACACTTCAAATTACACAGTCTTCTGGACTTCCACTCCAGTTCTTCAATGTGGTCGCCATTAGCAACTGGAGTTATTCTCGCTACCAGCCAGCCATTTCCCTGGTACTCGGTTCATAGAGCCCCTCATCCCCTCCCTCATCTTTATACTTTCGGGCAGTTTTATATAGTCCACACAGGGATCTGTCTCCCACCCACAGGAATAGCTATAAGCTGTGACGGGGGTCCCTGGGGATGGTACTCTTCTGTCTTCTGTGGGTCTCTCTACACTGCTCTCTGGGACTCTCCTGTCATTTCCTGTCTTCCTAAACTTTTTACTAACTAAACTCCTCCCTGACATTAGCTCTCCCTAGCCTGAGAGCACCAAAGAAAGTAGCTTACCCCATGTGGCCATCTAGTGGCCGCACACAGAATATATCATGAACCGGCTCGGTCTGGCCCGCCGGGGTATCGGGGAATCCCCCGGTAGGCCTCGGGCCCTCAGTGGGCCCCACGTGCCTTAATTAGTGCGAAGCTGTGTACAGCGCCGCGGGGCCGCCGGTTTTTCACGGCCGGCGTTATGTGCGGCAGACTGGTCAGGGCCCCCTCGCTCTGATGGGCCCCCCCTCCCACGCTCTGAGGGCCCCCAGCCTTTCAATTACAAACTGCAGCGATAGCACAAGTTCTGTACTATCGCTGCACTTTTTGCGGGTGCAGAAGGACCTGTGGTGACATCACAGACAGTCATGTGACTCACAGTAGGTCCTGCACCGTGCACTATTCAAATGTACGTGCATCCTTCAGCCTCTCCTCTGTAGCCCTGCGCGTCCTCTCCTCTGCTGCTCTGGCGGCGGCAGTGTGAAGATGGCCGCTGTGTCGGTGCGGGGCTGAGCAGCTCCTCCGCCTCCTGTCACTGGCCGCACTGTTCACATGTACGCGCGTACATGTGAACAGTGCGGCCAGTGACAGGAGGCGGAGAAGCTGCTCAGCCCCGCACCGACACAGCGGCCATCTTCACACTGCCGCCGCCAGAGCAGCAGAGGAGAGGACGCGCAGGGCTGCAGAGGAGAGGTAAGCGCTCAGAAGGAGCCAAAGAAAAAAAAAAAAACATTCTCACCTGTTCTCCTCGTTCCCGCGGTGCTCCAGACCACAAGACACAGATCCCCTCAGTCACCCGTCCGGTGCACGGAGCCGCCGCTGCAGGCTGACTTCATTGCTTTACTGCAGTTAAATGCTTTACAGCGCCGCAAAGCATTTAACTGCAGTAAAGCCATGATGGCATCCTGCGGCGGCGGCTCCGTGCACCGGACGAGATCATGGTGGGGTCCATGAGCCTGCGGACTGGTAGGGTAAGGATAGCGCAGGAACGGAGGACAGGTGAGAACGTGTGTGTGTGAACAATGGCATAATGGAGGACAGGAAGAGAGGCCCATTGCTACAGTACACAAGGCTGGGGGGCCCATTGCTACAGTACACAAGGCTGGGGGGCCCATTGCTACAGTACACAAGGCTGGGGGGCCCATTTCTACAGTACACAAGGCTGGGGGGCCCATTGCTACAGTACACAAGGCTGGGGGGCCCATTTCTACAGTACACAAGGCTGGGGGGCCCATTGCTACAGTACACAAGGCTGGGGGGCCCATTGCTACAGTACACAAGGCTAGGGGGCCCATTGCTACAGTACACAAGGCTGGGGGGGGCATTGCTACAGTACACAAGACTGGGGGGCCCATTGCTACAGTACACAAGGCTAGGGGGCCCATTGCTACAGTACACAAGGCTGGGGGCCCATTGCTACAGTACACAAGGCTGGGGGGGCCATTGCTACAGTACACAAGACTGGGGGGCCCATTGCTACAGTACACAAGGCTGGGGGGCCCATTGCTACAGTACACAAGGCTGGGGGGCCCATTGCTACCCCCAGTGTCAGTGTCATTATCCTGTACCCCCAGTGTCAGTGTCATTATCCTGTACCCCCAGTTTCAGTGTGATTATCCTGTACTCCAGTGTCAGTGTCATTATCCTGTACCCCCAGTGTCAGAGTCATTATCCTGCAACCCCAGTGTCATTATCCTGTACCCCCAGTGTCAGTGTCATTATCCTGCAACCCCAGTGTCAGTGTCATTATCCTGTACCCCCAGTGTCATTATCCTGTACCCCCAGTGTCAGTGTCATTATCCTGTACCCCCAGTGTCATTATCCTGTAACCCCAGTGTCAGTGTCATTATCCTGTACTCCATTGTCATTATCCTGTACCCCCAGTGTCAGTGTCATTATCCTGTACCCCCAGTGTCATTATCCTGTACCCCCAGTGTCAGTGTCATTATCCTGTACCCCCAGTGTCAGTGTCATTATCCTGTACCCCCAGTGTCAGTGTCATTATCCTGTACCTCCAGTGTCAGTGTCAATATCATTATCCTGTACCCCCAGTGTCATTATCCTGTACCCCCAGTGTCAGGGTTATCCTATACTCCAATGGCATTATCCTGTACCCCCAGTGTCAGTGTCATTATCCTGTACCCCCAGTGTCAGTGTCATTATCCTGTACCCCCAGTGTCAGTGTCATTATCCTGTACCCCCAGAGTCAGTGTCATTATCCTGTACCCCCAGTGTCAGTGTCATTATCCTGTACCCCCAGTGTCAGTGTCATTATTCTGTACCCCCAGTGTCAGTGTCATTATCCTGTACCTCCAGTGTCAGTGTCATTATCCTGTACCTCCAGTGTCAGTGTCATTATCATTATCCTGTACCCCCAGTGTCATTATCCTGTACCCCCTGTGTCAGAGTTATTATCTTAGGCTATATGTAATTACTCTTCAGAGGGCCTCTATATGTGATGATAGTACAGGAGGAGCTTCAGTATAAATACTGTACAGTATATGTAAAAAAAAAAAAAAAGCCTGATCTATAGAGCACTGTTGTCAGAATACACAGGACTAGAGAAGGGTTTATGTGGCGCCCCCGAGGCTTCCGTCGCCACAGGAACATTGCACCCCATCCAGCGGTGTGATGTCCCATTCTGGGTAAGGAAAGGAGTGAACGCCGGTCCCCAGGCAAATTTACACTACACCCATTGTTAGGTACACACTGGGACCAGGGATAGTGGCAGAAACCCTCCCATTCTGCATGCTGGGAGGGGCCGTAAGACCCCTCCCTGCTCCTATAGGGTACAGCTTAGCAACTGGGGAGGTGGGAGGAGCCACCAGAGAGCAGACAGAGAAAGGAAGGTCAAGTTAGTCAGAGATAGAGAGAGAGGGGAGAAGGAGGAGGAGGTCTGCGGGAGGCAGATGAGAAGGAGAAGCAGAAAGAAAGCTCTAGTCAGACAGGAGCTAAGAGAAGAAAGTGACGCTTCCTGATGAAGAACCTGGGACTCAGAGGGTCCAGGTGACACCAAGCAGAGGAAGAGAAGGGATTCCAGGGCCACGGATAGCTGGTGAGCTGTGGTGGCCTGTTCCACAGGAACATCGGTGGAGGGATCAAGCTGCAACAGGGGACGGTCCCTAGAAACAGAAGGAGTGAAAAATCATCTCCAACAGTGAAAACCGAGGCCCAGGGAAAGTTGCAAACTCCCCGGGCCACAGCTTACAGCAGAACCTCTAGAAAGGGGGCAAGTAACCGACAGGAGAGCTCCCAGCCTGGAGGCTGTAGTGGAGGCCAAGCAGGTTCATCCTAAAAGAGCTAGGCTTAAGGAGACAGCTGAAGACAGAGACACTTTAGAGAGAAGGGTACCGGCTTTCATTCCAGAAATCACCCAGAAACGGCGGAGGTCCCTGGCAGTGGGCTCCAGCCGTCCGAAGGCACCAGTGTGCACCTACCGGGAAGTGTGAGTAAAGATCTTGGAATTGCACCCTCCGGTGTTGTCTCAGTTATTGTTGCGTGCATAGACTTCCATTACACCATAGACTCTCACGAGCACTAACTGTGCCCCGGGGTACCGCTCCACCTGTGGGGAGCAGTACCATCATTGCTGCCATTCCATCACCCCGGAAGCCTCATACAGCAGCGGCGGCTTAATAGCCGCAAACCACAGGTGGCGTCACGACAACCATAAACTTTATTCACCAGCCATATTTAATTGACACCCACCAGGGCCACGGAGCCGGGCCCCGCCACCACTGACGACTAGTCCGGCCCAGCACCGGGTGTCCCATAGCCCTGGGGTGGGTGAGTCATTTATCCAACATGTAAGACTAGTTTGGAAACTATAGTGAAGACAAATATTCACCACAGTCTCCAAATGGTAAAGTGTATTGGGTGGTAATGCTTCACACCACCACATACTGACTCTTAGGCGGGCTTTGCACGCTGCAACATCGCAAGCCGATGCTGCAATGCCGAGCGCGATAGTCCCTGCTCCCGTCGCAGCTGCGATATCCTTGTGATAGCTGCCGTAGCGAACATTATCGCTACGGCAGCTTCACATGGACTTACCTGTCCTGGGACGTCGCTCTGGCCGGCGACCTGCCTCCTTATTAACGGGGCGGGTCGTACGGCGTCACTGCGACGTCACACGGCAGGTGGCCAATAGGAGCGGAGGGGCGGAGATGAGTGGGATTTAAACATCCCGCCCACCTTCTCCCTTCTGTATATCCTACGGGAGCCGCGGTGACGCCGGTAGGAGATGTTCCTCGCTCCTGCGGCTTCACACACAGCGATGTGTGCTGCTGCTGGAGCGAGGAACAACATCGGACCATCGCGTCAGCGTAATTATGCATTACGCCGAGGCTACACCGATGATACGATTACGACGCTTTTACGCTCGTTAATCGTATCATCTAGGCTTTACAAACTACGATGTCGCCATGTCGCCTGCAATGCCGGAAGTGCGTCACTTTCAATTTGACCCCACCAACATCGCACCTGCTATGTCGTAGTGTGCAAAGTACTCCTTAGGGTATGTGCCCACGATCAGGACTCACTGTGTTCTGCATGGAGCGGGTCCTGACCTGCGGGAGACCGCAGCTGTGTGTGCCCACAATCGGGCTTCAGTGCGCTGCGGTCTTTCACTTGTGTTCTCCCTACGGAGGAGCATGTGATTACGCAGCAAACAATTGACATGCTGCGGTCTAGAAAGAAGATCCGCAGGTCAGTGTTTGCTGCGGAAAAAAGAAGCACAGTGGGCACGGGATTTCTAGAAATCCATCCACTGTGCTTGTACTTACAACGCAGCGTTTTGAATGCAGATGAACCATGCTACAGCTAACATGCTGCAAACACTGATCGTGGACGGCTGGGCGCGCACCCTTACAGGGGATTTCCCAGATAGATGGCGGCAGAGGGGGATTAATGTTAGTCAATGTTAGTAAATGTTTCCATGTGAAGATGCTGGATAACGTTCTGCTTCTCTTTGATTATTGTTTGGCTGATGGACTCGGTGGTTTTCCTAGGACAAGGAATGTCCGTGTGTAAGAAAAACTGCGACTGACTGTAAGGGTACCTTCACACCTCCGGTTTTTCTTCTGCGGCACAATCCGGCACTTTGCAGGAAAATCGCAACCGGTTTTTTTTGCTGCCGGTTGCGATTTTCCTGCATAGACTTTAATTAGTGCCGCATTGCCTTGCGTTCCATCCGGTTTTTGCCGCATGCGGCAGATTTAGCCGATGCGGCGGCCGGATGGAACGTTGCCTGGCACGTTTTTTCGTGCGGCAAAAAAAAACCGCATCGCGCCGCATTCGGCCGATGCGGCGCATCTCTCAATGCATGCCTATGGCGGCCGGATGCGGCGCGATGCGGCAAATACCGCATTCGGCCGCCGCATGCGGTTTTTGCCACTGCGCATGCTCAGTAGCATGCCGCAAGCGGCAAAAACCGGACGGGCCGCATGGGAAAAACTTATGCAAAGGATGCGGTGTTTTCACCGCATCCGTTGCATAGCTTGCACAGCCGGATTGAGCCGCAGGGCTCAAGCCGGATGTGTGAAAGTAGCCTAAATAACAGATTCCATTATTAACTGCAATAAATAAGAGGTTACAAGAAATCCTGTGCAATATGCAGGCACAGACAGGGCTCTTCTGCGCACTGTAGAGTTTGCTAATAGGCTCACGTTATACTGAGAGAAGCCGAAAATGTACAAGTAATAAAAACGTTTACAGAAGTTATAGTGCGGGCCCCTAGAGGCAATTTCCCTGGTGGGCCCCTCACACCCCAGTCCGACCCTGATCATAAACCATATCTACAGTACACACATTATATCAACATTAAACAGTACATTTACAGACAGGAGATTTGCAGGTCTGGAGCGGCAGAGCCCTACATATGTATATATAGGATGACAGGATATTGTTGAAACAGGGAAGTGGTATAGCATCCATGATAAAGGTGCAGTTGTTTATCAGTGTCTACGAAGCTATGCAAGCAAAAGCAGCATTGATTATATATAATGGTAAAGTGCTTTGATATATTGTTGTATTTATATTGTGTACATTAATAAATAAATAAATTATATAAATAAATGGTAATAAATAATAAATTGTGTATGAGTATATTACAACTGCATCTCAATAAATTAGAATATCATCAAAAAGTTGTTTTTTTTCAGTAATTTAATACAAAAAGGGAAACATATTATATAGTCATTACACACAGAGTGATCTATTTCAAGTGTTTATTTCTGTTAATGTTGATGATTATGGCTTACAGCCAATGAGTCAGTGATTCAAGAGACACCACACACACACAGACGTATCCAGGACATGGGCTACAACTGTTGCATTCCTTGTGTCAAGCCACTCATGACCAATAGACAAGGCCAGAAGCGTCTTATCTGAGACAAGGAGAAAAAGAACTGGACTGTTCCTCAGTGGTCCAAAGTGTTGTTTTCAGATAAAAGTAAATTTTACATTTCATTTGGAAATCAAGGTCCCAGAGTCTGGAGGAAGAGTGGAGAGGCCACAATCCTAGCTGCTTGAGGTCTAGTGTGAAGTTTCCACAATCAGTGATGGTTTGGGGAGCCATGCCATCTGCTGGTGTAGGTCCACTGTGCTTTATGAAGACCAAAGTCACCACAGCTGTCTATCAGGAAATTTTATAGCACTTCATGTTTCCTTCTGCCGACAAGCTTTTTGGAGATAAAAATTTCATTTTCAAGCAGGAGTTGGCACCTGTCCACACTACCAAAAGTACCAATACCTGGTTTAATAACCACAGTATGACTGTGCTTGATTGGCCAGCTAAATTACCTGACCTAAAACTCATAGAGAATCTATGGGGGATTGTCAAGAGAAAGATGAAAGACACCAGACCCAACAATGCAAACGAGCTAAAGGCTGCCATCAAAGCAACCTGGGCTTCCATAACACTTCAGCAGTGCCACAGGCTAATCGCTTCCATGCCACGTCGCATTGATACAATAATTCATGCAAAAGAAGCCCCAACCAAGCATTGAGTGCATTTACTGTACAGACACTTCAGTAGGCTCCAACATTTCTGAGTTTAAATCATGTTTTCGGTTGGTCTTATATAATATTCAAAGTTTCTGAGGTAATGACTTTTGTGCTTTCATTAGCTGTAAGCCATAATCATCAACATTAACAGAAATAAACACTTGAACTACATCACTGTGTGTAATGACTATATAAAATATGCGTTTCCCTTTTTGTATTGAATTACTGAAAAAAATGAACTTTTTGATAATATTCTAATTTATTGAGATGCTGTTGTATACATAGATTCTATTCGTAATTAAAGTTAAGAGATAGCTGAGCGCTGTGCCTGTTTGGTCTTTGGCCCTCCCATACTAGAAGGTTCAGCTCAACTTTGATATCTTCTGTCATCATATATTCGCAAAAAAAGAGCTCAGAAATAGAGAGAAACTCTACCCTAGGAATGAACTGACTGATAGATTCTTAAGGCCCGGTTACACGCAACAACGTATCTAACGATATATCGCTGGGGTCACGGATTTTGTGACACACATCCGGCATTGTTAGCGACGTCATTGCATGTGACACCAACGAGCGGCCGTTAACGATGGAAAATACTCACCAAATCATCCATCGTTGACACTTCATTCATTTTCAAAAAATCGTTGATTGTTGAGGACGCAGGTTGTTCGTCGTTCCCGAGGCAGCACACATCTCTATGTGTGACACCTCGGGAACGACGAAATAAAACTTACCTGCGGCCGCCGGCAATGAGGAAGGAAGGAGGTGGGCGGGATGTTACGGCTGCTGATCTCCGCCCCTCCACTTCTATTGGCCAGCCGCTTAGTGACACCGCTGTGACGCCACACGAGCCGCCCCCTTAGAAAGGAGGCGGTTTGCTGGCTACAGCGACATCGCTAGGCAGGTAAGTCCGTGTGGTGGGTCGTAATGATATTGTGTGCCACGGGCAGTGATTTGCCCGTGACGCACAAACGATGGGGGCGGATACGCTCGTTAGCGATATCGCTAGTGATATCGCTGATGGAAAAGCCCCCTTTAGATAACTCTTTCTTCAGCCAGCAAAATACAGCACAACAAGGAGGCTAAAGAAGACAACTAGAGAATAATTTTAATGAAATCCAACTGTAAAAATGATTATAGCCAAAAATACACTCAAATCAACCCTAGGCAATTTTCCGTTTTTATTTTGTTTTTTCTTACCCTTCTTCTTTTAAGAGCATAACTTTTTTATTTTTCAGTCAATATAGTCATATGGGGCTTGTTATTTGCAGGACGAGTTGTGAATTTTAACAAGATTCATTCTGTTCCTTATTATACTCGAAAAAAGAAAAAACATTCCAAGTGCAGTGAAATTGCAAAAAAGTTCAATTCCACAATTGTTTTTTGGGTTTTTAATTTACCATGTTCACTATATGGTAACAGTCAACTGTCAATGATTCCCTAGGTCATTATGAATTTGAAAATACCAAACATGTATAGTTGTACTTTTATCTACTGTAAGTAGTGAGAAAAAAGTCAGACGTTTGTGAAAAAAAAGAATTGCGCTTTTGTTGCCATTTTCTGAGACCCGTAGCATTCTCATTTTTTAGGATCTGGGACTCAGTGAGAGTTTATGTTTTTCATCTTGAGATGACATTTTTAATTATACCATTTTTTGGTAGATGTGATATTTTGATTGCCTATTATTGCACTTTAATGATGTAATGTTGCGGCGACCACAAAACTAATTCTGGCATTTTGATTTTTTTTTCGCTACTCCCTTTATCGTTCAGATTAATTTGTCTTATATTTTGATAAATCGGGCATTTCTGAACACGGTGATGCCAAATATGTGTGTTTTTTATTATTTTATTTTTAATGGGGCAAAAAGCGGTGATTTGAACATTTTTGAAAACTATTTTTTACATTTTTTATTGATTTTTCATTGATTTTATTTGTCCTCTTAGGTGACTTTATGCCTGCACTGTCCGATCTCTTCTGTAGATCAGCATTGCCTTGATCAGCAGAAATTCTGATCTCCTATGATTGCCGGCGACCTGCCGACATTCACAGTAAGTGAGTCATGACAGTGATAGGTAGGGATCATGATCTGACCCTGTACTGTCATAACAACCCACTGGCTACCCCTAATCACGTTACTAGACCACTGATGGTGGCAGGTAACAGTTCAATCCCTGCCAGAGTGCATTAGATTGCGCTGTCTGAATTTGACAGCACAATCTAAGTGGTTAACAGGCATGGATGGATCGGTGTTAGCAGCACATATCTGCTGATCAGATCAGCAGACATGTGTGGAGAATAATGCAGGCTTGCCGTGCGAGACCTCATTACAGAGACAGACGTATGAATGGATGTATATCCAGGATGTGTATGTATGTGTGACACCCCAGAGCTATGGGGTACTCGGTCCCGGGACGTATATGTACGGGTATGCTATGTCACGGTTGTGTAATGACTGATGCCCGGTTTCATGACCCTGGGGGTTGCTTTTTAAAGGGGGATTATATACAGAGGAGTTTAAAGAGTTTCTACTGTGACGCCACTTGCGGGTTGTGGTTATGGTGATGGAACCGCCGCTGCAGAGTCTTTTACCTCGGCTGATGGTAATGGCAGCCTGGATGATAGGCCCTCTGCAAGCAGGGCCGGGCCCCAGGGAGTGAATGTTGGGATCCGGCGCAGAAAGAAGGGAGACCACACGATGGGGATGCAGTGCAACTGTTGTTTACTCACAGTATTGAGGTTGATGCACGACCCCTTTTGTTCCAGTGCCGATGTAGTAACCTGGTGACTTTTTTCCCCGCCACCTCTCTCTATTTGGTGGAACCCCATGGCTTGTAGTGTCTGGGGGTCCCCTACTGTCTATCGGCAGTCTGTGGTCTGTACAGTGGGGAGTGTGAACTCTGTAGAGTCGATGTTCTGTTCCGGTCCCTGGCTCTATCTTTACTGCTGGTGCCCCCGGATTCTTGGGTCAGTGAGGTCCTTGAAGGTCCCCTCACTGTGCAGGTATTTGTCAGGTTGCCTGAAGCTTTTGCCTAACCTAGGGCCCTGTGCCCCGTCGGTGCTCTGGTTCCAGGGGTACCTGTCTGTACCCTCTCTGGCAACCACTCTCCTACGCCACCTAGGTCACTGCCACACAACCTCATCTGGAGACACGTCAGTCCCCGTCAACTGTCACTACCGGACTCCCTCGCTGTCTGTCCCCTCCCACCTGGTTGTCGTCTAGTGGACTGGCTTCACCCCTGGGTGGCCATCCATTGGATCCCGGACTAGTCAGTCACCCATGATTGGGAAATTGAAACTGGGGATATTTATGTGTTTTGGTGGTACGGGCACTGGTCTTCCAGGTCCCTGGGGGTAGGCTTTGCATCTTTGACAGGATGCACTACCTAGTAGTGCCCTGATGGGTTCAGGGGCACTACATATGTCTTTGGTAACAAAGGGGTTGAGTAAAAAGAACAATGCCCATTAAGGTTTCTGCAGTGAAGGAAATAATTATTTGAGCCCTTGCTGATTTTGTAAGTATTCCCACTGACAAAGACATGAACAGTCTATAATTTTAACAGTAGGTCAATTTTAACAGTGAGAGAATATCCAAAATAAAATCCATAAAATCACATTGTATAAATTATATAAATTTATTTGCATTTTGCAGAGAGAAATAAGTATTTGATCCCTCTGGCAAACAAGACTTAATATTTGGTGGCAAACATAATGTTTCCACCTCCATGCTTGGCAATGGGGACGGTGTAACAAAAATTGAACTCTTTGGCCTTAACTCAACATGGCGTGTTTCGAGGAAGAGAAATGCTGCCTATGACCCAAAGAACACTGTCCCCATTGCCAAGCATGGAGGTGGAAACATTATGTTTTGGGGGTTTTCTCTGCTAAAGGCACAGGACTACTTCACCGCATCAATGGGACAGGGGATGAAGTCATGTACCATAAAATCCTGAGTGACCACCTCCTTCTCTCTACCAGGACATTAAAAGTGGTCCCAGCTGCTTTGAGATCATTAACAAGTTCCCCCCGTGTAGTTTTAGACTGATCTCTCACCTTCTTCATGATCCTGGATACCCAACGAGGTGAGATTTTGAATGGTGCCCCAGATCTATGTCGATTGACAGTTATTTTGTATTTCTTCCATTTTCTTACTATTGCACCAACAGTTGTCTCCTTCTCATTCAGCGTCTTACTTGATGATTTTGTAGCCCATTCCAGCCTTGTGCAGGTCTATGATCTTGACCCTGACATCCTTAGAAAGCTCTTTGGTCTTGCCCATGTTGTAGAGGTTAGAGTCTGACTGATTAATTGAGTCTGTGGACAGGAGTCTTTTATACAGGTGATAATTTAAGACAACTGTTTTAATGCGAGTTGATTGGGAGTGTCTAAGTGGTCTGTAGCAGCCAGAAACACGTAATGGTTGTTAGCGCATCAAATACTTATTTCTCTCTGCAAAATACAAATAAATTTATATAATTTATCCAATGTGATTTTCTGGATTTTATTTTTGATATTCTATGCCTCACTGTTAAAATTAACATACCCTTAAAATTATAGACTGTTCATGTCTTTGTCAGTGGGCAAACTTACAAAATCAGCAAGGGATGAAATAATTATGTCTTTTACCGTAGGAGGATGATGAGGGACACTGTTTGAGTTGGATGATACTGTTTCTCTTTTCTTGGGAAATCGTCTTCATGACTGCTTGGGAATCAACCGTAATAGCACCCTGAACTATTAGGAATTGTGAGAATAGGTTATAAATTGTAGCTGACAGGAAGAAAAAGATTTTTCCAACACCAGGAGCTAAACAGTAACAATGCAGTGACATGACAAGAATCTGCATAACTAATCATATGCCAGATAGTTGCAAGTCAAGTTTATATATGAGATAGCCAAGGTAATGCCTATAAAACTATAGAACTAGTAGAAACAGCCATTGGTCTGAATACCCCATACTGTACAGTTACCATCCTCAGACTAAGTAACAAAATGTGTATACTTTGTCTATTCCTAGAATCAGCCAAGGTTTGCTCCTGATGTGCCGAAACAGAGCTATCATGGAGGACAGAGTAGATTGACTGCAGCTAAAAGCAGCTTTATTATTATTGTCCAAATCTAATTGCATTTGAAAGACCATTTGTGTCAGGCCATTATTATTGAAACACATTGTGATTGAACATGTTTCAACTAAATAGAGGCATGTCTATATAAAGCATTGTATGGTAGTATTCAACTATTTACTGTATGAAGACACGATTTGAAAGAGTTATAGAGCAATATTCAAAAAGATTAGTGACCTATGATCTGGATGGGAAAAATAACATTAATATTATTTGTTCTTGTTTAGCCAAAAGATACACAAAAATTCCCTTATTTCCAGGCCACTATTAAAAAATAACTTTCACTATTAATGTTTAATGCATCTGCTGCCTCCTTGCTTCTAATATCAGGAGGGCGTGTAACGATCGCCAAGGGGTACAGAGGGCCTGCTAACTCCAGCGCCTGCTTAAGCTGGCTATGTGGTCAAGGCCAACTGAAATGCACAGCAGCACAGAGACCCATCGGATTCCTACTCTGCAATACAAGCTACTGGCCAAACAGTGTCAAGTAGCTGACATTTGCACTGACAAGACTGGGGGAGCAGGAGAGTTAAGGTTGAGAAGATTGTGAAAATTGTATTTTTTCTTGATGCTTAGAGACAGAACTGGAATGGAATATACCAGTAAGGGCCTCAGGATAAGGACATATATACAGGACGGGGATATATTCCAGGACGGGTCCAGGATGAAAACATATATACCAGGATGAAGAGTATCTACCAGGGTTAACCCAGGATGAGGGACATATATACCAGGATGTGGATGGGGACATACTGTCACGCTCCCGGGGTCCCTGCGCCTGCCCTCCGGCTCACCTGTCACGCTCCCCGGCTCCCCTGCCTCGCTTCCGGGTCCTCGGTCCGGTCACCGCCGCTCCCCGCTCTCCAGCAGCACATTGCCGGCGCGTCCCCGGCGTCCTGGTCCCCGCTCCCGGAGCCCGTCGGCTTCCCAGCCCCAGCCCGGCCCTGCTGCTTCCTCCTCGCAGCTTCCTGCTCTGGCTTCTGGCACTCGGGCCGCGCGCATGCGCATTAGGGCGCGCGCGCGGTCATTGACCCTTTCTTAAAGGGCCAGCGTCATTAACAGGAAATGATGCAACAGGTACAGGGTTATAAAGGGGTTTAATGTCCAAGGGGCGGGGCCTGATCTTCGTGTTTCTTAAGCTAGGAGTCAGGTCTCCTGGTGTCGCTTTGATACTTCACCTATCTCTCTTGTAGAGCCGTGCCTGCCTCGCCATCCGGTCCTGCCGAATCCCGAACCCCGAACGCTGTCCATCTGCCATCCTGACAGTCTGTACCATCTCGGATCCTGCGGTGACGCCTCATCTCGCTCCAAAGGTTCGGACCCCGCCTGACATCTTCTCGCTTCCGAACCTGAGCTGCGTCACCCGGACTACCATCAGAGCTCCGTGGTCCAGGGACTTCTCCGTTATACTCGTGTGCACGGACTGTTCTGCTGCCTATAGTGCTCCAGCTACCGGACCCCTTACCACCATCTAGGAGTTCGGCCCAGTGGATCCACCTCCTGGGTCTGCCCGTCCACCTGGCCTGACAGTAAGATCAGGCCATGGATCCCGCTGCAGCACTAGCAGCCGTACAGGAGGAACTCCAACGCCAGCGTGAAGTCCAGACCCGCATGCTGCAATTCATGTCTTCTGTGGACGCCCCGCTGAACACGCTACAAGCGGCAGTTACGTCTTCAACATCCCGGGCTTCCACTAGTCAATCCACGGCTCCAGCTCCCGTGGCGACTTCTTCAGATTCTTCCAAACTTCGTTTGGCCTCACCACCCCGGTAGCCGGAGACCCCAAGACCTGCAGGGATTCTTAAACCAATGCTCCCTCCATTTCACGCAGCTGCCGCATTTGTTTGCCTCCGACCAAGCCAAGGTCGCCTTCATCATGTCCCATCTAGAGGGTGAGGCACTGGCGTGGATGAACCCCTTGTGGGAGAAGGGGGATCCTGTGACCACGAACATCCAGGAGTTCCTGCAGGCATTCCGTGGCACCTTTGATGAGCCCGAACGCGCCTCCGTGTCTGCTTCGTCTCTTCTCCGGTTACGTCAGGGGACTCTGACGGTGGGTCAATACGCGATCGGTTTCGCACCCTGGCCTCGGAACTCGGTGGAACAACGAGCCCTAACCGCTGCCTTCTGGGAAGGACTCCGGGGCGAATTAAAGATGAGCTGACGGGTCGTGATGTACCGACACACTGATGCCCTGATTGCCCTAGCGACTCGAGTGGACATTCGCTTTCAGGAGCGATCCAAGGAAGTGTCCGTGAGAGCGTCCGGTACGGCATTCTCTCCTCGCCCAGAAGCCCTCCGTACTTCAGTCATCGACAGCTGGGGCCCCCGTCCACGAGCCTATGCAGATCGACCGAGTGCGCAGTCTGAAGAACGTCGAGCAGAGCGGCTCGCCAAGGGTCTCTGCTTTTACTGCGGAGAGGGCACACACTGCTACGCTCCTGTCCAGAGAGCCGGAAAACTCCAAAGCCTAGGGTTGGTAGGAGAGGCCACCCTAGATGCTGGGACTCTCTCAGACCCGGTTACCTGGACTGTGCAAGTGACAACGGAGAGACGCGGTTCACGGCTGAGGCCTACCTCGATTCGGCGGCAGCAGGCAATTTCATCCAGCAGGCCACGGTGGACAAGTACCACGTGCCTTTTATTCCACTCGACAAGCCCCTAGTGATTGCCTCTGTGGATGGGAGACCCCTCTCTGACACCATCTCCTGGATCACCAGGCCGGTCGAACTGGCTATCGGTGTCCTCACACCGAGACATCGCTCTCTACGTCCTCCCACACATGTCCCATCAATCCTGCTGGGACTTCCTGGTTGCGGACACCGAACCATCAGTCAACTGGGGCACTGGCGAAATCACCCGATGGGCTCTTCGTGCCAGGAGAAGTGTCTAAAGACCATACAACCCATCCGACGACCTCCGGTTCCAGAGAACCTACCAGGACTGCCCTCGGCTATTGGTCCTTCGCAGAGCTCTTTGATAAAAAGGGAATCTGAGGGTACTTCCGCCACATCGTCCTTACGATTGTGCCATCGACTGCTCCAGGAACAATACCAACTCGAGGACGGATATACCCATTGTCTCCAGCCGAAACAAGGGCCATGTCTACTTACATCACAGAGAGCCTGCAAGGGATTCATTCGGAGATCCTCCTCCCTGCTGGAGCAGGCTTCTTCTTCGTCAAGAAGAAAGAGGGCGACTTACGCCCTGCATAGACTACCGGGGATTGAATCAAATCACCGTAAAAAACAAGTCCCTCTGCCGCTCATTCCGCAATTGTTTGACCGGCTTAGAGGACGCTGTGTGTCACCAAGCTGGATCTTCAGGGTGCTTACAATTGCGTACGCATCCGCTCTGGGGACGAATGGAAGACGCGTTCAATACTCGCGATGGGCACTATGAATACTGGTCGATGCCTTCGGCCTGTGTAACGCCCCAGCCGTCTGTCAAGATGGTGACTTGCGGATTCTTCTCCAGAGCTTCTCAGCGCCTGAACGCAACTACACCATCGGTGACCGAGAGCTTTTGGCAGTCAAACTGGCTCTGGAGGATGGCGCTACTTCTGGAAGGAGCCAGTGTACCCCGAGTTATTTACACGACCACAGAACCTGGAATACCTGCGGTCCGCTCAGCGACTGAACCCACGGCAAGCCAGGTGGTCCTTATTCTTTGCCAGGTTTGATTTCCAGCTCATTTCGACCGCGGACAAGAATGTATGCGCTGATGCCTTGTCCCAGGTCTTTCATGCCCATGGAACAGGAGGAGGAGACTACCCAACCCATCATCTGTCCTAGCAAAATCATTCCGGTGGCCCCTCACCCTGGCCCAGATCCGCCCGGGAAGACCTATGTCTCTGAGACTGACAGGCAAAAAGTGTTACACTGGGGTCATGCCTCGAAACAGCCGGTCATGCTGGTCAGAAGAGAACATGGGGTGCGATTGTACGTCATTACTGGTGGCCATCCCTTCCACGGACGTCGCTGCTTTGTCTGCCTGCTCCTCTTGTGCCAGGAACAAGACACCCAAACACCTGCCATATGCCGTCTTCGGCCTCTGCCGATACCCTCAGTTCCGTGGCAACACATAGCGATGGACTTTATTACGGACTTGCATTGTCCTCTGGACACACAGTCATATGGGAGTCGGTGGATCGGTTCTCTAAAGATTGTCTCATTTCGTCCCTAATGGCTGGTCGTGGTGGATCGGTTCTCTAAAATGGCTCATTTCGTCCCTATGGCTGGACTGCCCTCTGCTCAGGAACTCGCGGACGCCTATATACATCACATCTTCCGCTTGCATGGCTTTCCATCACACATCGTGTCCGACAGAGGAACTCAGTTCACCTCCCGCTTCTGGAGGGCTCTCTGCAAACATCTGGGAGTGACTCTGGACTTTTCATCTGCCTACCATCCTCAGTCTAATGGCCAAGTGGAGAGGGTCAATCAAATCTTGACCTCCTTCTTACGTCACTATGTCAACGCCCATCACGACGACTGGTCCACGCTTCTTCCTTGGGCTGAATTCTTCCATAACCACCACGTCAGTGAGTCGTCCTCCAGCTCTCCCTTCCATGTCGTTTACGGACTTCAGCCTTCCGTCCCATTGCCTGTATCCCCTTCTTCGGATGTCCCTGCTGCTGATACTGTAGCCCGTGACTTTGCAACCATTTGGGACTCTGTCAAGGCGTCCCTTGGGCGTGCTTCCCTGCGGATGAAGAGACACGCAGACAAGAGACGTCTGGACCCTCCGTGTTTCTCTCCTGGAGATCTAGTCTGGCTTGCTTCCAAGTACGTCCGATTGAAGATACCATCCTACAAGCTGGGTCCTCGCTACATCGGGCCGTTTAAAGTCCTCAACAAGATCAATGAGGTCTCCTACAAGCTACAGCTCCCGGTCACGATGAGAATACCCAACTCATTCCACGTCTCCCTGCTCAAGCCGGTTGTCCTTGGTCCCTTCTCCGCTGCTGCCAGTTCGGCTCCTCCTCCTATTGCCGATGATGACATCTATGCGGTAAGGGATATCGTGGCCATGAAGACCGTACGGGGTCGACAGTTCTTCCTGGTGGACTGGGCAGGGTATGGTCCTGAGGATAGGTCCTGGGAGCCCCGGGAGAATGTGGGTACACCGCTGATCCGTGCCTTCCTGTCCCGGTTGCGGGGAGGGGGGCGTGGGGGGGGTACTGTCACGCTCCCCGGGTCCCCTGCGCTGCCCTCCGGCTCACCTGTCACGCTCCCCGGCTCCCCTGCCTCGCTTCCCGGGTCCTCGGTCCGGTCACCGACGCTCCCCGCTCTCCAGCAGCCATTGCCGGCGCGTCCCCGGCGTCCTGGTCCCCGCTCCCGGCGCCCGTCGGCTTCCCAGCCCCAGCCCGGCCCTGCTGCTTCCTCCTCGCAGCTTCCTGCTCTGGCTTCTGGCACTCGGGCCGCGCGCATGCGCATTAGGGCGCGCGCGCGGTCATTGACCCTTTCTTAAAGGGCCAGCGTCCATTAACAGGAAATGATGCAAACAGGTACAGGGTATAAAGGGGTTTAATGTCCAAGGGGGCGGGGCCTGATCTTCGTGTTTCTTAAGCTAGGAGTCAGGTCTCCTGGTGTCGCTGTGATAGGTGAGTATATCTCTCTTGTAGAGCCGTGCCTGCCTCGCCATCCGGTCCTGCCGAATCCCGAACCCCGAACGCTGTCCATCTGCCATCCTGACAGTCCATACCATCTCGGATCCCTGCGGTGACCCGTCATCTCGCTCCAAAGGTTCCGGACCCCGCCTGACATCTTCTCGGCTTCCGAACCTGAGCTGCGTCACCCGGACTACCATCAGTGACTCCGTGGTCCCAGGGACTTCTCCGTTATACTCGTGTGCACGGACTGTTCTGCTGCCTATAGTGCTCCAGCTACCGGACCCCTTACCACCATCTAGGAGTTCGGCCCAGTGGATCCACCTCCTGGGTCTGCCCGTCCACCTGGCCCTGACACATACATATCAGGAAGGGAACATATATACCAGGATGGAAGACATTTATACCTGGATGGGGAACCTATATACTAAGATGGGGACATATCTACCCGGATCAGAAACATATATACCAAGATGTGAACATATATACCAGGATGGGGAACATATATACTAGGAGGGACCTGTTGAAGTGTGATTACAACATGAAATGGCTGTCGTCCATATGTTTATTGCTAATGCCTTGGAATATATGTGCCCAGGATGAGGACCTATAAACCAAGATGGGCCACACACATATATATATACATATACCAGTATGGACCCAGGATGAGGTAATATATACCAAGATAGGGGACACATATACCATGATGGGCCCAGTTTGACAACATACATACCAGCATGGGCCCAGGATGAGGACAAATATACCAGGATAGGGAACATACATACGAAAATGTGGGACATATATACCAGGATGAGAAACATATACACCAGGATGGGGACATATTTACCAGAATGATCACTCCCTTTGGACACTGGAGCAATCCACAGGAAGTGAGCAGCAGCCCTCACTTGCTGTTTATTAACTCATTTGTCTGTAGGCGGGGATACAAAAGCCGGCAGTGATTCGACGTGCAGCTCTTGTAGCATGACAACGCATCACATGATCCCAGGAAATGCGGTTACTGACACCACTAGAAACGTGCAGAGGGGAGTATAGGTTTTTAATTTTACCTGGGTGAAACGTGGAATCAGAAGGAGTTGTCATAGTTGTTGAAAACTCCCTTAAATATTTTACTCAGGTGAGAAGAGCCAAGGAAAGGGACTAAAGGAGATGTGAGGAAATAAGGTTACTGATGCAGGTAGTAGAGTGAGAACATGCAATCAACCTAGTAACTTCTTTTTCTGTGACTAGAAAGACAAAAAATGAACTGCATGAAATGCAGGAGGGAAGAGGATGCGTCATATTGGGAAACTGGGAGAAAATTTCCTGTCGGATATGGTACATTTTTTCTTTAAAATAATTGGCCAGCTCAACCGCGCTGAGGTTGGTGGTTAAGGTCTACACTCTTGGACAGAAGAGGGAATGAAAAGTGACAAAAAGTTGTTTAGAATTGTTGGATAGTGAGGTGATGAGTAGAGGTGAGCAACCCTGTCAAGGATCAAATCGGTTCGGGGTCACTAATCAGATTGGCGATCCTAGCCAAACCCATTGAATCCAATGGGAGGCAAAAAAAGGCATAGACAACAACTTTAGGGGGGCCCAAAAGCGCCAAAACAGCTCAAACCATTTTACAGTGCAGCAACACTGTTGTGGCACACCTATTAGCTTTGTAGACTATGAACATAAGAAATATAGAGGTGGATGAGTGACAGGCGTAGGCCTCTTGCTTTGAGACACCTACCACTACAGACAACACACAACTTTGAGACCCAACTTGTAGTCTCTTCATTTCCAAAAATTAGGAGGAGCAGAACCGTGGCATCAATTGGCCCATAGTACCCATAGAGTCTTTTCACAGCAGTGTGGCATGGGCCTTGAACCACACAGGGTTTGTGGGGACTGAAGCCCTCATACCTCATGCAACAGCTAAAACTGCTTTTCTGCTCAACCCCAGTCACATGGCTGCAACCTTAGCTTCATAGACTGCTATTGCTAATTAAGGATAGTAAGGGCGGTAGATGAGTGAAAGGCAGCTGCATGCCAGCCAATCTGGGAGCCTGACTGCTACAGACAACACACAACAAGGAGATCCAATCAGCATTGGTCTGGGTATCTGACTGTGCTAAAATGAAGGGAACATCAAACATGAGGCCAATATAATTAAGGTGACCGAAAAGTTCAAATATTGTGTGTGGTGTGACAGCCAGAGACCAGATAAAAGCAGTAGGTGGAATAACGTACCCATCTCCCCATAAGCGGCGTTTACCATACTGGAAAAAGGTTTGTCGGGTAAATGAGTGCTGGTTGCCCTGGTAGATGAAACAAATAACACAGCTTTCCCAAAAAAGACATTTTCGGTTGGAGATCAAAGGTTGAATCGGTTCAAGACAAAAACAAACAGAATTTTAAACTATTTTTGGCTGCATTACATAAATATATTGATTGGCTTTTTACAGTTTTAGGCTGAGTGTGTGACGACCTGGCAAAATCAGGTTGTCACAGGAGACTGCATCCATCCTAAAGATGCAGGACTCTCTGCTCCTTGTCTTACCAACACAACCCCACACACAGGTACAAACACCAGCCACAAAGCCTAGTTACCCCGCCAGGACAATAGGGACACACCAGTGGGCAGGGCCAGGTGGATGGTGACGCCCACCTAGGGGTTCTGAGGTGTCAGGGGAGGGAACACAACAGTCTAGTCTGGACAGAGGAAGCGAGAGGAGTGAAGTGGTAGTCGGGGGTCATAGCTCCCGGACTACCGGACTACCTGAGCTGACTAGGTGGCAGATGGCAGAGCGGGGCCACAGGCAGCAGAGATCCGGTAGCGGGAGACCTTAAGTGGACCGGGGCAGGGTTGTAGCTTGCCGGTGCCGACAGCTGGAATCCGGTCCGGAGGCCGTGCGCAGTCGGGGTGCATGGACCCTAGGGCGAGGACAGCTTCAAGCCTCTTGTCAATTAACCAGCAGGGGACAAGATTCCTCATCTTGTCCCACAAGTAAGCCCAGATAGAGTGAGATGGAAGCCCAACGCAGGGGATAGGGCATCTGCAAGTGCCTGCAAAAATCCCAAGGGTCAGATCTTGTGGGCGACAGCTCCCACAGCAAAAACACCGGGAGCGTACTTTTCCCGTTTCATGCGGACTAGTCAGCACACAAGACAAAACACTGAAGTGCAGGAGGAAGGGCCCCTGTCCTGTCAACCGGTGTGTGGGACCCAAGCACACCCCTCCAGAGGCTACCGGTATCCGGCACTTTGTTTACTACTTGGACTTTGAGTGATTTATTTCTAAACAGTGAGTACACTGGTGTCATCTGGTCCAGTCTGCAGACGGCGCCCCAGCACTGCACACCACCTACACCTGGGCCCCGGGACAACACCTCCCCTACCCGTGGAGGGGATGCCATCTTGCTGCCCCGCTCCATCAGCCCCGGGCTTCTCATACAAAGGCAGAGGCGGTGTCACCCACTATCACCGCAACCCACGGGTAGCGTCACTGACAAACTCTCCTCTATAAATACTCCCTTTATTAAGTTGTGGGCGACGGGCTGCTGCATGAGCCCCGGATACAGCTGCCACTCGAGCCAAAACCACGATCCCGGATCCGAGCGCCTCGAGTAGCCCCCTGACGCGGTCTGCGCCCCCACCCGCGACAAGGGGACCAACAGAGAGGCTGACGATGAGGGTGTAGAACAACCTCCCCTACAATTAAGTGCTCATTCGCCCTTTTTTTTTTTTTTTTTTTAAATAACTTCCACCATAATCCATAGTGGAGACCCATGGCTTTTCCCAAAAATAAACCTGAAAGACATAAAAAGATAAAATTATTAAAGAAATAAAGACAAAAGACATCCTCAAGTTTTTAAATTCCTACACTACTTCTGTGTCTTCCACTTCCTCCAGGGCCTCCACCTGTGCCCTCAACCCCTTCCTTAATTTGACCCGCATTCTAACAATGCAGAGAAAATCACACCTAGTACCGTACCACACAGCCAGGACTGACCGCAATCAAGCAGTGTTTCTCTAAAAATGTGTGACGCTCTGGACTAGCCAGGTAGTCACAGACAGGCCCTTGCACAAACACCAGTCCCCTAAAAAGGTAACAGCAGCCAACCTAAAAATCCCGAGTCACCCCTCTCAGGCTTTGACGTTCACACCCAGGGGCGGAGCCAGGCAGTTGGTCACGCCCACCGAGGAGTTCGGATAGCCTGAGGCGGGAAAAGCAAGCAGATTAGTTTAGGAGGTGAAAGAGAGAGGCGTAAACGTCTGACAGGGGTCTGGGTTGTAGCCTGGACACCTTTGGCCAGGAGGCAGACGGTGGTCGCCGCCTGCAGGAGCCGGGATGATGGCTGGTGGAACCGTAAAGGACCGGGACAGGGTAGTGGCCCGCCGGTACCGAACCGGGGAACCAACTGGAAACCGGAGCAGCAGAAGGGGTACTCAGACCCAGAACGAGGCCCAGAAACCACTGGACCGAGTCAAATTCACTGATTGGGGTCTGGACCTTAGGTTCTTTCTCATCCAAGTCCCGACTGAAGGCAACAGCCCAAAGAGGGGGATAGAAAGCCACCGCACAGGCAGAGAGATCCCACGGGCCAGGATCTGCGGGCAAACGGGCTCTCCCAACACACACAAAGCCGGGGAGCGGACTCCCGTCACTGAAGCTCAGGCAGTCAAAATCTTCAAACGTGGTGCAGGAGAAAGGCGGGGACCACCAAACTGGATGAGGGACCAGACGCAGCTGGCTGCGGGCACCGACCACCATCTTTTTGGTTTACCAGAGACTCCGGTGTATCTGTCATAGTGATTACAACAGTGCCTTCGGGCCGCTCACCGCCCCACATCACGCCAACACGCCCGCACCCCCACATCCTAACCCCAACAACCGGGCCCCGGAACAATCAACCCCTACCCACGGGGGGGTCAACACCTGGCTGCGCAACACCGTCCCCGGGAGCCTAGTCAATGGCAGCGGTGGTGTCCACACTCACCACGACCTGTGGGTGGCGTCACGAACTTAAACCCAAAACTGCAGCCATGAACCTCCCCACCAAATACCCCTCACGTAGCGCCAGCCTCCCTTCAGAGTGACGTGACCTCGGGTCCGGAGGCGCTCAAGCCACCCACCGACGAGCTCGGATCTGAGCGGCTCGGCTGCGGCCGAGCCCCGGGGCGGTACACATCAACTCTTCTGGCGTCACGAACAGGATTGAACCCATCCACTTACCGGTGGAAGTGCGCTTTAAAGTAGAAGTCAGCGGTGACCCGTTGAAAAATTGTAGAATCCGCCATCTTTTGGCACGAAGATTCCCACCAGAGTCTTCTTCCCCGCAGAAAGGGCGCGGAAAGCCGAAGCCCCGCCCCCTGGGAACAGAGCGCTGCAGGAAAGCGCGCGGCTGAAAAGTGAAACTGTACAGAAAGAGCGCCGAGTGCCGCAAAGAGACCAAGGGGGGGGGCGGGTGAAAATCCCATGCCATGTGACCGAGTGGATAAAGGGCAGGGACTCCAGGACTCTGCTACCTGTTTGGTTCCTGGACCCCAAGGCAACAACATGTCCACCCCGTCCGGCAAGCCAGAGATCCCAGAGCCCACGCCCGGAACAGTGGCGTGGGTGGAAGCCCGGACGAAGCTAATGTGCTGCCGCTTGCAAGCCCAGGTGCGGCTCCTGATGGACTGGTGGGCGGCCGAGATGGAGGAGATTGCTGCAGCCGTGCGGGTACGTGAAGTGGAGGCAGTTTTGGAAGCACAGGAGAGCGACCCACGCCCCTATGTCCCTGAGAGACTGGCCACTGTGGCTGAGGGACCCGGTCTGCCCCTGCCTTCCATGCTGCACCCCTCACCGCCCATACTGGCTGCCGCCGCTTCCCCCTTCGGCCCGCTGCCCCCAACACCGGCGGCGTAACCCGTCCCAGACGCCGGCGAGGATCCAACTGTGGAACAGCAGTCCTCGGAAGATGCCCGTTCCCGCTGTGGACCCGCCAGTCCCATAAGTGACCGCGTCCAAGGAGATCCCGGTCCCAGCAGTCCGCCCGGCCAAGGAGGAGGTGGGCGCTGCCCGGAAGAAGGCCCAGCAGGTGAGGCTGGTCGTTCCCAGGTCTCAGGCCTCGGCTGAGGTCCTGCGGGGTTGCCGCTGCCAAGCAGCAGAGCCGGCCGTGACACAGCGGGGTTCCCCACAGAGGGTGTTAGTCATTGCCGACACCGGGGAGCTCCGGTTGGGCCAGACCCCCGCACAGAGAGACCTAGAGCAGGCAGACGCTCCGTATTGGGAGCGGCGCCCGAACCAGCTGGGCCGAGAAATAGCGGCCCGGGAGAAGCGAAGAGCTGAAGTGCTAGCACGTACCATCCGGGAAAAAGAGAACTTGCGGAGTGCTACCTATCTCATGCGGGGCCCAACCTACGAAGGCCAAGTCCGCCGGTTTGACCCCCAGCACGGATGGGGGTTCATCTTCGAACCGGGCCTGGAGGCCGAAGTTTTTGTTTCCCGATGGGATGTCAACTACCACCTCCCATTGGGTCATCCGGATCAGGATCTGGTTCCAGGAGATCTCGTGACCTACACCGGGCATTGCGGGGAGAGGGGCTGGTTTGCCCTCGGTGTTAAAAGGAAGGAACGTCCCAGTCCCCTCCCCCACCGTACAGCCCTGAGGTTGCCGTCGAAGAGGAGTATGATGAAGATGCAGAGTAAAGGCAGCGGAACCCCCGTTCTTTCCAAAGAAAACTGACAACTTCTGTTAGTGGATGGGCTACTCCACTCCCTTTCTTTAGCAGCTGCACAGTGGTATGACTTGTAGAGGAGGCCCAGTAAGTGCATGTGCTACATTGGATGGCAAGCGCTGCATCAAGTAGCCTCTCCTTGAGAACACACAGTACAGTCCTCAGAGGTGGCACCACAATTACCCTTGTTTCCTCCTATGTAACAGCTCTCTAATTGCCCAATGGGCTGTGGGGAAACACAAATGGGCGAGTCTGCAGAGCTGTTCACACATTCTGTTCCATGGGCATCAGAGATCTGCTCCAAAGATTAACAGGCTTCAGAGAAGGAAAGCATCTGGAACAATGCCCAAAATCTTTGTCAGTTGGATCCACGGCCGGACAAAGTAGGATCTGACCAGAATCTAGACCCTTGTCACCAGACGTTAACTCCCGGGGGTGGATGGGATCATGATGAGACTCAGATACCTGAGGCGCATGTGTACTGTACTTTATTGTCAGGGTAAGAAGAGGAGGAGGGGGACGGTCAGGGCAAGTAGTATGGACAACAGAGATGATGACAATGAGGTTGTAGAACAACACCTCCCCAGCTACAGCTCTCATTCACCCTTTATTTTTATTCTTTTTTTTTAAAAAGGCCTGCCATAATCCATAGCTATGTCCCCCGACATTCCCCAAATACAAACCTGAAACACATAAAAAGAGAAAATTATTAAAGAAATAAAGAGTACACAAAAGAGATCCTCATTAAACAATTTATTTCCCCGCAAACTCCCTAAGCCACCAACACACCGTGGACTTGGACTTCACAAAAGCATTGAACACATGAGCGCCCCCTTGCTGTTCTATCTGCAATATGCTGCTGGTATTGTTATGATTAGAAATTGTGCTGACTACTGGGTTGCCACTTCACGATACAAGAGTACATTTTACCAGACGCTTCCTTCCTGAAAAAGGACACGTGCATGCTGGAATATCAAAACAAGCTTGTAAACTATCTTAAGGCTATGTTCGCACGTTGCGTTTTATACCGCGTTTCTGCAGCGTTTTTGGCAGCAGCGTTTTTGCGCAAAAACGCATGCGTTTTTGATTTCCAGCAAAGTCTATGGGAAAAGCAGAAATCCTGTCTGCACTTTGCTTTTTATTCAGCAGCGTTTAATTTGCATATTTGTGGTCAAAAACCATGCTGAAAAAGAAGCAGCATGTCAGTTGTTTTTGCCATTTCTGCAGCGTTTCCTTAACATTGGAGTCAATGAGAAATGGCAAAAAGCAACCAAAATGACAATTCCTGCGTTTTTCATGCTTTTTACCTGCTTTTCCACTGCGTTTTTGGCTCCAAAAACGCATGCTTTTCTGGAGAAAAATTAATGGGTTCTAATGTTCCTTTACACACACACAATAACCGAAAATTTAAATGTAAAAAAATAATAAACTTTACCTATTTTTCTGGTAAAATGTGCATAACCACTATTATTACATTACAATTGATAATTTCCCATATTGTTTTATTAAAAGTTAATTTTAACCTTTTTTCCTCTTTTTTCAATCTTTTTGACTATTTCAACTTTATTTCTCAGTGTCTTGATCTCAAAAACGCATCTGCAGAAACGCAGATGAAAACGCAGGTAAAAAGCGCTAAAATGCACTAAAAACGCAGTAAAAACGCATGCGTTTTTAGCGCTAAAAAATGGTCAAAAGCCATTTGGTCAAAAACCAAGGGAAGGAAAACGTGCAGAATAAACTGCAGGTACTCCGACGCAACGTGCGAACATAGCCTTAGGGTATGTGCGCACGTTGCTTTTTACCTGCTTTTTACCTGCTTTTTTGCTGCTTTTTCTTCTGCGCTGTTTAATGATAAAATGGATGTGTTCTTCTATTCAAGCAAAGTCTATGGGAATTTGGGTTTCTTGTTCACACTATGTTGTTCAAAATGCTGCCTTTTTGTGGCAGAACTTTGGTCAAAAACTCAGCTTTTCAAAGAAGCAACATGTCAATTGTTTTTGCCATTTGGGTTTTGCACTGCAAAGCTGAGTTTTTGACCAAAGTTCTGCCACAAAAAGGCAGCATTTTGAACAACATAGTGTGAACAAGAAACCCACATTCCCATAGACTTTGCTTGAATAGAAGAACACATCCATTTTGGCATTAGGCTGTGTGCACACGATGCGTTTTTTACCGCGGAAACGCTGCGTTTTGAACCGCAGCGTTTCAGTGGCAAATTGCATGCGTTCAGCTTTCCCAGCAAAGTGTATGGGAAAGCTGAAAAATCAGTGCACATGCTGCGTTTCTTTCCGCAGCGTTTTGGATGCCAAAAATCGGTGCGGAAAGAAAAGCAGCATGTCACTTCTTTTGTGCGTTGTGGCTGCGTTCTCTCCCCCATTGAAATCAATGATGTGGGGTCAGAACGCAGCCACAACGCATGGACCTGCTTTTTTGTTGCGGTCCGCGGCCTTTGTCGGCACGCCAGAACGCAGGCATTTACCTGGAAGTGAGGTCAAGAGGCTTCCTGTTGACCTCACTTCCTGGCAAAGCCCCCGGTGTCGCCAAAGTGCCCGCCCCGACCCCCGACCCCCCTCCCGAAAATCCAACATGGCCGCGCGCACAGTAGCGCACCGGCCGCCCTGCTCCTATGATTTCTGTCGCATGTGCAATAACACATGCGACAGAAAACTGTTCCCCAGGCCCTGCCCGTTCACCCCCTATTCCCCCCGGTGTCATACATACCTGTCCGGTCGCAGCGCTGATCCCCCGCGGCCCCCTCCTCCTTCACAGTGCACGCTGGCCGGTCACATGAGCAGAGCAGCGGACAGCCAGCACAGTGTTCAGTGTGAGCTGTGCTGGCTGCTCGCACTCTGCAGCTGTGACCCGGGGAGAGTGGGTGCAGATTTTTGCACCCACTCTCCTCAAATGGAGGGTCTGCCCTCCTAGAAAATGGGGGATACGTTTCCTGAACGTGCCTCCATATTCTAGAAGGTCCAGAGGCGACGTGGGACATCCATATGGATTTCTGCGGACCCATTTTTTTTTATTAAATTGGAGAACAAGGGAATGATTTGGGGAGTGTTTTTTCTAATAAAACATTTTTTGTTGTCTTTTTTTGCTTTTGTTTACTGTCAATTAGTTATGTCGGGTGTCTGATAGACGCCGTGACATCACTAATTGTTGGGCTTGATGCCAGGTGACATTACACATCTGGTATCAACCCCATTTATTACCCCGTTAGCCAACGCACCAGGGCGCGGGATGAGTTGGGGCGAAGCGCCAGGATTGGCGCATCTAATGGATGCGCCACTTCTGGGGCGGCTGCGGCCTGCTATTTTTAGGCTGGGAAGAGTCCAATAACCATGGCTCTTCCCACCCTGAGAATACCAGACCCCAGCTGTCAGCTTCACCTTGGCTGGTGATCTAATTTGGGGGGACCCCACGTTATTTTTTTTTTTATTCTTTATTTATAAATAAAAAAAAAAACATGGGGAGCCCTCCAAATTGATCACCAGCCAAGATGAAGCTGCCAGCTGTGGTTTGCAGGCTACAGCTGTCTGCTTTACCCTGACTGGCTATCAAAAATAGGGGGGACCCCACGCCATTTTTTACATTTTTTTTTTTTTTTTTTTTTATTGGATAAATACTAAGCTAGGCACCCTTTAGTGCCACATGAAAGGTACTAAAGGTGCCAGCTTAGAATATGCAGGCGGGGGTAGGACGTTCTATATATTTGACATCCCTTCATCCATTGACGCTTTTTAGGCTGTGTGTCCACAATCAGGGTTTGCAGCGTTATGGGCGCTGAGTGTTTTCCCTGCGTCCATAACGCTGCGTTGTGCAGTAGAAGCACAGTGGAAGGATTTTTGGAGATCCCATGCCCACTGTGCTTCTTTTCTCCGCAGCATAAACTGACCGGTAGCGTGGCTTCCCGAGCCTCAGCATGTCAATTTATGCTGCGGAGACGAGAGTGTTCTCTGCAGGTAGCATAGAGCTCCACAGCAGCCTGAACCCAAATCGTGGGCATGGGCAGCTGCAGGAAGGCTGGCACTGTGTACTAGACGCCGTGTCGCTGGATCATGGCCACATAGCCTTAGGCCCCTTTCACACGTCAGTGATTCTGGGACGTTTGTGCTTTTTTTTAAACGTACCAGGATCACTGACATACGCAGACCCATTATAATGAATGGGTCTGCTCACACGTCAGTGATTTTTCACTGCACGTGTCTCCATGCGGCGTACCCGCGTGTGCGTGATTGCCGCACGGAGACATGTCCATTTTTTTCTGGCATCACTGATGTCCCACGGACCACGCAGTGGTGTGATCCGTGAAACACGTGCCAGAAAAAAACGTGCTTTTAAAATAAAAAACATTTTAACTCACCCGGCTCCAGCGATGTCCTCTGCAGCCCGTCCTCCCTGTTCCTTCTGTGCCGGCTCATTATTGTCGCGCATATTCATGATGCACGACACAGCCGACCCGGAAGCAGCTGCTGCGGGGGTCAGCGCCGGCCGGATGCTGCACCGCGGGAGCGATCAGCACCATGGAGAGCGGGAGCGGGTGCAGGTGAGTTAATCTCTAAGTGCAATCACGGGCCACGGAGAACGGAGCCCGGATTGCACTTAGACAACCCACGGCACACGGAGGGACATGTGCGTGTTTTACACGCCAGTGAAAAACGTCAGTGTTTTTCACTGACATGTGAAGCGGGCCTAAAAGTGAGAATATTGTTGCTACAGCAACATTTTGGGTGAAGTAGCTGTGGATTCAAAATGCTTAATATACTCCTGAATAAAATCCTTGATGGGTGCAGATTCCAAAATGGGGTCACTTGTGGGGGTTTTCTGACGTATAGGTACCTAAGGGGCTTGGTGCGCGAAGTTTATTTCAACTTTTCCAAAATTCAAATGGTGCTCCTTCCATTCCAAGCCCTCCCATTTATCCAAACAGAATGTGGAGAAGGAAATGACATCACAGGTTTTTTTTTCCAAAGGTCTGTGTTCAACCAACTTTATTATCACTGACAAGTCTTAAAAAACGCACCTAAAAAAACGCATGAAAAACGCATGAAAAACGCATGAAAAACGCATGCGTTTTCGATGCGTTGTTTCTCAAAAAGCATTGTTTACAATTCTCCCCTCTGCCAGAGGGTGCATTTTTTTCCGCGCGGAAAAAAAAGCAACGTGTGCACATACCCTTAAACAGCACAGAAGAAAAAGCAGCAAAAAAGCAGGTAAAAAGCAACGTGCGCAGATTTTCCAATAAGGAATAGCAATAAGGTACACAGAGTGCATCGCAGTTCTAGACTTCAAACCCGAGGAACGTTGAGTAGACATGGCAGAAACATTAGTAGCAGCAGTTTAAATGGCTCAAGCAATTTTTGGTGAGTTGTGGCACTCATTTTATGACCATCTCATGCACCAGCAGAACTAAGTACAAGTCTGACACATAGTGAATAACTGGACAGGATGGTGCCTGAGTATCTAGAGCTCAATATCAATTCTATCATGGGGAGTTTGGACACTTTTGCATTTTGGTCTTCAAAAATGGAAGAGTGGTCTGAGCTTGTCAGTCACACTTTGGAGGTTTTATTCATGGCCGGCATCTAGCGTTTTCTCAGAACATGTGTTTAGCACTTCTGGTGGTGTACTGACTGATAAATGCATCCAGCTGTTCCCTGAAAGAGTAGACCGCCTAAGTTTCATCAAAATGAACAAGTCATGGATGTCCAATAACTTTTACACCCTGTTACCAGGCTCTGCAAACTAAGCGATGGTGTAGTTTTCAGTGTGCTGCATTGATCTCCCATTATTGCAGGCTGTGACACCTTTGTCGTGGCTTCTGTGGCTGTTGTTGCTACTGCTGCTGTTACTAACAAGAGCCTGGGTGGTACAACAATGAAACGGTGTGTCCACTGCTGTTACTTTTACAATTTGGCCTTTTTTATGCTAATTTTATTCTGAAAATCAGTTGTAATTTTTATTTACCCCAAATGGCTAAAAATAAAAAAACACTTGAGCACTTTTAGGTTATGATCAGACCAGTATGAAAAAGTGGTCATGCAGATGACATTTCATCAACACATCTGACAGGTACCAGGAACGATCAGCAGGTAAGTTGGTATCGCCTGCCAGTCTTGCAATCCAGCAAGATTGTGCATGATCAGCACCTGCTGACAACTCCTTTAACCCCTTCACCCTAGGGCGATTTTCCATTTTTCGTTTTCATTTTTTGCTCTTCTTCTTCCAAGAGCCATAACTTTTTTTAATTTTCTGTTAATCTTCCAATATGATGGATTATTTTTTTTGCGAGATGAGTTGTCCCTTTGAATGAAACTATTAGTTTTACAATATAGTGTACTGGAAAACGTAAAAAAAAATTTGAAGTGCAGTGAAATTGCAAAAAAGTGCAATTGCACAAATCTTTTTGAGATATTTTATTCATCATGTTCACTATATGGTAAAATGAATGTGTCAGTATGATGCCTCAGGTTGGTATGAGTTCGTAGATACCAAACATGCATGCTTTTACTTTTATCTAAGAGGCTAAAAAAAATCAGCAGTTTGTCCAAAACAAAAATTGCACTTTTGGCGCCATTTTCTGAGACCCATAGCATTCTCATTTTTGGGATCTGGGGCTCTGTTATGGCTTATTTTTTGCATCTTGAGCTGATATATTTAATTATACCATATTGGTGTAGCTAGTACATTTTGATTGCCTGTTATTGCATTTTAAAAAAGTTTTGCGGCCACCAAAAAACATAATTTTTGTGTTTGTAATTTTTTTCTCGCCACACTGTGTACCAATCAGATAAATTGATTTTATATTTTGATAGATCAGGCATTTCTGAATTTGGCAATACCAAATATATGCAATTTTTTAACTTTTATTCTCAATGGGGCGAATAGGGGGTGATTTGAACTTTTAGTTTTTTTTATTTGTCCCAGATTTTTAAAAACTTATTTTTTTTTACATTTTTTATTTATTTTACTGGTCCCCCTAGGGGACTTTATGGATCAGCAGTCTGATCGCTTGTTCATTTCTGTTCATCAGAGCTGCACAGCTCTGATCAGCAGAAATGCAGCATTCCTGTGAGAGACAGCACTCTTTCAGATTTTATAAGAAGTGCGTCATGGTAGCATCAGGGATCATCACATGACCCTGAGCTACCACGGCAACCATCAGCTTCCTGGTGATTACATCACGGGGCCTCCAATTGTGTCGGGGAACAATGCAACAGTGCAATCCCTGCTGCGGACATTTAAATTGTGCTGTCATATTTAGACAGCATGATCTAAGTGGCAAGCAGGTGCAGGTGGATTGGGATCCACCCCCGCCTGTTAGTCCCACATGTCTGCTGATTAAATCAGCAGACATGTGTGGGGATCATCGCCAGCTCACCGCAGCAACTGGCAGTGATTACGTCTATATGACCAATGACGTACCAGTACATCATTGGTCATGAAGGGGTTAAAAGTGAAGGGCTCTTAATTAAAAGCAACTGACTTAAGCATTGCAAAGTTGTTTTAATTTAAAAATAAATAAAACTTTGTAATAGTATATAATGAAAAAAATTATAGGGTGTGCAGTGAGCATCTGCTGAAATTTGCTATGAAACCCTAGTGTAGTGTATCATACAAGATGGGGTTAGATGTGTGGCCCTGCTCCATACACATCAATGGGAGCAAATGGTGTAATGTGTGACTCCATGCCATCGAATTCTATGGGAGCAGTGGTGTAATATGACCCCTGTGCAAGCAGTAATGCAATGTGTGAGAGTTGTATCACAGATGATGGATTATATTCATGGCTGAGGGGGTGACGTGGACAGATGAGCATGTGCAGGTCACAGCTGGGTCTCTTTTTTGTGTGTTGCCAGTAGTGGAAGGGATCTGAGAGCACCACTATACCTCATACTGATGCACTTCATACTGATCATTGTTAAGGTAGAAATGCTGGACCAGGCCCTGTCCCTTTCCCAGACCCTATACCATGCATCCATCTTGCGACATTATATTATTTGTATTTTGGGTCAATTCATTTTACTTTAGTGGTGTCTGCGTTTAATGTTTACAAATGTGGAGACTCCAAGTTGGGTCTCCATGTTGTGTGTTGCCTGTAGTAGCAGGGGTCTCAGAGTACCAGGCATCCACCTGCCACTCATCCACCTCTTGATTTCAAATTAATTTGAAAGCTATAGATACTGGCCCCGACCCTGTATTGTGCTTGGGCCATGCCTGACTGCCGCGCCACAACGCTCAGGGTACTCTGGGGCAATTGATGCCACTTTAATAGTGGCTGCCCCTAATTTTTTGGTTTTTGATTTCTGATGAGATACTGGGGCAAAATTATTTGTTGAAATGCCTATTTGCAGCAGGTCATAGGATCAGAGATTTAGCTATCAGAATGTAGATGCTGAATTTGCACATGCTGGCAGGAGCACAGATTTTTTTAATCTCTGTATAGATGGTGAAATGGACATTTGTGTGTCTGAACGTTGTGGATGCTTTCTGCACCCTGATTGGCTGCAGGGAACATCCCCACATAAAGTTAAAATGAAAAAAAAAAAAATTAGCCGCTCCTCTGACCTCTCCCCACTCCCTCCACTCATCAAACACATCTCCCCACTCATCATACAGGACCACAACAGTAGCCAAAGTAATATAACAGTATTAGAAAGGCCTGGATCATGTACAGATCCTAACCGACCATTTCTGACTTTACGGACAAATGTGTAGGATAGAATCTGGCTCACAGTAGTAGTAGGTGCCTCCGAGAAAGGAGCATATATATAGAGGGACAACTCGGGCACTCAGAAAGTCATGAAAAATAACGAGGTTTTGATAGTTTTGATTCAGTTTTTATTCATGCAAAGGTATGTAGAAAAAATATGTTTGACATTTCGGCATTTACACTCAGGCCTTTATCAAATTTATGATCTATGAATAAACAAAAATAACAAAAATAAGTCATGGTACAACAAAATGATATTTAGACATACATGCAAAATACTCTTTACAATGCATGAAACATAAATAGGCAAACGATCTCTATGTAGATATGTGAATGGACACACCAAGGTATAAATATAGAGCAAAGTAATTGTCGGGTAGACTGAGGTTGAGATCTCATTATCCATACAAAAACCGAAATACAGAAATGTTGTGTCAACAATACATACCAATGAGAATATATGAAGTACAAGGATGGTGAAAAAATTGTTCACACGTGTTGAATTTGAACTTAGTTATCTTCCTAAGATAAAGAATGAACGGCATAAATACATTATTTTGTTGCAGAGAATAAAGAGATAGAGGATCGAAGATGCCTCATGTAGGTTGGGGGATATAGGTATATAGATGAGAGTAAGTCGGAAGAATTACCTTTGCTATTACATGTGGGGTACACTGATACTAAAAAGGTCATAAGTGATATAAAAGGCGGCCTAATGCACGTACGGCATAATTTAACACCAGAGGAGACGCAGGCTCTACAGGGGTTGAAAGAGAACAAAAAAGTAATTGTGAAACCGGCAGATAAGGGAGGGGCAATAGTTGTTATGGATAAGTCGTACTATGTGAGTGAGATACATAATCAGTTAAATGACATATCCACTTATTTGCCCATTGCACATGACCCAACTCCAAAGATCAGGGAGCTCATTAGACTTTTGGTCGATGAGCACGCAGGGCTGGGTACAATTGATAAAAAACTGGCAGAATTTCTCATTAAGGACTATCCTATTACACCAGTGTTCTACACCCTGCCCAAAGTACACAAGAACCTTACCAAACCACCTGGTCGCCCTATTGTGGTATCAACGGAGTCTATTCTTTCCCCATTAGCCATCACCTTGGAGAAAATTCTTAATCCACTAGTCCCTTCGACTCTGTCTTACATCAAATATACCTCGGACTTCCTCCGACTCCTTAGAACAATAGAGAGCATTTCCCCACATGACATCCTAGTGACCCTCGATGTAAACAGCCTCTATACGAGTATTGACCACCAACAGGGTATAGAGGCCATTACTACATTTCTTGATAAACAAATAAATCTTTCTCCACAACAAAATAAATTCAGTTTGGATCTTCTTAAGACCATATTGCATAATAATTTCTTTCTTTTTGAGGATCAGGATTTACATACAGAACAATGGGACCGCGATGAGTTCTAATATGGCACCACCCTATGCCAATATCTTCGTGGCACATTTTGAAGACACTTATATCAACAGCCATCATCTGTATGCCACACACGTGACTACGTGGTGTAAGTATATAGATGATATTTTTTTGATCTGGCGAGGCGACCTAGACTCACTGCTCTCTTTTCACAATGACCTCAATAGCTGCCTACAAAATTTAAAATTCACATTACACCATGATCTCCAAAATATCAGTTTCCTGGATACAATGGTGATCAAACTTTCTGATGGCAAACTAATCACGGATCTGTACACTAAACCTACAGACAAAAATAGTCTACTTCACTTCACTAGTGCACATCCAGGGCACGTGAAGAAGGCCCTACCAGTATCTCTGGTCACTGTCGGCTGAGACACTGTCAGCGTGTGGATCCCTAAGTGTGGATCTTTAAGTGTGCAGAAAATGAATTAGGCCCGAATATCTAGATTATGCACTTATTCATTCACCATCATCTCTAATCTCTATCATCTAATTATCGTGTCTGCTCTCTTCACAGGTATGTCTGCCAACTACTCAGCTTTTCCATGAATAGCCTTTCCTTGTGTACCCTGCTTTCTGTGCAATTGGTATGTCTGCCAACTACTCAGCTTTTCCATGAATAACCTTTCCTTGTGTACCCTGCTTTCTGTGCAATTGGTATGTCTGCCAACTACTCAGCTTTTCCATGAATAGCCTTTCCTTGTGTACCCTGCTTTCTGTGCAATTGGTATGTCTGTCAACTACTCAGCTTTTCCATGAATAGCCTTTCCTTGTGTACCCTGCTTTCTGTGCAATTGGTATGTCTGCCAACTACTCAGCTTTTCCATGAATAGCCTTTCCTTGTGTACCCTGCTTTCTGTGCAATTGGTATGTCTGTCAACTACTCAGCTTTTCCATGAATAGCCTTTCCTTGTGTACCCTGCTTTCTGTGCAATAGGTATGTCTGTTAGTGACCACTCCATGAACCCCCATTCTCACTTTTATGACCCCCTGTTATCTCTGCCTATGCTATCCAACAGCTGGGTTCAGCTTTGATTTAAGTAATTAAGAAAAGCACCAGCCCCTCCCTTCTGTGATCCACCTGAGTGCCTTGCTAACACTATATATCTGTACCACACTGTCGGCTGAGACACTGTCGGCGTGTGGATCCCTAAGTGTGGATCTTTAAGTGTGCAGAAAATGAATTAGGCCTGAATTGGGCCGGAAGGGACTGGATACATAGTCAAAGTAAACAATGTTTGTATGTGTTTTTACTTTCACCCCTATAATACTTCACTTTCTATCTTCCCCTCTAATCCCTACACCCAGTAATGAGCTATTCATCTCTCCCTCCATCCTCCCCTCCCATCTCACCCTCTCCTCAGATCTGTTCCTCCACTTTAGGGTACCTACTTATCGATGCAGCAGCGATCCGACCAGCGATCTGACCTGGTCAGGATCGCTGCTGCATCGCTACATGGTCGCTGGTGAGCTGTCAAACAGGCAGATCTCACCAGCGACCAGTGAACAGCCCCCAGCCAGCAGCGACGTGCAAGCGACGCTGCGCTTGCACGGAGCTGCCGTCTGGAAGCTGCGGACACTGGTAACTAAGGTAAACATCGGGTATGGTTACCCGATGTTTACATTAGTTACCAGCGCACACCGCTTAGCTGTGTGTGCAGGGAGCAAGGAGCCGCGCACACTGAGCGCTGGCTCCTTGCTCTCCTAGCTACAGTACACATCGGGTTAATTAACCCGATGTGTACTGCAGCTACATGTGCAGAGAGCCGGAGCCGGCAGCACAGGCAGCGTGAGAGCTGCAGAGGCTGGTAACTAAGGTAAATATCGGGTAACCACCTTGGTTACCTGATGTTTATCTTGGTTACAGCTTACCGCAGCTGTCAGACGCCGGCTCCTGCTCCCTGCTCGCTTCATTCGTCGCTCTCTCGCTGTCACACACAGCGATCTGTGTGTCACAGCGGGAGAGCGGCTTTGAAGAAAACGAACCAGGGCTGTGTGTAACGAGCAGCGATCTCGCAGCAGGGGCCAGATCGCTGCTCAGTGTCACACACAGCGAGATCGCTAATGAGGTCACTGCTGCGTCACAAAAAGCGTGACTCAGCAGCGATCTCGGCAGTGAGCTCGCTGTGTGTGAAGCACCCTTTACACCCAGTGTCTCCAGACATACAAGGCCACCTCATGGCCTCTCCTGCTCCCACCTACTAACACTCTCTCTGCTTCTCCTCACTGCTGGGGATATCTCCCCAAATCCCGGCACTCCTTACCACATCCCCATTGTCATATGTAACTGCCATCCACACTATAACACCAATTTCCGCAACCTCTCTAACCTTATACCCATTCACCCAGCCCCAGCTCCCCCAGTCCCACTAACAGGAGCTCTATGGAATGCTTGCTCTGTGTGCAATAAACTTTCCTACATTCATGATCTTTTCATCACTAATAAACTTTCCTTCCTTGACATCACTGAAACCTGGCTCATCCCCTCTGACACCGCCTCTCCTGCTGCACTTTGTTATGGTGGTCTGCAACTCTCTCACACACCCCGCCCCAGTAACAAGCATGGTGGAGGAGTTGGTTTGCTACTGTCCAACCAATGCTCCTTTACCCCAATTCCACTACCACCCTCAGTTACTATCCCCTCTTTTGAGGTGCACTCCGTACGCATCTACTCCCCTTCCAACCTCCAACTGGATGCCATTTACCGCCCTCCAGGGCCAGCCACTGCCTTTTTTGACCATTTCACCACCTGGCTACTACATTTCCTTTCCACCGACATCCCCACCATCATCATGGGTGACTTTAACATCCCCATTGACACTTCTCACTCATCTGTCGCTAAACTTCTAACACTCGCTTCCTCCTTTGGCCTCACTCAACGGTCCTCTGCAGCTACTCACAAAGATGGCCACACGCTGGACCTCATCTTCACTCGCCTCTGTTCCCTATCTAACCTCTCTAACTCGCCTCTACCCCTGTCTGACCACAACATACTCACATTCTCTTCCCTTTCTTCTCCAAGTACACAACACCCCCGCAGAAATCTCAATCACCTTGACTTACACTCACTTTCTCCGTCTCTTTTCCCTCTTGCAGACATTGCTTCTTCAAACAATGCAGATGCTGCTGCCACTTTATACAACACCACTATCTCTGCAGCCCTCGAATCAGCTGCCCCCCTCAGACACACCAAAACGTGCACAATCAACAGGCAACCCTGGCACATGAGTCAGACTAAAGAATTGAGACGGGCTTCCAGAACTGCTGAGCGCAGATGGAAGAGGTCTCATTCCACTGAGCACTTCGTTACATACAAACAAGCTCTCACCACTTTCAAGTCTGCACTCACGGCTGCAAAACAAACCTACTTTTCATCCCTAATATCCTCTCTATCCCACAACCCTAAACAGCTATTTAACACTTTCAACTCTCTTCTCCGTCCTCCAGCACCACCTCCCTCTCCTCTCATCTCAGCTGAAGACTTTGCCTCTTTCTTCAAGCAGAAGATTGACAACATCAGAGCAAGCTTTGGCCCACAATCCCCACAGCCACTCCTCACAACTACAACCCAATCTTTGTGTCAAACTATCGCCCCATATCACTTCTCCCCTATGTCTCAAAACTACTGGAACAGCATGTCCATCTTGAACTGTCCTCATACCTCTCTTCCTGCTCTCTCTTTGATCGGTTACAATCTGGCTTCCGACCCCATCATTCCACTGAAACTGCCCTGACCAAAGTCGCTAACGACCTACTAACCGCAAAAGCCTCCTCCTCCTGGACCTGTCCTCTGCCTTTGACACAGTAGACTACTCCTTCCTATTACAAATTCTCTCATCTCTGGGCATCACAGACTTGACGCTATCTTGGATCTCCTCATACTTATCCAACCGAACTTTCAACGTCTCCCACTCTCACACCACTTCCTCATCTCTCCCCCTATCTGTTGGGGTCCCCCAAGGTTCAGTTCTTGGACCTCTGCTGTTCTCCATGTACACCTTCGGCATGGGACAGCTCATAGAGTCCCATGGCTTTCAGTATCATCTCTATGCTGATGATACGCAGATCTACCTCTTTGGACCTGACATCACCTCCCTACTAACCAGAATCCCGCAATGTCTGTCTGCTATTTCATCCTTTTTCTCTGCTCGATTCCTAAAACTGAACATGGACATAACAGAATTCATTGTATTTCTTCCTCCTCACTCAACTCCCCCACCTGACATATCCATCAATGTCAATGGCTGCTCACTTTCCCCAGTGCCACGCGCTCTCTGCCTGGGAGTAATCCTAGACTCTGATCTCTCTTTCAAGCCACACATCCAAGCCCTTTTCACCTCCTGCCGCCTCCAACTCAAAAATATTTCCCAGATCCGTACATTCCTTTCCCAAGAAGCTGCAAAAACCCTAGTACATGCCCTTATTATCTCCCGCCTGGATTATTGCAACCTCCTGCTCTGTGGCCTCCCTTCTAACAGCCTCGCACCCCTACAATCTATTTTAAACTATGCTGCCCGGCTAATCCACCTGTCCCCCCGCTACTCCCCGACCTCTCCTCTCTGCCAATTCCTTCACTGGCTTCCCATTGCCCAACGACTCCAGTTCAAAACACTAACCATGACATACAAAGCCATCCACAACCTGTCTCCTCCCTACATCTGTGACCTAGTCTCCCGGTACTTACCTACACGTAACCTCCGATCCTCACAAGATCTCCTTCTCTACTCCCCTCTCATCTCCTCTTCCTATCATCGCATCCAAGATTTTGCCCGTGCCTCCCCCATACTCTGGAATGCTCTGCCACAACACATCAGACTCTCGCCTACCTTGCCAAGCTTCAAAAGGAACCTGAAGACCCACCTCTTCCGACAAGCCTACAACCTGCCGTAACCCTCAGTCTGATACAGCGCCGCACAATCAGCTCTACCCTAACCTACTGTATCCTCACCCATCCCTTGTAGACTGTGAGCCCTCGTGGGCAGGGACCTCTCTCCTCCTGTACCTGTCTTTGTCTTGTACTGTTTATGATTATTGTACTTGTCCCTATTATGTACACCCCTTTCACCTGTAAAGCGCCATGGAATTGATGGCGCTATAATAAATAATAATAATAATAATATCTCAGATCAGAAGGGTCCAAAGGATAGTATCTGATCCCGCTATGCAGGAAACACGATGTATGGAGATAAGTCAGAAATTCATAAATAGGGGTTACCCACATAATATTGCGGTTCCAGGTCCCTCCAGTAACAAACAGCCTACCATTGATGGCCCTAGGGTGGTTTATGTTTCTACCTATCACCCTTTTCAATCCCAGATTAAAAAGGCCATTCTGAATCATTGGTCCCTATTAGGCAAGTCTTATCCCAATGTAACAGCCTTTCAGAATCCACCCCTCTTCTGTGACAAACGCCCTAGAAATCTACGTGACACATTGATTAGAGCTGATGTTGGTTCCCAAAAGAAAGAACTCCGCCAAACTATCTTACATACTGCACGCAAGGGTAATTTTCCATGCCTCCATTGCACTCAGTGCTCCTATATGACTAAAGGCAGCTCTTTTTCCCATCCACGAATGGGCAGGATTTTCCATATAAAAAACTTCTTTACATGTGACTCATATTATGTGGTTTACCTCATAAAGTGCCCTTGTGGTCTCGGGTATGTTGGGGAGACGACCCAGCGTATCCGAGACCGCATAAGTAAGCATAAATCGACTATTCATTGCAAATATGAGATATTACCCATTCCAGCACATTTTATGAAGGCAGGCCATTCAGTTTCTCAGTTACGCTATCAGGTGATAGAACATGTTCCACTTAACAGGAGGGGAGGCAACAGGATTTAGAGGCTCAAAGAAAGAGAGGCCTTCTGGATATACACCTTGCAGACCCTTGAGCCCAATGGTTTGAACCGCGAATATGAGGTGTCCTATTAATTAAATACATGTCACTATGAATTTAATATAGGTTTCTGTTGGATATATTGTATTGTCTCTAAGGGGCTTAAATATCCTATAAAGCTATGAGTAAACACTATTGTAACATTGGCCTAATTATCTTTATTTCTGTTTCTTTTAGGTACATTAATATTCCCACGGATTCGCACCATCACCCTGCCAGTATCCACTGATGTCTTCATCTCACCCGCTCCGTGTGTGTGCGCATGCGCGCGCAGCCGCAGGAGTCACTGCAGCCCCGTGCCCATGCCCACGTCTGCCACGCACGGCCTCACTCCTTTCACCTTTGCCGCTGTCTGTGGGACGCTGGTGCGCGTGTGTCGCGGGCGGGGAATAACATACATAATAAATAACATGTAACGGTAAACATTAAGCATACTTCAGGTCATCTGGAACGTTGCAAAAACACATATATTTACATTTTTAATAACAACGGACGGCTTCCGCTCTCCCACCCAAGCAACCTGGCCCTGGTGCTGCCCCTAAGAAAATGGGCAGCATCCCTTGACCCCAGTCCAGATCCAGGCTGCCCGAGCGGGAAGGGGTACGGTGTCTCGCACCCGCTGTCACTTCAGGGGACCCCACGTCCATGGGGGACCCCTGACCCCCGGAGGATTGCCACCGGTTGCGGTAGTGGCGGGCCTGGGCCATCTCTTTCCTCCAGGCCCATCCTCCAAATCAGCCTCTCTGGAGACGGCAACGGAAACATGCTCCAACATATTTACAATCCCACAAGTTCGTGGGTGCCTTGCAAGTTCTCAGGTATGTCCATGAAGACTTCCTCATGCAACGGTACAAAGGGTCCCCACGGGGACTACTTGCCAGCAACGGCCAGGTCAATCACGGTGCCAATCAGGTTACTTTCTCGGTTGATTAATGTCATTCAATTAAACTGCTGAGGGTCCCAACGGGGGACAACTGGGTGCAACGGTGGACCGCTGCCTGCTTAACAGTCCATTTTCAACCGTGGGGCTCCAGTGCCACCATCACATGGTGCACTACTCTGGACTCCGATGGTAGCTCGCTGCAGGTGATATTTCTCCACATACATGTGGGCATGAACATCCGCTTTACACCTTTTTCGGGCAGCGACCTCCCGGCCCAGCTGGCGCTGCTGCCGCTCCCAGTATGGAGCGTCTGCCCGCTGCGTCTCGCTCTGTGTGGGGGTCGGGCCCAGCCGGAGCTCCCCCATGCCGGCTACGACCGGCACCTTCCGCACTGGGGAACCCCACAGTGTCGTGGCCTGCTCGGCTGCCTTGTAGCGGCAACCCCGCGACGCCTCAGCCGAGGCCTGGATTCTGGGGGCGGCCAGCTTTACCTGCTGGGCGGGCTTCCAGTTGATGGCCACCTGCATCTTGGCCGGGCGGACTGCCGGGGCCGTTGTCATCTGGAGCGCGGCTTCCTCTGGGATCTCTGGTGCGTCCAAGTCGGGATGGGGTACTTTCTGGATGCAGGCGCGGCGTGGGGCTGCTATGGGTGCCAGAGCGATGTCGAACTGACTGCTCGCATCTTCTGCAGGCGGGTCTTTGCAGGCTGGTAGAACGGACTCCGCTGCCGGTGTTGGTGGCAGCGGACCGAGCAGGGGAGCAGCGGCAACCGGTACGGGCGGCGGGGGAGGCGATATAGAGGGCAGGGGCAGACCGGGTCCCTCAGCCACAGCGGCCGATCCCTGGGGGACATAGGGGCGTGGGTCGCTTACCCGCTCCTCCACGGTTGCTTCCACTTCGCGTGCTTGCACAGCCGCAGCCGGTTCCTCCACCTCGGCCATCCATCGCTCCATCAGGGAATCAGCCTGGGCCTGAATCTTCCGACACATCCTTCCACGTTGGCGTCCAGGAACGTGTTTCGGCAGAGTCCTGGCGTCCCTGCACTCCACAGCGCTAGTTACATGCCGCCATTCTTCACCCGTCCCCCCTTGGTCTTTTCTCGGCACCTCCTCTTCAGGGGCGGGGCTTCGGCTTTCGCGCCTCCACTGCTCGAGAAGACGCTCGAGCGGGAAAATCTTCGCGCCCAAGATGGCGGATTCTGAAATTTTTCGTCCGGAAACCGCCGGCGGGGCACAAGGCGCACTTCTACCAGCCGGCAGAATAGTAAGATCCTGTTCGTGACGCCAAGTTGTCGCGGGCGGGGAAGGACGCCGCTGTGCTGCGCTCACTAACGCTCGGGTCCAGCACTGCTGCAATGGCTGCACGGTGGCTCGAGCGGTGGGCCGGATCCGGGGACTCGAGCGGCGCTCCTCGCTCGTGAGTGAAAGGGGGTAGTTTGGTTTGGGGATTTGGTCAGTGACGCCACCCACGGGTTGTGGTGAGGTTGGGCACCACCGCTGCTGGTGACGGGGATCCCGGGAGCGATGGCAGGGAGCAGCTGGGATGTTGTTTTCCCCTCCGTGGGTAGGGATTGGTGGTCCCGGGGCCCGGTGAGATGACAGGAAGGCAGGGTTGGATGGGTGCAGGGTCGCTTGGACTGCACAGTGCGGTGCCAGACGGCACGGTAGTACTCACTCAGCCACAAAGGTACGCAAAGTCTCTGGTAAACCAAACGGCTGGATGGACGGGTCTACCTTTCCCTGCACCTTTGTGTATGTTCGGTCCCGATGGCTTCCCACCGGTAACCCGCTCCCCAGCATATATATGTGCCGGAGGAGCCCTTTTGCCCGCAGGCTCTGGCACTTGGAACTCTAGCTGTGGCGGTAGCTGTATTTCCTTTTGCTGGTCGGACAGTTGCCTTCAATCGGCTCTTAGCTGTTAGGAAACCCCTGGGGTTCCGGTCACTGACGGATTTGACCTCTAATGGCGACTCCAAGCCTGGTCGGGGTCCGTAGGCCCTGCCTGTGTGTGCTGGCTTCACTTCGCTCTCCGGTTCGGTACCGGCGGGCCACCGCCCGTCCCCGGTCCTACGGTTCCGCGTTGATCTGCCTCTCCTGCAGACGGCCACCACCGTCTGCCAACTTTGCAATTGGTGCCCGGGCCACACACCCGGACACGGTCAGTGTGCTCCTCACTTCTCACTTCACTCCTCTCTCCTTCACTTCCCTAACTGCACTCACTTCCTTCTCCCGCCTCCAGGACTGTGAACTCCTCAGTGGGTGGGGCCAACCGCCTGGCTCCACCCCACCTGGTGTGGACATCAGCCACTGGAGGCAGGCAACAAGGATTTTGTGTCTGGCTGATGTGCCTGTCTCAGGGTGGGGGTGTGTGCTATAGTACCTGTGACGACCTGGCTAGTCCAGGGCGCCACACGTGCACGTATGGTTTTCCTTGCGCATGCGCGCTCCTGCGCTTCACTGGTGGCGCCTTGGCCCTTTCATCAGGTTCACATACACGGCGCCGTCTGTGGTCCACTGGCGCGCACGCGCGGGAGGCAACTCTAGTGGGCCCTCCAGCGCATGCATGCTACTGCGTTCCACGGACTGCGTTTGTGGCTCACCAGCAGGATTTCCTGCATCACGTAGTTTGCCCTTCCCCTTATTCTGGCTTTAAATGGCAAACACCAGGCACGATGCAGCACCTCAGGACTCCATGTGATCACATCCCACGGCACGGTGTCTGCTTTTTCACTTCAACCAGGTAACCAACGGGGATTTTCTGCCCCTTGGGGCTTTCCTTTTTACCACATGCTGTTCACCTTAGACTTACAGCAGTCTACCCTTATACCTTCACAGATCCTCATAGGGGGTTATATATACAGGGTCTTGATACCCTATCCTCATCTGGAATAACATAAGGTTTGTGTTATATCCCCCAATGTGTTACTAGAGATGTGTGTTAAAATCAAGGGATATATATCTGTCTATGTATATCTTTATATGTCACAATTCCATATGCTTGGGAGTCCTGCCATTCCACTATAGATTATTGATCTTCGTTAGTGACACTTGATGTGGTGAGTCTGATATACAGTATCATAGTGTTCATCTGGGCTATTGTACATATAGGTGAATAATATATTATTGCCAAGTCAGCATATTTCTATATATCTCCTTATCTGTTAATGTTCCATGTGCATGGAGTTTTGCCATTCCATTACATAAATTTATCCTCCTGATCAATACTCAATGTGGTGAGTTGTATAAATTATGCAATAATTTCCGGGGGGCCACTCCACACATGGATTTCTCCAGTATAACACATCTTCTTTTGTGCTATTCAATAGGCCGTACATTGCAATATGTACATGAATGCTATATCTATGAGAAGTGTACCCCACATGTAATAGCAAAGGTAATTCTTCCCACTTACTCTCATCTATATACCTATATCCCCCAACCTACATGAGGTATCTTCGATCCGCTATCTCTTTATTCTCTGCAACAAAATAATGTATAACTCATGCCGTTCATTCTTTATCTTAGGTAGATAACTAAGTTCAAATTCAACACGTGTGAACAATATTTTCACCATCCTTGTACTTCATATATTCTCTTTGGTATGTATTGTTGACACAACATTTCTGTATTTCGGTTTTTGTATGGATAATGAGATCTCAACCTCAGTCTACCCGACAATTACTTTGCTCTATATTTATACCTTGGTGTGTCCATTCACATATCTACATAGAGATCGTTTGCCTGCATTGTTTCATGCATTGTAAAGAGTATTTTGCATGTATGTCTAAATATCATTTTGTTGTACCATGACTTATTTTTGTTATTTTTGTTTATTCATAGATCATAAATTTGATAAAGGCCTGAGTGTAGAGGCCGAAACGTCAAATATATTTTTTATACATACCTTTACGGACAAATGGTCCGTTTGCCAGTCCCAACAAGGATTGTACAACTTTCAAATTTACCAATGTTTTCTGATCAGGATCGCTTATCTCTAGCGATGAGGATGCTGAAGTAAGCTTGTTTGAAGAGATGAAGAGCACAGTTGTATGTTTTAAGCATAAACGTATAATGTATGAAGTCTTTGGTTCAATAGGATTTTCTGCACAGATGTTCAGCGCACCTGGAATACAGCTAGGACATTTTTTTGTAGTGTCTGCCAGGGATGCCTTCATCTGTCCCAAGTTGCACTTTGTGTAGGAGGTGCAGCTTCAGCTAGGGTATTTTGCAGTGTTTCAGAGCAGGGTCAGGACATGAGAGTAAGGAGATTGGGGCTAATGAGAACTTCAAATTTTTCTGAAGTTTCTGGATATTAATGAAATATAAATTACATCATATAAGTGGGGTAAGTGGGGGTGTTCTGAGTGCATTGGCAGATCCTGAGAGAGAATGAGAGAAGGTTGGGGTCAGAGAGTGGGAAAGGGGAGTTAGTAAGATCATGCACAGAGCAGAGACAGCAGAAAATCAGGTCCAGCGTATTCCCATCTTCATGCATAGGTGAGTTAGCAAGTTATAAAAGACAAACAAAGGAGACTAGAGATAAAAGATGAGCAGCAGATGGGAGAGGAGATCTTCAATAGAGATGTTAAGGTTCCCCATGATGAGAATGGGGATGTCTCAGGCTAGAAACTGTGGGAGCCAAGTGGCGAACTGAGGGAGGAACTCACTGGGGATCCCAGAGTGTGATACACAACCGCCCCACTCAGGCAGAAGAGCTTGTAAAGTCTTACAATGTGCACCTCAAAAGACGGGAAGATAAGTGAAGGTAAAGAAAGAATGACATGAAAAGCGCAATTGGTTCAAAGCAGCAGAGCAACTACTACACCTGGTCTCTTCTCAGGTCTGGTGGTATGTGAAAATTGTAGGCCACCATACGAGGGAGCAGCAGTGGTGGTGGTGTCCAACTGCTGGATCCAGGTTTCTGTAAGCGTAAGAAAGATATGGGAATTTGAAAGGACAAGGTTGTAGATGTAGGAGAGCATGGTACATGCCAATTATGGGTTCCAGAGGGCACCGTTTAAGGAGACTGAAGACACCAAACGAAGGCTTCTGAGCGGTCGAGGCTGCAATGCAAGTGTGGCTGCAAGGTTAGTATATATATATATATATATATATATAGCAGAATTGAACACAATATCATGGTTTGACTCAAGAGCATAGTTTGGTGTTACCTTTCTAATTTTCCATTGTTTTTCTCTGTACTGTTTATGTGACGCCTTGGCCTAGTCAGGTCGTCCCAGGTAGTCCCATGCATGCACACCCCCTCCCTAAAAAGGTGACAGCAGCCAAACTTCAAAACCCTTGTCACCACCCTCCAGGTTTGATGTCCACACCAGGGGGGTGGAGCCAGGCGGTTGTCTCTGCCCACCGAGGAGTTCACAGGCGAGAAAAACAGAGAGTAATTCTAGATAGAGTAGCTTTAACAGTGGAGGAGAGAAGTCGAGTTCAAGGGCAGACCTGTGACCAGGCCTGCCAATAGTCTACTCAGGTGGCTGGGTTGGAGCCCAGTCACCTCTGGCAAGGAGGCAGGAGCCGCCTGCAGGGGATGGGATTACAGCCGGTGGAACCGTAGGGACCGGGGTCGGGCGGTGGCCCAACCCGTACCGAACCGGTGAAACAATTGGAAACCGGAGCACCAGGAGGGGTACTCAGACCCATTACGAAGCCCAGGAACCACTAGGCTAAGTCGAATCAACTGATTGAGGACTGGACTTTAGGACCTTTCCCACACAAGACCCGACTGAAGACAACAGCCCAACCTTTTAGGGTAAAGCCACCGCCAAGGCATAGAGACCCAAAGGGCCAGTGTCTGCGGGCAAACCGGGCTCTCCCGACACCCAGCAAGCCGGGGAGCGGACTACCGTTGCTTAGGCATAGGAGTCAGAACATTCACATTAAGGAGGTGCAGGAGAAAGGCAGAAACTACCAACCTGTTAAGGGAGAAGCTGCAGCCGGCTGCGGGCCCCGTTCATCATCCCGTTTGGTTTACCAGAGACTCCAGTGTGTTGTGTCATAGTGAATACACCAGTGCCTTCGGGCCACGCACCGCGCTGCACCGCACCGACACCCCAGCACGCACCCGCTCCCCCACCTCAGCGCCTCCCTCGGGCCTCCGGAACCATCACTCCCCTACCCACAGAGGGGTCAACACAAAGCTGCGCAACACCGTCCCCGGGAGGCCTAGTCAACGGCAGCGGTGGTGTCCATCCATTCACCACAACCCATGGGTGGCGTCATAAACTTAAATATCCCTTACAAACCACCGCGGCCCCAGCCGTGGAACTCCCCACCGGAGTCCCTGTGTGTGGCGCCAACACCCCCCCCTTACTGAGCGACGTGACTCCCGGGTCCATGAAGAGCTTGAGCCACCCACCGTACGAGCATGGATCCGAGCGGCTCAGCAGCCGGTCGAGCCCGCGGGGCGGTACATTTATCCCCATTTAGTATGTGCTCCATCAACAATGCTACCAAGTGTATGTCTTGTGAGATGTATGCATGCCTTGAACAGCACTCGATGTTAGCATGTTAGATTTGGAAGCTTGGGTAATGTATCTAAATATGCAGCTTGCAACATTCAGGAGCATTGCAAACTTGGAGAGGAGTTTAGAGCTCACTGAGCATGCTCTGGCTGGGGCAAGTAATATATAGGAGGGTGGAGGTGGGGAAGGTTAGGACCCAGAAGTAGGTAGCTGGGTAACAATTAGAAGAATGGGTAAAGGGAAAATTATCAGGGAACCTAATCCTGACCTGGCACAACCTAATAAATATGCCTGTTTGGCTGATATTGGGAATGCAGGGCCAGGACTAGGATCACTACAGCAGGACAATGTTCCTAGCAACCAGAAAAAACGACTGCTGTAGGAAGGAGGGATATAGGAGTGCTGCAAAGGGCAGACATATGTTGGTGGTAGGGGACTCTATAATTAGGCAAACAGACAGGGTCATCTGTTGTCGAGACCATGAATGCCAGGTGCTCAGGTTCGGCATATTATGGATCAAATAGACAGATTGCTGGCGGGGCTGAGGAAAACCCAGCTGTCATGGTACACATTGATACTAATGACAAAGTTAGAGGGAGGTGGAAGGTCATTAAAAGTGATTACAGGGAACGAGGAGAGAAACTGAAGTCTAGGACCTCCTAGGTGGGATTGTCAGAAAGACTACCGGTGCCACGAGCATCACCAGAAACACAGCGGGAACTTAGGGAGATAAATATGTGGCTTAGAAATTGGTGCAGGAAGGAGGGGTTTGGATTCAAGGAGAACTGGGCCGACTTCTCTGTTGGCTACAGGCTCTATGGTAGGGACGGGCTGCACCTCAATGGGGAGGGTCCAGCTGTGCTGGGGGAAAAAATGGACAGACAGGTGAAGGAGCTTTTAAACTGGGATCTGGGGAGGGAGAGTAATTGGGCTAAAAGGAGAATAAATAGAGTAGACAGGGAGAGTGAGACAATAGGGGTCAAGGCAGGTTTAGGGGGGGCAGGGACATACAAGTAAATTAGGTAGATGAGGAGTAAGAAATGTGTTACTATCATTAAATGTCTGCTGGCAAATGCAAAAAGCTTTGTTTTGAATAAGTTGGAGACCCTTATGTCAACCATGGATTACGATGTGGTGGGCACTAAGGAAACCTGACTGGATGAGAGTCATGACTGGGTGACAAACTTAGAAGGCTACACCACATTCAGAAAGGAGAGGAAAGACAGAAAAGGTTGGTGGGGGTGTGTATATTTATTAAACACTAGCTGTACTACCCGCCTTCGCCCGGGTTAATAACTGCTGTTAACAAAATAGAATGTATTAACAAAAATGTAATCTGTACACAAAAAACACAGAACAAATAGAAATGTAATTATTAAAAGGCAAAAACTAAAACTAAGTTAATAGAAGCATTTCACAACATATATTTCAACACCACAGATATTCCACACAGATTTAACTAAATTGGCCAAGTAATGTGCTCCGTCTGTCTCTTTCCAGGTCTGTCTCTTTCCAGGTCTGTCTCTTTCCCCGTCTGTCTCTTTCCCTGTCTGCCTGTCTCTGTCTGTCTCTTTCTTTGTCTGTCTCTATCTCTCTGTTTCTTTCCCCATCTGTCTCTTTCTAGGTCTGTCTCTTTCCCAGGTCTGTCTCTTTCCCTCTCTTTCCCGTCTGTCTCCCAGTCTCTTTGTCTGTGTCTTTTCCTGTCTGTCTCTTTCCCTGTCTGCCTGTCTCTGTCTGTCTCTTTCCTTGTTTGTCTCTATTTCTCTGCCTCTTTCCCCGTCTGTCTCTATCAAGGTCTGTGTTTTTCCCCATCTATCTTTGTCTGTATCTTTGTCTGTCTCTCTGGCTGTCTCCTCCTTCCCTGTCTGCCTGTCTCTGTCCCTATCTGCGTCTCTGACTGTCTCTGTCTTTTTCTCCGTCTGTCTCAATCTCTTTCCCTGTCTGTCTATCTATATCTCTTTCCCTGTCTGTCTATCTATCTCTGTTACTTTCCCTGTCTGTCTCTTTCCCTGTCTGTCTCTTTCCCTCTCTTTCCCTGTCTGTCACTTTCCCTCTCTTTCCCTGTCTGTCTCTTTCCCTCTTTCCCGCTTTCTCTTCCCCTTTGTCTGTCTCTTTGTCTGTCTCTTTACCTGTCTTTGTCTGTCTCTTACCCTGTCTGTCTCTTTCCCTTTCTTTCCCTGTCTGTCTGTTTCCCGGTGCCTGTCTCTGTCTTTTTGTTTGTGTCTGTCTCTTTGCCTGTCTGTGTTTGTCTCTTAACCTGTCTCTTTCTTTCCCTCTCTTTCCCTGTCTGTCTCTTTCCCTGTCAGTCTGTCTCTTTGTCTATGTCTGTCTCTTTGTGTCTGTCTCTTACCCTGTCTATGTCTGTTTCTTACCCTGTCTGTGTCTGCCTCTTTCCCTGTCTGTCTGTCTCTTTCCCTGGCTGCATTGTGACACGCCAACATTCCATTTAAGGGCGTGGCTGCACACTCTTCTGAAGTTCTGGCTGCACTGTGGCTCCCAGCTCCATTCGCTTTAATTGAGGCAGGTTTTTTGGTGAATAACTGTAAAGCGCGGGGTTAAAATTTCCCCTCAAAACATAGCCTATGACGCTCTCGGGGTCCAGAAGTGTGAGTGTGCAAAATTTTGTGGCTGTAGCTGCGACGGTGCAGATGCCAATCCTGGACATACACACACACACACACACACACATACACACACACACATACATACATACATATGTGAAGCCCCGCAAACGCTGTGTCGGTGCATTACCTTCAGGGACTCCACGTAGCTGGATCTGGTCACAGGTAGGAGATCTTCTTCTTGTCGTGACGCCACTCTCAGTATTGCGGCCAGTAGGGACCGCCACTGCAGGTTGAGGGTCGCCTGGGGCTGATGGTGTGTGCAGTTAGTTGGAATAACCTCCTGAGAGTGAGGCAAGCCCCAGGGCCCGATGTAGGTGCGTAGTACCACAAGTCGCAGAATGACCACACAGGCAGGATGTCTTTTAGGGTTTTTACTCACATTCGATGGCAGGGTGAGTAACCCGGGCGTAGCTGGGGTGAACCAGGTGGGAACCAGGTATCCTTCAGGCTGACTTTATGAGGGTGACTACTGACTCGCCTTCCTTAGCCCTTGGTGGTTTGGGGTGACCCCGACTTTTAGTCCCTATGGGGGTCACCCAGGGAAGATGCTGCAGCCTCTCTCTCCCCTTCGTTCGCCGTATGCTTGTTCCCCGGACCAGGCCACTCCAGCTGCTTGCCTCCTGTGACCTATGGGCCCTCACTGCGGTTACGTGGCTGCGGCTTTTGTGGTGTTGTGGTGTGGGCTTTGAGAGCCCCACACCGGCAGGTTTAGCAGAAGAAAGCTGGATCTATCTTCGCTTCGGGATCTGCCGCCCGGTTGGGCCTGGTGCTCTCTAGCAGTCTCCTTACTTCCCACTCCGTTGCACTCCCTAGCTGAAGCTGGCTTTCAGGTAGCACTCCTAGTTGACCGTTCTCCCCCGTCTGTAGCCACTGCGCGGACGCTGTCAGATTGCACAGCTCCAGGGATCTGCTCCTCACTTGAGCTCCCTGGACTCTACACTGAACTGGCTCACTGCTCCTCCTCTCCTGTTCTTGCCTACGCCACCTAGCAACCAGACTCTCCACCACACCCCTTGAGAGGAGATGGAGGCTCTACCCCCTCCACTATTCCAGTGAAGGTGAAGGCTTGCCCCCTCCTGGGATCCCCAGGGGTCCTCTCATGGGTACATGTGTGAGACCTGATCACTATGCGCCTGTGTTCCACACCCCGGTCAGCCTTCTGGATTACCTGTGTTGTACTGTCCCCAGCATGGGTGCAGTACTCAGTGGTGCCTGACCAGGTCAGGGGCGCCACATTCCCCCTTAGTTATCACCAGCACGTCCTCGGGCTACAAGACAACATTTTAAAATGCATAAAACATTAAAACATGTAAAACATTTAAAAGCACCAGGTACCATACATCACCACCCTCCACCCACAAGTCCGTTAACCCACCCAAAACCCTTTCACGTTGGCCGCGGCTTCAGCCACTTCTGGCAGGATGTAGAGGCGGCTTTCATGGGCTGGTGGTTTCAGGGTATACCTGGCTTGGTGAATCCGCGCCTTCAGCCTCTTCTGGCAGGATGCAGAGGCGGCCTCCACAGTTGGTGCTGACCAGGTACCCTCTTTGTGGTGGAGAGCCAGGCCCATTAAACAGGCATGCTCTCTGGTTGCAGGTGAGCCAAGGCCCTATATACGGACGGGCTCCTCCTGGTTGCAGACGAGCCAAGCCCCTAAACAGGCTGACTCTGGTGGTGGTGGTGCCCTCTGGTGTAACTATTTACACTGCGAGAGTTTGTGGCTATAGCCAGTTCATAGCCTTAAGGTTTATGGTTTTCTCACAATAGTTTTTATGGGCACATGCTTAAACGTTGCAAAACAAAACTTTTCAAAACTTTAACTGGTAACTTCTGTACTTCTTTCTTTACTTTACTTTACTTTACTCCTCTTTACCAGGGCTTGAGCCTGTATGGCGGTGGCACCTGCTGCTTTCCTGCTCTCTGTCGTCGTCTGTGGTAGTTTCATCTGTAGGTTCCTTGTCTTTTCTTTCTTGATCTTCATCTGTGTCTTTATCTCTGTCTTTTCTTTCTTGTAGCATGGGGTGGCTGTAAGGTTTACTGGTACATAGTGCTACGTCAAGCGCGTACAGTCCTCTTTCGCCTTCATGCATAGTGAATTGTACTGAATCCCCCATCTTTAGATTTCTGCCAGGGTGTCCTCTAGGCAGATGAGCGCTCACATCTCTTCTGTTGACAAATATCCCTTCTTTGATACCAGGGGCTACAATAAAGCCATATCCGCTTTTCAAGTTAAAATCCTCCACTACTCCTCTGCAAAGGGGTCCTCTGACCTGGGCTCTAGACCTTCTCAGTAATCTTTTCTCCTGTAGGTCTCTGGCTGCAACTTCTCTCTGCTCTGGAGACTGTGGTGCAGGGGACAGCGTTGTCCTGTTGCGACGCCTTGTCTTGCGGCCTGAACTCTGCGTGGTACAGCTTGCAAACTCCCAGGTGAGACTTTTAGGCAGATCTTCGTCAGCGGACGGTGTCAGGTCCTCCTCATCCCAACGGGAATAGGGCAACATCTCCGGTTCTGAGTATAGATCCACTGCTGGTGGCTCCGGAGTCAGCTCCTCAGCTTCCTGGCCTCCTCTCCCCCTTAGTTCTTCTTGGCACTCCTTTGGTGGCAGTGCTGGGGATGGGCTTTCTTCAGCAGGCTCAGGCAGGGGACTCTCTGGCGCGGCTGCAGGGGTTGCCTGAATCTCCTTGGGGGTATGCGGAGGGAGCAGATACCGATCCACCATCTCTTGCGGGAACTGGGCCTCTAGGTCAGCCTTCAGCTTCCAGTATTCGGGGTCCTCTCCTATCAGGGTCTTCCTAGCAGGGACCTCTTTGGACTGGGGAGCGGTGTCTGCTCTGGCCTTGCAGGCCGGGGTAAATAATGAGGTAATCTCTTGGCGGGCCGCGCCTGGCATGGCGGCGGCCTGGTCTTGGCGGGCCGCGCCCTGGATGGCGGCGGCCTGGTCTTGGCGGGCCGCGCCCTGGATGGCGGCGGCCTGGTCTTGGCGGGCCGCACCTGGCATGGCGGCGGCCTGGTCTTGGCGGGCCGCGCCTGGCATGGCGGCGGCCTGGATCAGTGTCGCTGTTGCAGGGGGCTCTGTGCAAGCTGGGCTGGACGTCGCTGCAGCAGTCTGGGCTTGGCGGGCCGCGCCTGGCGTGGCTGCGGCCTGGTTCAGCACCTCACTTGCGGCGCGGACGAGCGTTGCTGCGGCGGTGGGGTCTCGGCGGGCCGGGCCTAGCAGGGCGGCGGCCTGGGTCAGCGTTACGCCTGCGACGCGGATGAGGGTCGCGGTGGCAGCCGGTTCTTTGCGGGCCGGACTGGGCGTTGCTGCAGGGACCGGGTCCTGGTGGGCCGAGCAGGGCATCGCTGCGGCCGCTGGGGCTTGGAGGGCCGCACCTGGCGTGGCTGCGGCCTGCTTCGGCGTCGCCGCACCGGACGCCTCTTCGGGGACCGCGGGCGTGGCAGCAGGGGTCGGGGCACTTGCGCTGGCCGGGGCATCACTCGACTCACCCACCGGTGGCAGCATCGGGGTCTGCGTCATCGCCGTCCTGTCTGGCACTCGGCGCGCGGCTCTCCTTTCATAGGCCCGAACCGCGGCAGCCATCTCCAGCAGTTCCATTCGTTCTTCCCGGATCTGCTCCACAACCCGGTTCTCCAGTCGGTCGCAGAACTGGGCCAGCTCCCGATACCACCAGGCAGCGGAGCCCGGTTCTGGATTTCTGCGGTCAGACGCCATTTCCTCTGCGCCGTCTTCTGCACGACTCTCCAGCTGTGGACTCGCCGTTGCCTCTGATAGCAAGCTTTTTAGTTTCTGCTCTGCCTCTTTCAGCAGCTCCTCTCCCAGCAGCAGGCTTATGGCTCTCTTTCCTTCCCGCCGTCTCTGGACGCTTCCGCTCTCTTCGCTGGCAAGGTCAGAACTCTGCAGGGGATCTCTGGGTAGCCACACCTCTTCGTGGGCGGTAACTTCTCCCAGCGCGGGCTGCTGTTGTTTTTCAGCGCGCTTTTCATGGTGGCAATATGGCGGCGCTTCCAATTTTCCAAGCGGACCGCCCAGGCACATGGTCACCTGTCTGAACAGGTCTAGTCCTTATCCTGTTCGTGACGCCAGATGTGAAGCCCCGCAAACGCTGTGTCGGTGCATTACCTTCAGGGACTCCACGTAGCTGGATCTGGTCACAGGTAGGAGATCTTCTTCTTGTCGTGACGCCACTCTCAGTATTGCGGCCAGTAGGGACCGCCACTGCAGGTTGAGGGTCGCCTGGGGCTGATGGTGTGTGCAGTTAGTTGGAATAACCTCCTGAGAGTGAGGCAAGCCCCAGGGCCCGATGTAGGTGCGTAGTACCACAAGTCGCAGAATGACCACACAGGCAGGATGTCTTTTAGGGTTTTTACTCACATTCGATGGCAGGGTGAGTAACCCGGGCGTAGCTGGGGTGAACCAGGTGGGAACCAGGTATCCTTCAGGCTGACTTTATGAGGGTGACTACTGACTCGCCTTCCTTAGCCCTTGGTGGTTTGGGGTGACCCCGACTTTTAGTCCCTATGGGGGTCACCCAGGGAAGATGCTGCAGCCTCTCTCTCCCCTTCGTTCGCCGTATGCTTGTTCCCCGGACCAGGCCACTCCAGCTGCTTGCCTCCTGTGACCTATGGGCCCTCACTGCGGTTACGTGGCTGCGGCTTTTGTGGTGTTGTGGTGTGGGCTTTGAGAGCCCCACACCGGCAGGTTTAGCAGAAGAAAGCTGGATCTATCTTCGCTTCGGGATCTGCCGCCCGGTTGGGCCTGGTGCTCTCTAGCAGTCTCCTTACTTCCCACTCCGTTGCACTCCCTAGCTGAAGCTGGCTTTCAGGTAGCACTCCTAGTTGACCGTTCTCCCCCGTCTGTAGCCACTGCGCGGACGCTGTCAGATTGCACAGCTCCAGGGATCTGCTCCTCACTTGAGCTCCCTGGACTCTACACTGAACTGGCTCACTGCTCCTCCTCTCCTGTTCTTGCCTACGCCACCTAGCAACCAGACTCTCCACCACACCCCTTGAGAGGAGATGGAGGCTCTACCCCCTCCACTATTCCAGTGAAGGTGAAGGCTTGCCCCCTCCTGGGATCCCCAGGGGTCCTCTCATGGGTACATGTGTGAGACCTGATCACTATGCGCCTGTGTTCCACACCCCGGTCAGCCTTCTGGATTACCTGTGTTGTACTGTCCCCAGCATGGGTGCAGTACTCAGTGGTGCCTGACCAGGTCAGGGGCGCCACACATACATACATACATACACACACATACATACACACACACACACAAAAACACACACACACACACACACATACATACGCACATTCAGCTTTATATATTAGTTAACTTAAGACCTGTGCTCAATAACAAAATAGGGGGAGCTGCAACAATGTAGTCCATATCGGTAAATGTACATGGGGAGGGGACTAATGGAAAGCTGCTAATTGGAGTTTGCTATAAGCCTTCTAACATAGCTGAAGGGGTAGAGGATGAAATGTTGCAACAAATTGAAAAGGCAGCAAATAATAATAATAATTGGGTCCTTATTATGGTGGATTTCAACTATCCAGACATTCAGCGGCACATAAAATCTTCGGGTTGGGCTAAAAGCTGCAAGTTCTTATCTACAATTCAAGACAATTACATCTCTCACATGGTAGAGTAACTAACCAAGTAAAATAATTTACTAGATTTGGTACTGTCAAATAGACCACATACAATTTCAGATCTACAGGTCCGGGAGCACTTGGGCAGCAGTGACCATAATATGGCAAGTTTCATTGTAATATTCAATAGAACATTTGAAAGCGGAAATGCTAAATCCTGGAATTTTAGGAAAGCTGATTTCAACAAATTAAGGGAAGAGATTTATCATGTTGATTGGGACAATGTCATGGTGACTTGGGATACCGAACATAAATGGGCAAGTTTAAGGATATACTACTAGAGTACTGTAAAAAACGTATACCCTCTGGTATCAAAATGTCCAGGAATGATAAGAAACAATTACGAGTAAATAAAACAGTACAATGTATAATAAAACAAAAATAAAGGGCATTCGAAATCTTAAAGGCTGAGAATACAGAAGTAGCATTTCAGGATTATAAAATTCTCAATAGGAAATGTAAAAAAGAAATCAAGCTATCAAAATTAGCTACTGAAACAAAAATCGCAAAAAAAAAAAAAAAAAATAAAAGAGGAGTTAAAGCTCCCCCATAAATTTAATATACTTACAGCAACTAGAGGGCAACTGATCCAGTCAGCCCAGGCCAAAGAATCTATTGCATTTGCCAAGCCCCTGAACACACGCCATGTATAATGAAGCCCCTGTCCCTGTATGTTGCACTTGGGTAGTGTCTGGGCAACCCACATGATTGAATAGTATGGGTGTCCCTAATAGGTTGCTAGTCATATACCGAGCACATACATGTGTGAACAGTGCCCTATGCATGCCACTAGTGTGCAATTTTATCATCTAGCATCACCCCCTCCATGTTTGTTAGCGTGAGAGTGATTACTCCACCTTGCACCTGTGAAGCCTCCATCATTATTGAGGGGTTTGGCTGCATTCTGTCAGTGCATTAGATTCTTTGGCCTGGGCTGACTGGATCAGTTGCCCTCTAGTTGCTGAAACAAAAATTGGCAAAGACGTTAAAATAAACCCCAATTTTTTTACAAATATATCAGTGCCAAAAGAAAAAAAAATAATGATATCAAACCCATTAAAGATTATAACAGAATAACTATAGAGGACAAAGAAAAGGCTGAGATATTTAACAGGCACTTTTCATCTGGGTTCACAAAGGTATTGACTGTTCCAGGGATCATTCAACAAGGCAAAAATCAAAGTTCTCTCCCTGATATAACTAATTTAACATAAGAAAAAGTATGTCTGCATCTGAGGCAATTAAACATTGACAAATCCCCCAGGCCATTCATCCACGGATAATGAGGGAATTGAGCTCAGTAATTGACAGACAGCTGTATCTTATTTTCTTAGACTTTCTTGTAACAGGGTTAGTACCTCAAGATTGGAAAATTGCTGACGTGGTACTGATATTTAAGAACACTAAAGGCTGCTTTACACCCAGCGACATCGTTAGCGATGTCGCTCGTGAAAGCATCCGCCCCCGTCGTTTGTGCGTTACGTGCAAATCGCTGCCCGTGGCGCACAATATCGCTAGGCCCCGTCACACGGACTTACCTTCCTAGCGACGTCGCTGTGGCCAGTGAACAGCCTCTTTTCTAAGGGGGCGGTTTGTGCGGCGTCACAGCAATAGAATAGAATAGAAGTGGAGGGGCGGAGAGCAGCCGCATGAAAGACACGCCCACCTCGTTGCCGGAGGACGCAGGTACGGTGTTGTTTGTCATTCCTGGGGTGTCACACATAGTGATGTGTGCTGCCTCAAGAACGACCAACAACCTGCGTTCTGAACCAGCAACGACATTTGGGAAATGAACGACGTGTCAACGATCAACGATTAGGTGAGTAATTTTGTTCGTTAGCAGTCGCTCGTACGTGTCACAAGCATCTAACTAACTAGGCCGGATGTGCGTCACGAATTCCGTGACCCCAACGACATCTCATTAGCGATGTCATTGCGTGTAAAGCCCCCTTAAGAGGGTGGATCCAGACAACTACTGTCTGGTAAGTTTGACATCAGTAGTGGGCAAGGTTTTTTATGGCATTTTAAGAGATGACATGCAACAATATATTAGAGAGAATAATATAATAATTAATAACTAGTATGGATTCATGAAAGACAAGTCATGTCTAAGCAACATGTTGGGTTTCTATGAGGAGGTAAGTGCAAATCTGGATATTGGTTATGCAGCTGATGCAATTTATTTGGACTTTAAATTGGCATTTGATACTGTGCCACATAACAGTTTTTCCACCCTTGGTAGACCTCTGATATCATGGTGGTGGGTCTGAGTGGTGATGTGGCCGTACCGGCGGGTGCGACAGGCTTTTGTGATGGGGGGGTTAAAAATAATGTTAAAAAGGGGAGAGAAAAATAATAACATAAATAAATAGTTTGTGATGCCAATTGGGATGTTTGGCTTTGGTTTGGCCATGCACTACTGACAGGCCCTAGGAGTTAGGTGGTAAAGCACAGTGCAAGAGGGTTGTCCCCTCCCCCCTCCCTCCCCCCCCCAAAACTAGGGCTGGGTCCTGGGAATGTTGAGGTACGGATGGCACCGCAGAGATTAATTCATCCAGAGACAGGTCATGGAGCTTTTACCTTTTACTGAAGCTCTGCAGAACAATCCGGAACATTCCTTACAACATTCACAATGATGGTAGTCTGACCAGCCCCCAAGAGAGTTTGGTTTCTTTGCTGTGTGGTGGTGGTGGTCTATTCCTCCTGCAGAAACTTCCCTACCTGAGAAAAGTTGTCTTGAAATCCGGGGATTTTCAAGACAAGACAACTCTGGATTCTTGATGCCTTCCAGCGAGCAGGGGACTTGAATCCTGTGGGAAAACTCACTGTTTTTTTATAAGTCCATCTCCATCTTACACTCCTCTCACACGCTCACTCTGACACCAACTCCCACTCTCTGAATTTACCTCACTTTTAAGCTCCTCCCCGTTCTCCTTCTAGGATGCATACACAAGTTGTGTTATCAGCTCAAGTGAACAGCCCCAGTAAGACCCGCAACACACATCCGTGTAATTTGTACATGTGCGGTACGTATTTGCACGTACCGGAGACACGTACACATGGAGACCCATGTTGTTCTATGGTAGATGGCACACACACGTAAAATCGCACGGAACGTGTGCCCGTGAGGTAAGTACGTGTGTGCGCTTTTCTACATGGACAACATGTCCGTTTTTGGCCGGCAGAACGCAGGCATGGACCCACTTTAGTCTATGGGTCCGTGCCTTCACGGACCGCACACGGAGTATGTCCGTGTTCAGCACGTTTCGTGTGTGCGCGTTTTTACACTAGCGATCTTATTTTTATTTTTTTTTTAATTAAATTCAGTATACTTACCTTTTTTTCTGCTGTTCTCAGTCATACTTACATTGGCGCTCGGGTTTTTTCTTCCCCCGGCTCATACCGCTCTCCGATCACCAGCGCGACGAGGAACAGCTGTGCAGAGAGTACGCGGCAACAATTACTTTGAATATGCCGGCCGCTCATTAATCAATCTCGTATTCCCTGCTTTCCCCACCCACAGACGCCTGTGATTGGTTGCAGTCAGACACGCCCCCCACGCTGAGTGACAGCTGTCTCACTGCACCCAATCACAGCAGCCGGTGGGCGTGTCTATACTGTGCAGTAAAATAAATAAATAAATCATTTAAAAATCCCCCCCCCATTTTAATACCAGCCAGAGAAAGCCATACGGCTGAAGGCTGGTATTCTCAGGATGGGGAGCCTCACGTTATGGGGAGCCCCCCAGCCTAACAATATCAGTCAGCAGCCGCCCAGAATTGCCGCATACATTATATGCGACAGTTCTGGGACTGTACCCGGCTCTTCCCGATTTGCCCTGCTGCATTGGCAAATCGGGGTCATAAGGAGTAATTGGCAGCCCATATCTGCCAATAAATCCTAGATTAATCATGTCAGGCGTCTCCCCGAGATACCTTCCATGATTAATCTGTAAGTGACAGTAAATAAACACACACACCCGAAAAAATCCTTTATTAGAAATTAAAAACACAAACATATACCCTGGTTCACCACTTTAATAAGCCCGAAAAAGCCCTCCATGTCCGGCATAATCCACGGACCCAGAACTGTCGCATATAATGTATGCGGCAATTCTGGGCGGCTGCTGACTGATATTGTTAGGCTGGGTGGCTCCCCATAACGTGGGGCTCCCCATCCTGAGAATACCAGGCTTCAGCCGTATGGCTTTCTCTGGCTGGTATTAAAATGGGGGGGACCGCACGCCATTTTTTTAAATTATTTATTTATTTATTTTACTGCACAGTATAGACACGCCCACCGCCTGCTGTGATTGGGTGCAGTGAGACAGCTGTCACTCAGCGTGGGGGGCGTGTCTGACTGCAACCAATCACAGGCGTCTGTGGGTGGGGAAAGCAGGGAATACGAGATTGATTAATGAGCGGCCGGCATATTCAAAGTAATTGTTGCCGCGTATTCTCTGCACAGCTGTTTCTCGCCGCGCTGGTGATCGGGGAACGGTAAGTATGAGAGAGGGCTGCTCACTTCAGCCACTCGGGGGATTAGCGATCACTGGTGAATCCTGCACAGGTGACCGCTAATCAGTATGCGGCACACAGACAGAGCCGCGGCATGACAATGAAGTCGGATGAAGTTCACCCGAGTTCATTCTCATCGCGCAACTCTGTCTGCTGTCAGCCCACATGTATCAACTACATTGTGCATCACACACAAACGGACATTCCACACGGACATTCCACGTACACATACACGGGAATTTTACACACAGACACGGACATTTTACACGTACACACGGCTCGCATACGCCATCACACGGATGCCATACGCACCGGAGAAACGCCCTTAAAAAAATGGAACACGGACCCGAAAAATGTACAGTGTCACACACACTTTCTTTTTGCGGAAGTGTGTTTTAGGCCTAAGGTAGTGTGGGCAAATAATATTTGTATGTGGTGGTGAACAGCAGAGAAAACGGAATCTCATTAAAGCTGGCAATACATGTTATACATATTGAAATACACATGCAGCCATTCTTTGTGGTGACTCAGGCACAGGGCAACACAGTGACATGTAACGATATATTAGAGAGAATAATATAAAATTGATAACCAGCATGGATTCATGAAAGACAAGTCGTGTCTAACCAGCATGTTGGGTTTCTATGAGGAGAAGAGTGCAAATCTGGATATGGGTTTGGGATTAATTTGGACTTTACAAAGGCATTTGAAACTATGCCTCATAACAGTCTTGTAATGAAGCTCCAGAAGCAGGGACTAGGGAAACTATAAGCAGATGGGTAAGGAATTGGCTAAAAGATAGGAAACAAACAGTAGTCATAAGAAAAAAACAATAGAAAAGAAGGGGTTCTGTCATGCTGATACATAATATAGTCAAATACCACAGTTACTAATAAGTTGCTTTTATTTGTAGTAAGGGCACAACAACAGTAAAAAAGTGACAGTTTGAGACAATTTACTGAGATAGATTTAGGCTAAAACCCCACTTTGCGTTCTCCTACTTGCAGTTCTAAACGCACGTTTTGGGCATAATTGATTTGACCAAAGTTGCCTTTTTCAGAACTTTAGCGATGAAAACGCATGCGTATTTACCGCGTTTAAGATGCGCTTTCAGCGCTTTTTACATGCTTCTTCACCTGCGTTTTGACAGATGCGTTTTGAACATCAAGACACTGCTAAATAAAGATTAAATAGTCAAACATCATGAAAAAAGAGAAAAAAGGAAAACATAATTTTGGAATCAATAAAGAAAATATTTATATTTCATGAAATTATAGCAGTTTTATAATATTTAATGATAAAATAGCCATAAAACCAAAATGTTCTTTCATTTCATCGTCAGACTGTGTGTGTGTGTAAAGGGACATATTATTCCATTATTTTAACCCCTTCACCCCCGGCCACTAAAACACCCTAATGACCGGGCCATTTTTTGCAATTCTGACCAGTGTCACTTTGACAGGTTATAACTCTGGAACGCTTCAACGGATCCTGGCGATTCTGACATTGTTTTTTCGTGACATATTGTACTTCATGTCAGTGGTACATTTAGGCCGATACTTTTTGCGTTTATTTGTGAAAATTTAGGAAATTGTGCGAAAATTTGGAAAATTTCGCAATTTTCAAACTTTGAAAATTTATGCCCATAAATCTTAGAAATATGTCACACAAAATACCTACTAAATAACATTTCCCACTTGTCAACTTTACATCAGCGCAATTTTCGAAAGAAATTTTTTTTTCGTTAGGAAGTTAGAAGGGGTCAAAGTTCATCAGCAATTTCTAATTTTTCCAACAAAATTTACAAAATTTTTTTTAGGGACCACATCACATTTGAAGTGACTTTGAGAGGCCGAGGTGACAGAAAATACCCAAAAGTGACCCCATTCTAAAAACTGCACCCCTCACACTGCTCAAAACCACATCCAAGAAGTTTATTAACCCTTTAGGTGCGTCACAGGAACCAAAGCAATGTGGAAGGAAAAAATGAAAATTTTGCTTTTTAACACAAAAATGTTACTTTAGCCATAACATTTTCATTTTTACAAGGGAGAAAAGAGAAAGTGCACCCTACAATTTATTGTGCATTTTCTCCTGAGTACGCTGATACCCCATATGGGGTAAAAATCAATTGTTTGGGTGCACGGCAGAGATCAAAAGGCAAGGAGCGCCATTTGAATTTTTGAACACAAAATTAGCTGCACTCATTAACGGACGCCATGTCGGGTTTGAAGACCCCCTGAGGTGCCTAAACAATGGAGCTCCCCCACAAGTGACCCCATTTTGGAAACTAGAGCCCTCAAATATTTTTTCTAGATGTTTGATGAGCACTTTGAACACCTGGGGGCTTCACAGAAGTTTATAACGTTGAGCCGTGAAAAGAAAAAAACATTTTTTTACCACAAAACTGTTGCTTCAACTAGGTAGCTTTTTTTTTCACAAGGGTATCGGGAAAAAATGCAACATAAAATGTATTGTCCATTTTCTCCTGAGTACGCAGATACCTCATATGTGGTGGAAATCAAATGTTTGGACACACGGCAGTGCTCGGAAGGCAAGGAGCGCCATTTGAATGCAAAATTAGCTGCACTCATTAGCGGACACCATGTCAGGTTTGAAGACCCCCTGAGGTGCCTAAATAAAGGAGCTCCCCCACAAGTGACCCCATTTTGGAAACTAGAGCCCTCAAATAATTTTTCTAGATGTTTGGTGAGCACTTTGAACACCTGGGGGCTTCACAGAAGTTTATAACGTTGAGCCGTGAAAAGAAAAAAAAAAAAATTTTACCACAAAACTGTTGCTTCAACTAGGTAGCTTTTTTTTCACAAGGGTATCAGGAAAAAATGCACGATAAAACGTATTGTCCATTTTCTCCTGAGTACGCAGATACCTCACATGTGGTGGAAAGTAATTGTTGGGCGCATGGCGGGGCTCAGAAGAGAAGGGCCCCATTTGACAGCAAAATTGATTGGAATCATTAGCGGACGCCATGTCACGTTTTTAGACCCCCCCATGGTGCCTAAACAGTGGAGCTCCCCCACAAATTACCCCATTTTGGAACTAGACCCCTCAAGGAATTTATCTAGATGTTTAGTGAGCCCCTTGTACCCCCAGGGGCTCCACTGAAAGTTGATAACGTTGAACCGTGAAAATTATTTATTTTTTTTAAAAAAAATTTTTAAAATTTTTGCAGCAACAAGGTAGCTTTTTTTTTTTTCTTTTTACAACGGTATCAGGAAAAAATGCAACATAAAATGTATTGTCCATTTTCTCCTGAGTACGCAGATACCTCATATGTGGTGGAAATCAAATGTTTGGACACACGGCAGTGCTCGGAAGGCAAGGAGCGCCATTTGAATGCAAAATTAGCTGCACTCATTAGCGGACACCATGTCAGGTTTGAAGACCCCCTGAGGTGCCTAAATAAAGGAGCTCCCCCACAAGTGACCCCATTTTGGAAACTAGAGCCCTCAAATAATTTTTCTAGATGTTTGGTGAGCACTTTGAACACCTGGGGGCTTCACAGAAGTTTATAACGTTGAGCCGTGAAAAGAAAAAAAAAAAAATTTTACCACAAAACTGTTGCTTCAACTAGGTAGGTTTTTTTCACAAGGGTATCAGGAAAAAATGCACGATAAAACGTATTGTCCATTTTCTCCTGAGTACGCAGATACCTCACATGTGGTGGAAAGTAATTGTTGGGCGCATGGCGGGGCTCAGAAGAGAAGGGCCCCATTTGACAGCAAAATTGATTGGAATCATTAGCGGACGCCATGTCACGTTTTTAGACCCCCCCATGGTGCCTAAACAGTGGAGCTCCCCCACAAATTACCCCATTTTGGAACTAGACCCCTCAAGGAATTTATCTAGATGTTTAGTGAGCCCCTTGTACCCCCAGGGGCTCCACTGAAAGTTGATAACGTTGAACCGTGAAAATTATTTATTTTTTTAAAAAAAAATTTTTAAAATTTTTGCAGCAACAAGGTAGCTTTTTTTTTTTTCTTTTTACAACGGTATCAGGAAAAAATGCACCATAAAACGTATTGTGCAATTTTTCCCGAGTACGCAGATACCTCACATGTGGTGGAAATCAATTGTTTGGGCGCATGGCGGGGCTCAGAAGACAAGGAACGCCATTTGACTTTTCAAACGCACAGACGCGGTGCACTGATCGGCCGCTGCAGGAGGCACGGTCGGATGAGATACAAAAAGCGCTGGGGATACGGAAAAAAAAAAAAAAAAAGTCACGCCAAAAATTGAGCAGGGATGTTGATCCGCGCTCAGCGGGATGCACGGACAGATGCGATACTTTTTTTTTCCGTATCCCCGACGCTTTTTGTATTGCATCAGTCCGTGCGTCCCGCCGAGCGCTGATCAGGGATGCACATAACGGATCGGCATCCCTGCTCAATTTTTGGAGTGACTTTTTTTTCCGTATCCCCGATGCTTTTTGTCACGCCAAAAATTGAGCAGGGATGGTGATCCGTTATGTGCATCCCTGATCAGCGCTCGGCGGGACGCACGGACAGATGCGATACAAAAAGCGTCGGGAATACGGGAAAAAAAGTCCCGCCAAAAACTGACCACGGATGCAGAAACGTTATCTGCATCCCTGATCAGCGCTCGGCGGGACGCACGGACGCATGAGGTGTAAAAATAGAAAGGGGATAGAGGAAAAAAAGAAAAAAAAAAAAAAAGTTATACTCACAGTACCCAGAGGATTAGCAGGAGGAACAGAAGGCAAGGAACAGCTTTACAGCAGCAGCCAGCAGGCAGGAAGTTGGACAGCTCAGCAGAAGACCCAGGAAGAAGGACCCAGCGATGGAGGCAGATGTGATCGGCCGGTGAAGACAGGTAAGAGGACGTCGGGGGGACAGCAGAGGGGGACGGGGACAGCAGAGGGGAACAGCAGAGGGGGAGGGGGAGAGCAGAGGGGGAGAGCAGAGGAGGGAGATACCGGAGGAGCTGCAGAATAGAGATCACGGGGGAGGCCGGCAGATTGGGATGTCTGGGGGCAGACCGAGATGTCTGGGGGCAGACCGGGATGTCTGGGGGCAGATCGGGATATCTGGGGGCAGATCGGGATGTCTGGGGGCAGATCGGGATGTCTGGGGGCAGATCGGGATGTCGGGGGGGGCAGATCGGGATGTCGGAGGGCAGATCAGGATGTGGGGGGGCAGATCGGGATGTCGGGGGGGCAGATCGGGATGTCGGGGGGCAGATCGGGATGGCGGGGGCAGATCACAGGAGGGCACGGGCAGGGGCCATTACGGGAGTGTGCAGGAGCAAATCACAAGAGCGCGCAGGGGCTGCAAGAGAGCAGGGGAGGAGGGATACCGGAGGAGCTGCAGAATAGAGATGGCGGGGGGCAGATCGGGATGTCGGGGGGGAAGATCGGGATGTCGGGGGGGGGGGCAGATCGCAGGGGGGCACGAGCAGGGGCCATTATGGAAGCGCACAGGGGCTGCAAGGTGAGCACAATACTCACCGCTCCTGCTCCTGCTCCGTGACGTGACAGCAGCGGCAGCAGCAGCGGTGGCGTGGTACCACTAGTACCAGCCAGTGCTGCACGCTGCAGACATGTTGGGGGAGGGTCCCCAGACCAGCACAGGCCTGGGGAGGGCGGCCACCGGCAGATCAGACCGCCCCACTGCACACTGATTGGAGCGATTGCGCGTCATAGCACGATCGCTCCAATCAGTGCTGCAGGGGGGGGCCACGGTGTCTGCTTGCTTCCAGCCAATGATCGGAGCTGCTGCAGCCCTGGTCCTAGCTGGATTTTACAAGATCACACTATTTTTGGCAATTTTTTTTGCCGAAAACTGCGTGATCAATGTGATTGGCGGTTCCGATTTGAACAGCCAATCACATCGATCGCCTATGGGGGGTGGCGATTCCACCCCCCCTGGGGTCAAGCAAAGGTCCCCTGCTGTAAGAAACAGCAGGGGACATCATTTGAAAGCCGTTGCTATGGCCACGGCAATCAAATGAAGTTTAGGCAGTAAAATTACGTCCCTGGTCGTTAAGTCACGTTAAAATAGGACGTAATTTTACTGCCCGCGGTCGTGAAGGGGTTAATGTCAGAAAAGCATGCGTTTTTGAAGTCCAAAACGCATGTTTTCAGCACCTAAAAAGCAGTTAAAACGCAGGAAATTTGAAGTTTCTTGGTTTTTGCCATTTCCCATTGACTTCAATGTTAGCAAAACGCACCCAAAATGGCAAAAACAATTGACATGCTCCTTCTTTGAACGCATGGTTTTTGCCACAAAATATGCAAATTAAACACAGCGTTTTAAACCGCAAAGTGCGGTCTAGATATCCCCATTTTCCATAGACTTTGCTGGAAAATCAAAACGCATGCCTTTTGGCAAAAAAGGGGAAACTCAAAACGGAGCTAAAAAGCACCTGAAACGCAGGTGGAAACGCAAAGTGCGGTCTTAGCCTTACTGTATAAAACACTAGGTAAAAAAGGACAGAGTAGAGGAAAAAGTCCCACATAAGGGAAAAACTCCCCCCAATAATGTTTTGAGATCACAGTGAAAGAAAACAAGTGGTTCAAGAGGGAAAGTCCTACTTATTATAAAATCCACCCAGATAAAAAAACATGTAAAACATGTATACTAATATATGCAGTATATAAAGGTCAATCACAGGGCCATTTATTTAGAAATCCCACCAATCATAGAAGTAAATATAGAAACAACATAATCAAGTAAATACAATATTGATAGTGAAATGGCACCTTGAGACTTACCTGCTACTAGCACACAGAAAAAGGGGGGGTTTTCAGCCAAACGTGTGGGACAGGTCCCGACACGTGTTTCGCGTGTGCTGCTTCGGGAGACCGCAACGATATATTAGAGAGAATAATATAATAATTGTTAACCAGCTTGGATTCATGAAAGACAAGTCATGTCTAACCAGCATGTTGGGTTTCTATGAGGAGATAAGTGCAAATCTAGATATGGGTTTCGGATTTATTTGGACTTTACAAAGGCATTTGATACTATGCCTCATAACAGTCTTGTAATGAAGCTCCGGAAGCAGGGACTAGGGGAAACTATAAGCAGATGGGTAACGAATTGGCTAAAAGAGGAAAGGAAACAAGAGTAGTCATAAATGGTATGTTCTCTAATTGGCCTATAGTCATGAGTGGGGTACCGCAGGGATCTGTGCTAGGATTGATTCTTTTTAATCTCTTTATTAATGACCTTGTGGATGGGATTGATAGTAAAGTGTCAGTCTTTGCTGATGACACCAAACTATGCAGGATATTAAAAACCGACCTTGATAGTACAATATTACAAAATGTACTGGATAAGATGTCAGAATGGGCAGATACTTTCCAAATGAGATTTAATGTTGATAAATGTAAAGTAATGCACCTAGGACGGAGTAATCCTATAACTGCACATACATTAAATGGAAGTAAACTTGGGACTACAGAACAGGATAAGGACTTGGGTATTCTCATTACAAATAAGCTGAGCAGCAGCACTCAATGTCAAGCAGCAGCTGCTAAAGCAAACAAGATTTTAGGGTGTATAAAAAGAGAGATTAGATCCCGTGATCCCAACGTATTGTTACCCCTCTATAAATCACTTGTAAGGCCACATCCTGAATATGGGATCCAGTTTTGGGCTCCATATTCTATAAAGGATATTCAGAAGTTAGAGTCAGTTCAAATGCAGGTAACTAGACTACTACAAGGAATGGAAGGCCTCCCATATGATGAGAAGTTGAAAAAGGTAGATATCTTTAGCTTAGAAAAAAGACGTCTCAGAGGAGATCTCATTTATATGTATAAATACATGTGTGGTCAATATAAAGGACTGGCACACGACTTATTTCTTCCAAAGACAATACTAAGGACCAGGGGGCATTCACTGCGAGTGGAAGAAAAGCGATTCCGACAGCTAAATATGAGAGGGTTCTTTACAGTTAGAGCAGTCAGACTGTGGAATGCCCTACCACAAGAGGTAGTAACGGCAGATACTATAACAGCTTTTAAAAGAGGGCTGGATGATTTCCTCAGTACACACAACATTGTCGGTTATAAATTACTTAATTTGAACTCTTTAACAGATATTCATTAGGGACCATAACAATTTACTTAATCAAAAAATACCCCAAATTGTATAAAATTATCTTTTATTTATTTCCTGCTAAAACCACCCATGAAAAGACATACATCAGGAGGATTTTTAATCAATAGAATCCATGAGCATGCCAAATTTCAATCACAGCGGAATTTCTCCTATGATTCAAGGACTCCTATATGGATATGTAATGTATATGTGATCCATCTATCAAGAATCTGGACACTACTAACTTGTGTTAAAAAAATAACTATCATACTGGGCTTTTGTCAAATTACTGTCTTGATTGGTGATCAGCAATCCATGCTAACAGGTGTAGATATTATATTCCTGACCTGTTGGGAATTTTTGAAAAAAAAGTTCCATCTCATATATAATGGAGGGGTAATTTCTAATGTTTGGGTTATATTAGTCTCCATTAGGTGGTTAATGCCAATATAGACAACGATCTATGGATACTAATAGGTATCAAGAAGTTATGAAAAAGTGGCCCTTTTTTCTCTTATTTTTAACTGTATCTGACATATCATAAATTGGGCTGGTATTGCAGCCATCTATAGAGGCAAATACATTTCTTTGCCTTTCTTGATGGTTTGAATAATGGGTATGGTAACGGATGGAAAAAAGGTTGCTGAAACCAGTGATTTGTACTAACTTTACTACCTCTGATCTACTGTTTCTTCCCTTTACTCTTCCATCTTTGTCATCTTTTCTATGTGATCTTTTGCACTCATTGATTGTTAAATTATAAGATGGATGTGGTTGAATGTTAATGCTGGTGTTGGTATTATTACCTGTAGATTAGATTTGAATGTCTAATTATATGTTCAACGTCTATATAATTGACGATATTCATATCAGTGCTCAATTATGATACTCAATGTCTTTGTATGTCTTTTCATGGATTGTTTTAGCAAGAAATAAATCAAAGATAATTTTATACAATTTGGGATATTTTTTGATTAATTAAAATATAAATGACTTAATGACAAATGATATAATTGGTGGAGGAAGGTTGAACTAGATGGACCTAGGTCTTTTTTCAACCTATGTATCTTACTATGTAACTAAGGCAGCCAAAGAATATTACTGATATTTGCGAGATTTCTGAATGTAGCAAGGAATGAGTTAAACATCTTATAAAAAGGCATGTATGAGCAATATGGTATGGCATGACGTTATACCATGGGAGAGCACCTGAAAAGATGATTCCTGCTGTCCAAACTAGTGATATTTCTTAAGTAGACAGCTTTCTCTTTATTTTAACTTGCACTTTAGAGAAATGGGATTCAGCTTTAGAATTGTCTAATAAAGATAAAGTTTTATGATAGAAGTTGTTAGGTAAATGTTGCCCTTATGAGCAGTAGTGAATATTGCTGTACCTACCACCTTATCGGGTCTCTCTTCTGTATACTTCTCCCTGTATCCTCCGGTGAGCATGGCGGCTAGCACTGTTTCTTGTAGTACTTTGGTTCTGTGTTCAAATCCTATAAAGACATGTGAAAGGAGTTTATATGTTCTCCACATGTTTGTGTGGGCTTCCTCCCACACTCCAAAGACACAGTGATAGTGAGTGTAGATTGTGAGCCTTAATGATGATGATAGTGTTAGTGAAGTGCTGTGGAAGTAATGACGCTAGATAAGTGAGTCACATAACTAAATAAACCCCCTCACACAAATGAATATAAAGGTCCAGTCACACTAAACAACTTACCAGCGATCCCAACAACGATAGGGATCGCTGGTAAGTTGCTAGGAGGTTGCTGGTGAGATGTCACACTGCGACGCTCCAGCGATCCCACCAGCAACCTGACCTGGCAGGGATCGCTGGAGCGTGGCTACACAAGTTGCTGGTGAGCTCACCAGCAACCAGTGACCAGCCCCCAGCGCCGCGTGGAAGATGCTGCGCTTGGTAACTAAGGTAAATATCGGGTAACCAACCCGATATTTATCTTGGTTACCAGCTCACGCAGCTACACGTGCAGAGAGCAGGGAGCAGCGCACACCTCTTAGCGCTGGCTCCCTGCTCTCCTAGTACAGCACACATCGGGTTAATTACCCAATGTGTGCTGCAGCTAAATGTGCACAGAGCAGGGAGCAGCGCACACTGCTTAGCGCTGGCTCCTTGCTCTCCTAGCTACAGCACACATCGGGTTAATTAACCCGATGTGTCCTGCAGCTACATGTGCACAGAGCAGGAGCCGGCACTGACAGTGAGAGCGGCGGAGGCTGGTAACAAAGGTAAATATCGGGTAACCAAGGACAGGGCTTCTTGGTTACCCGATGTTTACATTGGTTACCAGCCTCTGCAGAAGCCGGCTCCTGCTGCCTGCACATTTAGTTGTTGCTGTCTCGCTGTCACACACAGCGATCTGTGCTTCACAGCAGGACAGCAACAACTAAAAAATGGCCCAGGACATTCAGCAACAACCAACGACCTCACAGCAGGGGCCAGGTTGTTGCTGGATGTCACACACAGCGACATCACTAGCAACGTCACAAAAGTTGTTCGTTAGCAGCGATGTTGCTAGCGATGTTGCTTAGTGTGACGGGGCCTTAATTCTAAGTTCACTCTGGGGTATGAATTTATTGAGTAGGCCTAGAAGCTGAGTCCACTGCAGATGCTGGCTGTGTTACACAGTTGGCATCTGTCTGCAAGAGCAGTGATAGGGTCACCTCCAATCATTATACTATTTTTAACAAAGTTTATTGCTTTTTAATCAGTAAAATAACAATAAAAAATCTATACAAATAGGGTTTCGCCGTAATCATACTGACCTAAAATAGCATGTTGCCAGGTCTTTATTATCATATAATGAATGTGGGAAAGATAAAAACAAAATACAATGGTGAAACAACAGTAGTAGTGTTTTCCTATTTTTCAGTACATTATATGATAAAATAAAAAGTACAACTAGTTTCACAAAAAAATCAAGAGCTCATAAAGGATTTATCAATGGAAAAAATGAAAAAAGTTTTAGCTGTTGGGAAAGATAAAAGTAATTGCAAAAAAACAAAAACCTCCCAGTCCAAGAGGTTACTATTAAAGGAAAAAAGGTTGTACAATACTGGACATCCCCTTCTTAATCACTTCCATGCCCATCATAAAATAAAAATGTTTGATACCTCCCTTAGTGGCACCAATTTATGAATTTATGATTTGTACTGGAGAGAATAGAGGGAATCTGTCACCAGGTTTTTACCACATATTCTAAGAGCAACATAATGTAGAAGCAGAGATCCTAATTCCAGCGATGTGTCACTTATTGGACTTCTTGTTGAAATATTGCCAAATCACAAGAGATTATAGGACTAGTAAACCTGATGTCAATTAGTCCTCTATGTTCATGAACTCATTATAATCCAGATCCACCACTAATTAGCAGATTTCTGCCTATGCACAGTTTACATAAGAAGCTGTCAATAAGTAGTTTGGGCGGTGTTATACAGAGCTCAGCAGAGAACTGGTAGAATTTCACAACAAATAATTTTCAAACTATAGCAAGCAGTTAAGTAAATGATATATATCTGGCATCAGGGTCTCTGCCCCTACACCTTACTGCCATGCGATGGGGCAGCAAAAACCTGGTGACAGACCCCCTTGGTTTAACCCTGGATTTATGCCACCATAGAAGAATATTCACTTAGATAATTCCCTATACCTATTAGAGAGGTTTCATTCCAAATTTATCAAAGCTATTTGGAAAGATGTTCTTTGATATTCAATATTTAATTCTCAGAAAAAAGGTCACTGCAATTAGGTAAAATTACTAATTAACAATGATTAAGGGTTTATACTTGCTCTAATCAGATATCTAATCAGATATTAAATGCCGTAAATGTCTAGTTTGGAAATAATGTTAAAATTATTTTTCTAGCTATATTAATGCTTATTATTTCTCTGATTTATCCATGCTGTTCTCATATGTCACCACTAGAGGTGGCTCTTGAGTTTCAATTTGAGCTTCAAAGGGTGAATGAAATGCATTTGTGCTTCCTTGGAATGTAAAATAGATCAGGATGACGTAATGCACAATTTAATGCACAGTTCAGAATTACAAAGGGGAGGATTGAGAGGAGAGAAAGAGCAGAGCAATGGTTTAGTTTTCTGAATTTGCTTTCGTCCATAAATTGAGAATACAATATAACTAAGAAACAATCTAATATTGTTACAGAATACAAATAGGAAACAACCTTGGACTGATTGATATTTTCCATCAAGTATTTAAGAATAAAAAGAGACACAAAATATGTTTTAGCTAAAGATTATAGGGAAGGCTTCATACCCTAGGGATATTGTAAGAACATATTACCATAATGTGCCTGGCCTGATTCCTTTAGGCCGCAGTGAGATGGGCATTTTTTTACATTATTAGAATAGGTTAGAATGAGCAGAAACCTACTTCTCACTTTATCTTGCAAAATCGTAATGCATAAAGGCTAAACCTAAAGGCTGACAGATAACATGACTTCCCAAAGCGAAATGCAAGCTACCTGCGTGTGAGTAGCTGAGAGGAGTGCTGGAGTGAAGAAGTTCTCTTAGTGGACTGCACATTGTGGGTCTATGGTTTCTTTGCTGCCAGTATAGTTCTATAGTTCTGTACAGTATATATGGGTGAACCCGCAGATGTTCAGGCTCGGTGGCTCCGGCAGGCCTTAAGAAAAAAAAATCTGGTTCGGCACTGGACTTGAATCCCGAACTTAAGCCCAGATGTAGAACCCCATATAAGTCTATGGGGACCCGAACTTCTGTGCTGTAAAATTGTGTTAGTAAGGGCTAGGAGGTTGCAAAAAAAAGAAATATGGGAATTAGAGTTATATTTACCAAGTCTTATTTAAAATTATTTAAATAAATAATATTAAAAAAGCAGCATATCCCCCCCCCCCAATTTCAGTACCTCGCCAAATAAAATGGACAGCTGGGGGATAGTATTCTCAGGCTGGGGAGGCCTATGGTTATTGCCCCCCCCAGCCTAAAAATAGCAGCCCACAGGCACCTCAGAATTGTCACATCCATTAGATGCGGAATTGGCGCACCCATTAGATGCACAAATTCCGGTGCTTTAACCGGCTCATTCCGTTTGCCCTGGGTAGTGGTAATCAGGGTATTGCAAAGGGTTAATGACAGCTGTGATTTGTCAAAAAATCACAGCTGTCATCAAACCCGAAGTTAGTGCTAGAGAGAGGTCTGTGACACCTCCCCATTACGAACCTCATAAGTCAAAATAAGCACAAAACAAAAAGAAAAATCCTTTATTTAAAAAACACAAAAAATCCCCTTCTTTCTCTAATTTATTAACCCAAAAAACACCCCAACAGGTGCGATGTAATCCTCATGAGGTTCCACAACTATCCTGGCTCTGCTACATCTGAAGCCACAGTGCGTGGTGAGATTACAAAATGTGACCGTTGGATAGTGACATCACTGAGTTTACCTGACATCCCAGCTGGGGTTCCCATGTTATTCCAGCAGTAACCTCAGGTGAAATGACCTCTGGTGAACTGGTTTTAGAGTGTATTTATGCCATGATTTGAAGATTTGGTGCAGAAATATCGGCAACCAAATGCTCAATGTGTGCATATTGCCCAATCAGGTAATACAGCATTAGTTCAATTACTTCACCTGAGGTGAGGTCACTGAGTTTAATGAGTTCACCAGAGGTCAGTTCACTTGAGATCACATCTCGGGTACAGTGACCTCATGTGAACTCAGTGATGTCGCCACTTACAGTTGTAGCTCTATTAGTGTGTCGCTGACTCCACAGTGATCAGTCATGTTTTTTAAAGTGATCGGGCACTGCGATCTCAGATATAACAAAGCCAGGGTCGTCATGGGATCTCGTGAGGATTACGTTGCACTTGGAGGGGTGTTTGTTGGGTTAACAAATTAGAAAAGAAGGTGTTTTTTTTAAATAAAGGATTTTTCTCTAGATTTTGTATTTATTTCTTTTGACTTACCGGGTTAGTAATTGGGGTCTCATAAACCCCTCCCCATTACTAACCTTGGGCTTAATGAAAGCTGTTATTTTTTGACCAATTAAAGCTGTTATTAATCCCTTATATTTCCTCGATTGTCACCACACCAGGGAATTCGGGATGAGTCGGGTAAAGCAGCAGAACTGGTGCATCTAATCGATGCAACAATTTGGGAGCAGCTGCAGGCTGATATTTTTATGCTGAGGACTCAATTACCATGGGCCTTCCCAGGCTTAGAAGACCAGCCCCCAAAAATCCACTTTATCTTGGTTGGGTATCAAAATTTGTTGGGACCGCAATACATTTTTTAAATCATTTATTTAAATAATTAAAAAGCTGCATGGGGTCTCTTCTATTTTGATACAAAGCCAAGATAACACACAAAGCTGAGGGCTGCAGCCTGTAGACCCAACTGTCTCAGTTGGGTATCAATATAGGTGGGACCCTACTTTATTTTTTCCAATTTTTTATTTTTTTTTACACTCCACAACCAATCACTGATGCTGGCATGCCGGCAAACTGACTGCAATCAATAACAAATGCTGCTACAGTCGGTGTGCATGGTAAGCAGTGAATATGCATGACCGTTCATTATCGGAGTTGGAAGCAGTGGGACAGCCGCACTGAAGACTCGGTAATAAGTGCCCTGCTCTCATCCCCATTTTGCTTCCTTTTAACAATTTGTTATTTTACTTTTATTTATCTGGGTGGCCGAACCCAAACAGTAAAATGGAACATCCTGAGAAGTCCGTGTTCGGGGTCCATGCATGAACACTAGTTGTCCGGTACAGACCCCGAACTTTACAGTTCGGTTTTGCCCATCACTTCTGCAGACCATTTCATGAAAAACATGTCCTATGGCGGGGCATCAAACTCAAGGTCCGCAGACCAAATCTGGTCAGTCACATCAATTTATGTGGCCCTCGAGCTGGGTTGCCAGAACAACCTGGATGCTTTCATCTGTCGTCCATAGCATCCAGCAAAAAAAAGGTAGATGGTAGAATGCAGTGGCTCCTGGTAAGTGTGACGTCATTACCGTCAAGTGTTGTCAGCATCACATCCGGTCTGGACAGCAGTGTGCCCTTCAATGGAGTGGCTCAGACTCTGGCGCACTCCCCTTCTTTAGCCCTCACTCACTCTATAAAAAAAGCTGCAGGTGAAAAAGGGCAAAGCGTGATGGGATTGGAGGTATTGAGTTTGGAGGGTGTAAAATGCTGGGGAGATGCCTTAGTGGGATTTTGGAGATCTATAATGCTGTGTGGATCCATGTGGTGGGATATGGGGTATGTGTAATACTGGGGGGAAGCTTGTGGTGTGATTTACACCCCAGGGAGAGCACCCTTAGCCCCACAAGTATGGGCCAGTACACTTAGTTCTACAACCCAGGGACTTTTCCCTTAGGCCTACAAGCTAAGCAAAGCCTGCAGGGCCTTACCCAACTGTAAGAGGGTGGATCTTGGTCATGTACCCCCTGAAGACATTGGTTATTTTATTACATGTAGGATGTGATAATGCACAATTCAATAATGAGTATAAAGAAAGTGAAAAGTAATCTTAGCAGTGTGTGGGTTACCAGGCTCCAGATGTTCTCTAGGTAATGGGTACCGAGGGGACAGTTGAAGTCAGTTGAAGTGAGCTGTTTAGTTGAGGTTTGGTGACAGGTGAATGAGGAGTCCTGCAAGGAAGGCTTATAGATCTGGGACAAGTGTTGGACAGCAAAAAGGGGGTCTTTGTTGTCAAAAGGTTGCCCTCTGCTGTGGATACTTTAATAGGGGTATCTGCATACCTCCCAACTTTTGAAGAACAGAAAGATGGATAAAGAATGCGACGTGTGTATCGTGGTGAGGCAAATTTTAACCTCGCCCCTAACTACACCCCAAGCCACACCCATTTGGAAGTAAAAGGTGTTCAGTAGATGCCCTGGACTGTTCATTAATTCATAACAGAAGAACTTTCTCATATTTATATACACTTCATTATGTCATGTTGCTTTTTTAGTGTTTGTAAAATTCATAAATCCTGTGTTTTTGTTTTCTGTCTGCACCAAACTACACAATAACAATCTTCACTGATTACTGCATTTTTGCTGCATTTTGTTATGCCTTTTCCCCATTTTTTAGGCGTTTTTGGTGCAGATGTAAAGCTGCGTTAAGTGTTTTATAGTGCAGAAAAGCTTTGATTTTGCACATAACAAAGTAACTGCAGTTTTTACATGAGTTTTTTTACGTTCTGTGACGCCCTGGGCAAGCCAGGGGTCACAGGTCATAACACCACCACACCCTACACCCCAGTTAGGAACACCAAGGCTAACCTAAAATCCTTGTTGCCTTCCTCCAGGGGCTGATGTCCACACCAGGGGGTGGGCCAGGCGGTTGGCTCCGCCCACTGAGAAGTTCACAGCCCTGGAGGCGGGGAAACCAGGCAGTCAAGCTAGGGAGGAGGAAGGAGAAGGAAGTGAAGTGGTAGAGGAACTTGAGAGAGGAGTTAAAGTGGAAGACTAAGTGAGAGCAGTGACAGAAAAAGGAACAGTTTGTGAAGCCTGAAGCTGGTCCGGGTGTGTGCCCCGGACTGAGACATCAAGGTCAGCAGACGGCGGTGACTGTCTGCAGGGGTGGCTGTTTGGAGGTTGCTGAAAGGACCGCGGACGGGTGGTGGCCCGGCGATACCGGAGCGGTATACGAAGAACAGTCAGCACCAGTGGCAGGGGCCTTTTGGATCCCGGCAAGGCTAGGAGTCGCCGTGAATTTGCCAAATCCGTTAGTGAAGGGGACCTCTGGGTCTCCCAACAAGCAAGTCCCGATTGAAGGCAACAGTCCAACCGTTACAGAGAGACACCGCCACCGCCAGGGCACCAGTTTCTCAGGGCCAGCGCCTGCGGGCAAAGTAGGGCTCCTCCGGCCCATATCCAAGCCGGGGAGAACCCATCGCAACCATCATCATCTTAGGTGCAGGAAAAGGGACCGTCACCGTCAACTACTGGGGAAAGCAAGTGCAGCCGTCCATGGGAACCGTCTTTCCAGCCGTGTGTTTTACCGAGAACTGTGTCATCGTCTCAGGCTGAGTGAGTACCACAGTGCCGCAAGGCACAGCGCTGCCCCCGCGTCCCTGCATCCCACCAAGCCCTGCATCACCCACCTCATCACTGGGCCCCGGGACAACTACCCCCTACCCACGGAGGGGACATCTAACATCTAGCTGCTCCAAACCATCACTCCCGGGATCCCCATACAGAGCAGCGGTGGTGTCAACAAATCACCACAACCGTGGGTGGCGTCACGGACAATAAACTATCCCAAATCCCAATCCCCTTTCACTCACGGGCGAGGAGCGCCGCTCGAGTCCCCAGGATCCGGCCCATCAGTCGAGCCACCGAGCAGCAGCAGCAGGCCGCAGCAGCCGCAGCGGCAGCCGGACCCGAGCAGTGGGAGAGCGCGGCATCCCCTCCTCCGCCCGCGACACGTTCCACATAAAAGCCATTGGAGAAAAAAAAAGCACAACAAAACTGAAGAGTTCTGAGGCTTCTTTTCATGAAATCACATCCACGTAGCTTGAACAATTAAACAGAGCAGACTTTATGTGGAAAAAAACTGCAGAAAAAACTCAGCATGTGCACTACATGTGAAAAAAAGACAACATGTCCAAGTAAAGTGAATGTGATATCATAAAATTTTCGCCCACTGAACGTCTATAGACGCTTCTGAACTGTTCGGTTTTGGTGCTTTTTTTTCTCTATATGCTTCATTGTGGAACCTGAAAAAAAATGCAAGCAATAAAAATGCCATTGTATTTTTGAATGCAGAATCAAAGATTTTGTATATTAAAATGCACTAAAAACCAGGATTCACATCGGCAACCAATATATATCAAATATCTGGGAAATGGTATAAAAGAAACCCAGCAAACATGTAATAATCAGAGAAAATCATTATTGCGTTGCGTGGTGCGGATGCCTGCAGAAAAAAAATGCAGCATTTACGCTACATGTGAACATGGCCTTAGCGATAAATTTTTATTACATTTTTATGGTTTTAATAAAGAAAAATTGCACCATGTTTTTATATCATTAACGATCCCACAAGTAATCTGACTGCTCTGTTGGTCGGGTCGTTACTAGAGATTAGCGATGTTCAAGGTTCGAGGTTCGCCAATTTCATGTTTGAGTGATTTTGGGGGGTGCTCGAGTCATTCAACGAACTCGAACGATTTGCTAAAAGTTCGGCAGTTCGAGTTACGTTCGAGAACGGTTTGAGCACCAAAAGCGTGGCTTTTCACAGTAAGGCTATGTGCGCACATTTTGTATCTGCATGCGTCCTGCGTCCCCAGC